>NC_091064.1:94577226-94884026 GCF_000393655.2 Nicotiana sylvestris | reverse complement strand
GGGTGATTAACCAGTATTAGAAGTTAAACGAATCAAGGATGTTGTAACTCGTATTTTCAGGTAATCTAGCGGTGCTTAATACACTCAAGAGGTCATTTATTAAGTTATTTTAATCATATAATATCCGTATCATAAGTCTTGAAGTCAAACGAGTTATGAAACAAAAGTCGACAAAAGTTGTCGCAACTTAGGTTCATAATTTTACTTAAACATTAGGTCAAATGTTTCTAATCTTTTCTCATAATTTACAAGGAATTATGGGGTGATCTACCAACCAAATTAAATATCTATGAGTCTAGTTTCCAACGCATTAAACCGTTCATCGATACGTCTGGGAGTAGAGAGATATTCGCGTTTTTGCGAGACTGCGCCAAGCATCTCTCTATGGGGCCCACTAAGGCGGTTTAAGATATTTGGACCTATATAGGATGCCTCCAACCCGTTTTAAGTCATTTCTTCTCACTATTTTCAGACCTTAGAACCCTAGGAACATCCTCTCAAGGTTCTCTCAAGATTCAAGACCCAAAAAAGGGCAAACAACACAAATCAAGTGTCGGGAATTCCGTGGCGCTAGTAAGTCTCTTGTTCTTCTTGTTGTTGCTCATTTTTGTGTCGTTCCAGCTCGTGTGGGAGGTTGTTTTAAAGGGTTTATGTTCTGTAAATACTCCCTCATGTTCTTAATATCAATCCTAGGTGATTTCAAGCCTTCTAAAGTGATTCTAGTGCCGAAAAACACTAATTGATCGCTAGTTTCGCTTTTTTGTTGTTGTGGCAGCATTGGAGGGATATTTCATGGAAATTTAAGGTCAAATTGGAGTTGTTCTTTCTGTATAAAGGTAATTAACCTCTTACTCTATATGTATTTAAGATTATCCAAGTTGCAGCTAAGCCATTGAAGCTAGAACTTGTGAAATATATATCGAAAGGCTTGGAAGTAATGTTATTGTTTTGTGGACTGTTTTGCGTTGTT
The DNA here is from genome assembly GCF_000393655.2 of Nicotiana sylvestris. Classification (NCBI taxonomy): domain Eukaryota; kingdom Viridiplantae; phylum Streptophyta; class Magnoliopsida; order Solanales; family Solanaceae; genus Nicotiana; species Nicotiana sylvestris. The sequence continues at coordinate 94,883,056 of NC_091064.1, read as the reverse complement.
GTTGGGCTGCGTATTTTACTACTATCTTGTGGAGTTTTGGAGGAGGAAGGGTGTGGAGAAACACCATATATATGTAGGGTTATGGGCTGATAGTTATTCGTAACATTTCCAGGTTGTTTGACACGACTACGGTGGTCGTCGTATGTATGGAGTGATTAGGCTGTGTGTGGACTATTTTGGGAGGCTCAATATGTTTATTATTGATGTTGTTTGGGCTGTTTGGTGACTGTTTTGAATGGTGTGAGGTCATATATATAGGGGAGGTGCTGTCCGTTTCATCGTAAAATAGGTTGTGGTCGATACATAATAGTTATGACGCTTAAATGATAATGATAGTATCGTTTCTCTTATTGTAGACTAAGGAGTTTTGACAATTGCATAGCTTGAGATTGGGGCAGTATATACAAGGTATGTGAGGCTATCCCTTTCCTTCTTTTGCACGACTCCGATTGTACATAATGTAATGAACGATCTTCCAAGATACTCTACTCTTAGAAGCTAGCAGTACTTACATTGTTTTCCCTCTTATGGAACGATTGATGTTAATGTTGCTTCTCTTAGTCTTATGTTATCAATGTTGTTGGTACTTCCTGATTCTTATAAGGTTCATAGTGAAGAGTTAGTCCTAATAACGTGTACAGAGGATACCGACCTTACGTCACTCCGAAAGGTTTAGAATGTGATTCCATGAGTCGAGCATGCATTATATATATGTATCTATTTTACTCTACCGAGCCACGCTATAGTTGGCCGGGTACGACACCTATTGTGCAACCACTGATCAGTTGGGTTTTACCGAGCTCCACGTGGCCGGGTACGATTCTACCGAGCCTATTATGGCCGGGTACGATATGATGATGATGATGCCCATAGAGGCGAATGCTTTAAAGGTTTATGTATTTATACATATGTATCATGCATTTCATGTAAGTAGCCCTCAGAGGTACTAAGATGTTACAGGTTGTATATTCTCTATCCTTGCTTACATTACTGATCGTATTTATGGTTCCTTGCCTTACATACTCAGTACTTTATTCGTACTGACGTCCTTTTATTTGTGGACGCTGCATGTCGTGCTGCAGGTCCTGATAGACAGGCAGGTGCAGCTCCCCCACCACAGTAGACTGTCCAGTTCAGCGGTGATTGGCGAGATCCCTTCTCCGGACTTGCCTTGGTCTTGGTATGCAATTTTTGTTATAGACATTATGGGTATGTCGGGGCCCTGTTCCGGCTATGTTGCAACACTTATGTTCTTTTAGAGGCTCATAGACAGGTGTCGGCTCATGTATAGTTTGGTATGCCTTGTCGGCTAGTTTTTGTTGTATAGTCTTTCATAGTAGCGTGGTAGCTCATACCTTATATGTAGTTTCTTGATTGTCTGGTCATCCCCTGCTATGTATGTTCATGCCGTCATATTTTATTGCTGGTTGTCCATGATCTAGGTCTACCATTTATATTGATCTCGTCAGCCCTAAAAGATAATAATGAAGGTTAGATGAAATGTGCGTTGGTGCTCGGCAAGTGTGGTCGGGTGCTAGTCATGGCCCTTCAGTTTGGGTCGTGACAAACTTGGTATCAGAGCAAGTCTGTCCTAGGGGTTGTCTATGAGCCGTGTCTAGTAGAGTCTTGATTATGGATGTGTAGCGCGCCACATTTATAATCAGGAGGCTACATGACATCTAGGGTTGTTACCTTCTTCCTGAATCTAGATCGTGCGTAGAGTTGAGTCGTAAGTGTTCGTCTCTAATATTCACCTTGTTTTTTTTCAGTGATGCCTTCGACTAGGAAGCAATAGATTAGTAGACGGCTTGATACAGCAGTGGGAGAGGGCACCAGTCAGGTGCCCCAAGTTAGAGCAGGACAAAGTGAGGCTCAAAGTGAGATGCCCTCTCATACCTCATCTACTCCATCTCCTCCAGAGGATATTAGAAGGCACCCAGCGCCTCCAGTTCCTCCGTCTGGCACTCCAGACCAGGATATGCGGAGTGCTTTGCAGTTATTGACTAGCTTGGTAGCTGCTCAGGCTCAGAGGCAGAATACAGGTGCTGCTGAGAAACCAGTTAGTACAAGAGTTCGTGATTTTATTAATTTAGACCCTCCAGTGTTTACCGGATCAGACCCCAAGGAGGACCCACAGACTTTTATTGACCAGGTTCATCGTACACTTCGGGTTATGCATGTTAGTGATACAGAGGCAGTAGAGTTGGCTTCTTATCGGCTACGGGATTTAGCGGTTCTCTGGTATGATAGTTGGGAGAGATCCAGGGGTCCGAACCCTCCTCCAGCTGTGTGGAAGGAATTTTCTGAGGCCTTTCTTCGTCACTACTTGCCAGTTGAGATACGACGAGCTAGAGCTGATAAGTTCTTGAACCTTAGACAAGGTAATATGAGTGTGCGAGAGTACAGTATGCAGTTTGATTCTTTGGCAAGGTATGCTCCCCATATGGTGGCCGAGATGAGTGATAGGGTGCATATGTTCGTGAATGGGTTGGGACCACATCTGATAAATGAGTGTACGACAGCCTCCTTGGTGGAGGGCATGGATATTTCCCGTATTCAAGCTTATGCCCAGACCCTAGAGGATCGTAAGCGCCAGCAGAGGGCAGTTAGGGAGCAGGATAGGGGCCAGCATAAGAGGGCGAGATTTGCAGGGTATTCTGATGACTTCAGAGGCCGCATCAGGCCACAGTTTTCGAGGAGTTCGGCGCCACCTGTAGCTAGTGCTCCTCCACAGTTTCAGAGGCCTCGATATGATCGATCCTATTCTGGTCCAGGTCAGAGTTCGCGGGCATCTGGCTCGCAACATCACAGGGATACTAGTCAGATGAGACCCCCAACACCACATTGTGATCAGTGCGGCAAGGCCCACTTTGGACTGTGTCGTCGAGGTTCTGATGCATGCTATTCGTGCGGGCAGCCTGGCCATATGATGCGGGATTGTCCTAATAGAGGAGGTGATGGTATGGCTCAGCCGACTGGATCTGTGTCTGGTTCTTCCTCATCAGTTCGACCTCCAGCACGGGGTTTTCAGCAGTCGACAGGTCGTGGTAGGGGTAGAGGTGCAGTGCCGAGTTCGAGTGGTGCTCAAAATCGAACCTATGCTCTAGTAGGTCGACAGGATCTCGAGTCGTCTCCAGATGTTGTTACAGGTATTATATCTGTGTTTTCTTATGATGTATATGCGCTGATTGATCCGGGATCTACATTATCATATGTTACACCCTTTGTGGCTAATAAGTTTGGCATTGAACCTGAATTGATAAGTAAACCCCTCGCGGTATCTACTCCGATAGGAGATTCTGTGATTGCTAGAAGGGTATATAGAGGTTGCACTGTGATGATTTGTAGTCGTCAAACCTCGGCAAATTTATTTGAGTTAGAAATGGTTGATTTTGATGTGATAATGGGAATGGACTGGTTGGCCTCATGCTATGCAAATGTTGACTGTCGTACGAAGATGGTTAGGTTCCAATTTCCGGGTGAACCCGTCATTGAATGGAAAGGGAACATTGCTACACCGAAAGGTAGGTTTATTTCCTATCTTAAGGCAAGGAAAATGATCTCAAAAGGTTACATTTATCATCTCGTTCGCGTTAGGGATGCGGAGGCGAAACCGCCTACTTTACAATCAATCCCTGTGGTCAACGAATTCCCAGATGTTTTCCCAGATGAACTCCCAGGCCTTCCTCCTGAAAGGGAGATTGAGTTTAGCATTGATGTGTTGCCTGACACTCAACCGATCTCTATTCCTCCATACAGAATGGCCCCGGCAGAGTTGCGAGAGTTGAAGGTGCAGTTGAAGGACTTGCTGGATAAGGGCTTTATTAGGCCTAGCACTTCACCTTGGGGTGCACCAGTCCTATTCGTGCGGAAGAAAGACGGGTCGTTACGGATGTGTATCGACTATCGACAGTTGAATAAGTCTACTATAAAGAACAAGTATCCACTTCCAAGAATTGATGACCTGTTTGACCAACTCCAGGGTGCCAAGTATTTCTCTAAGATTGATTTACGTTCAGGGTATCATCAGGTGAGGGTTAGGGAGAAGGATATTCCAAAGACGGCCTTCCGGACAAGATATGGGCACTTTGAGTTCTTGGTGATGTCGTTCGGGCTAACAAATGCCCCAGCAGCTTTTATGGATCTCATGAATACTATATTCAGGCCCTATCTTGATGTGTTCGTGATTGTATTCATTGATGACATTCTAGTGTATTCTCGTTCGGAGGCGGAACATGCGGGCCACTTGCGGATAGTATTACAGACGCTTCAGGATCGTAAGTTATATGCTAAGCTCTCCAAATGTGAATTCTGGCTGAACTCAGTAGCATTCCTTGGCCATGTGATATCTGATGAGGGTATTAGTGTCGACACTCAGAAGATCGATGCAGTAAAGAATTGGCCGAGACCTACAACACCATCAGAAGTCCGCAGCTTCCTAGGGCTAGCAGGATATTATAGGCGGTTTGTAGAAGGATTTTCCTCTATATCATCACCATTGACTAAGTTAACACAAAAAGCTACCAAATTCCAGTGGTCTGACACTTGTGAACGTAGTTTTCAGGAGCTGAAGAATCGATTGACATCTGCACCAGTGCTCACTCTTCCTGAAGGAACAGAAGGTTATGTGGTATATTGTGATGCCTCAGGTATAGGTTTGGGGTGCGTATTGATGCAGCGTGGGAATGTGATTGCTTATGCATCAAGACAATTGAAGAAGCATGAAAAGAATTATCCAACCCATGATTTGGAATTGGCTGCAGTAATATATGCTTTGAAGATATGGCGGCACTACTTATACGGCGTCCATGTTGACATCTACACAGATCACAAGAGTTTACAATACATCTTCAAGCAGAAAGAGTTGAATTTGAGGCAGCGTAGGTGGCTTGAATTATTGAAAGACTACGACGTCGAGATATTGTATCATCCCGGTAAAGCCAATGTTGTGGCAGACGCTCTCAGCCGTAAATCAATGGGAAGCTTAGTACATATTGAGGCAGGTAGATGGGGGTTGATTAAAGAGCTTCATCAGCTAGCCAATATGAGAATCAGATTGTTAGACTCTGATGATGGAGGTGTTACTGTACAGAATACATCAGAATCATCTTTGGTAGCCGAGGTAAAAGCACGACAATATGAAGATCCTATCTTAGTACGATTAAGAGAAAGCATTCAACAGTGTAAAAGTATGGCTTTTGGGATCGGAAAAGACGGGGCACTGAGATACCAGAGCCGATTGTGTGTGCCTAATGTGGCAGGGTTGCGAGAGAAGATTATGAATGAGATTCATCAATCCCGATATTCCATCCATCCCGGCTCGACAAAGATGTATCATGATGTCAAGGAGCAGTATTGGTGGGATAATATGAAGAAGTCTATTGCAGAATTTGTAGCCCAGTGTCCCAATTGTCAACAAGTAAAGATAGAACATCAGAAACCCGGTGGATTGCTTCAAAATATAGAGATTCCGACCTGGAAGTGGGAGGTGATTAATATGGACTTCATTATTGGATTACCTCGCTCTTATCATAAGTTTGACTCCATCTGGGTGATAATTGATCGACTTACAAAATGTGCCCATTTTCTGCCAGTGAAGACAACTTACACGGCTGAAGATTATGCAAAGTTGTATATCAAGGAGATTGTTAGGCTTCATGGTGTGCCCATATCTATTATATCAGACCGAGGAGCTCAATTTACGGCTAACTTTTGGAGGTCTTTCCAGAAGGGTTTAGGCACACAGGTAAATCTCAGCACTGCATTTCATCCGCAGACTGACGGACAGGCTGAACGTACCATTCAGACACTGGAAGATATGCTACGAGCATGTGTTCTAGATTTTAAGGGGAATTGGGATGATCATCTTCCACTCATAGAATTCGCCTATAACAATAGCTACCATTCCAGTATTAAAATGGCCCCATACGAGGCACTATACGGGAGGAGATGTAGATCACCAGTTGGATGGTTCGAAGTCGGTGAAACAGAATTATATGGGCCAGATTTGATTCACCAAGCTATTGAGAAGGTGAAAGTGATACAGGAGCGATTGAGGACGGCACAAAGCAGGCAAAAATCTTATTCTGATGTCCGACGTCGTGATCTAGAGTTTGAGGTTGGTGATTGGGTTTTCCTGAGGATCTCACCAATGAAGGGTATTATGCGTTTTGGGAAGAAAGGTAAGCTGAGTCCAAGGTATATCGGGCCGTATAAAATTCTTCGACGGATTGGACAGGTTGCTTATGAGTTAGAATTGCCATCCGAATTGGAATTTGTCCACCCGGTATTCCATGTATCTATGTTGAGAAAATGTATTGGAGACCCTTCTCGAGTCATCCCTATCAAAGATGTACAAGTTACAGAGGACCTATCATATGAAGAAGTGCCAGTGGCGATATTAGATCGGCAAGTCCGCAAGCTGAGAACAAAAGATGTAGCTTCCGTCAAAGTATTGTGGAGGAACAAAAATATGGAAGAAATGACATGGGAAGCAGAAGAGGAGATGAAGTCTAAATACCCTTACTTATTCCAGAATGAAGATAACAAGGATGCTGGTGGAAGACAGGATACATTGGAAGGTGAAACGGCTCTATGAGGTAAGCAATAATTTGAGAATACTCCTCCTTAATACAAAATGGTGATATGTAGATAATGTAAATACGCATAATGCTTTGTGTAGCCTTGTGAAGCCATATGTTGGGCTTAATTACTTGCAAGTTTTGCTAGTGACCATTTTATAGGGGAAAATTGATCGGAAATTTCCATTGGAATCCACGATGATTTAAACTCCCCATAAACCCTTACATTCGAGGACGAATGTTCCTAAGGGGGGGAGGGTGTTACAACCCATATCCACATGTGTTAGTTCATGCCATATATTAGTTAACATAAATCCAAGAAGGAATTATCTTTGAGATGATAAGAAGTCAATCCTATTGGTCTTAAGTGATACAAGAGTGTATAAGGGTGATTAACCAGTATTAGAAGTTAAACGAATCAAGGATGTTGTAACTCGTATTTTCAGGTAATCTAGCGGTGCTTAATACACTCAAGAGGTCATTTATTAAGGTATTTTAATCATATAATATCCGTATCATAAGTCTTGAAGTCAAACGAGTTATGAAACAAAAGTCGACAAAAGTTGTCGCAACTTAGGTTCATAATTTTACTTAAACATTAGGTCAAATGTTTCTAATCTTTTATCATAATTTACAAGGCATTACGGGTTTATCTACCAACCAAATTAAAGATCTATGAGTCTAGTTTCCAACGCATTAAACCGTTCATCGATACGATCTCGGAGTAGAGAGATATTCGCGTTTTCGCGAGACTGCGCCAAGCACCTCTCTATGGGGCCCACTAAGTCGGTTTAAGATATTTGGACCTATATAGGATGCCTCCAACCCGTTTTAAGTCATTTATTTTCACTATTTTCAGACCTTAGAACCCTAGGAACATCCTCTCAAGGTTCTCTCAAGATTCAAGACCCAAAAAAAGGGCAAACAACACAAATCAAGTGTCGGGAATTCCGTGGCGCTAGTAAGTCTCTTGTTCTTCTTGTTGTTGCTCATTTTTGTGTCGTTCCAGCTCATGTGGGAGGTTGTTTTAAAGGGTTTATGTTCTGTAAATACTCCCTCATGTTCTTAATATCAATCCTAGGTGATTTCAAGCCTTCTAAAGTGATTCTAGTGCCGAAAAACACTAATTGATCGCTAGTTTCGCTTTTTTGTTGTTGTGGCAGCATTGGAGGGATATTTCATGGAAATTTAAGGTCAAATTGGAGTTTTTCTTTCTGTATAAAGGTAAGGAACCTCTTACTCTATATGTATTTAAGATTATCCAAGTTGCGGCTAAGCCATTGAAGCTAGAACTTGTGAAATATATATCGAAAGGCTTGGAAGTAATGTTATTGTTTTGTGGACTGTTTTGCGTTGTTGTTGGGCTGCGTATTTTACTACTATCTTGTGGAGTTTTGGAGGAGGAAGGGTGTGGAGAAACACCATATATATGTAGGGTTATGGGCTGATAGTTATTCGTAACATTTCCAGGTTGTTTGACACGACTACGGTGGTCGTCGTATGTATGGAGTGATTAGGCTGTGTGTGGACTATTTTGGGAGGCTCAATATGTTTATTATTGATGTTGTTTGGGATGTTTGGTGACTGTTTTGAATGGTGTGAGGTCATATATATAGGGGAGGTGCTGTCCGTTTCATCGTAAAATAGGTTGTGGTCGATACATAATAGTTATGACGCTTAAATGATAACGATAGTATCGTTTCTCTTATTGTAGACTAAGGAGTTTTGACAATTGCATAGCTTGAGATTGGGGCAGTATATACAAGGTATGTGAGGCTATCCCTTTCCTTCTTTTGCACGACTCCGATTGTACATAATGTAATGAACGATCTTCCAAGATACTCTACTCTTAGAAGCTAGCAGTACTTACATTGTTTTCCCTCTTATGGAACGATTGATGTTAATGTTGCTTCTCTTAGTCTTATGTTATCAATGTTGTTGGTACTTCCTGATTCTTATAAGGTTCATAGTGAAGAGTTAGTCCTAATAACGTGTACAGAGGATACCGACCTTACGTCACTCCGAAAGGTTTAGAATGTGATTCCATGAGTCGAGCATGCATTATATATATGTATCTATTTTACTCTACCGAGCCACGCTATAGTTGGCCGGGTACGGCACCTATTGTGCAACCACTGATCAGTTGGGTTTTACCGAGCTCCACGTGGCCGGGTACGATTCTACCGAGCCTATTATGGCCGGGTACGATATGATGATGATGATGCCCATAGAGGCGAATGCTTTAAAGGTTTATGTATTTATACATATGTATCATGCATTTCATGTAAGTAGCCCTCAGAGGTACTAAGATGTTACAGGTTGTATATTCTCTATCCTTTCTTACATTACTGATCGTATTTATGGTTCCTTGCCTTACATACTCAGTACTTTATTCATACTGACGTCCTTTTATTTGTGGACGCTGCATGTCGTGCTGCAGGTCCTGATAGACAGGCAGGTGCAGCTCCCCCACCACAGTAGACTGTCCAGTTCAGCGGTGATTGGCGAGATCCCTTCTCCGGACTTGCCTTGGTCTTGGTATGCAATTTTTGTTATAGACATTATGGGTATGTCGGGGCCCTGTTCCGGCTATGTTGCAACACTTATGTTCTTTTAGAGGCTCATAGACAGGTGTCGGCTCATGTATAGTTTGGTATGCCTTGTCGGCTAGTTTTTGTTGTATAGTCTTTCATAGTAGCGTGGTAGCTCATACCTTATATGTAGTTTCTTGATTGTCTGGTCATCCCTTGCTATGTATGTTCATGCCGTCATATTTTATTGCTGGTTGTCCATAATCTAGGTCTACCATTTATATTGATCTCGTCAGCCCTAAAAGATAATAATGAAGGTTAGATGAAATGTGCGTTGGTGCTCGCCAAGTGTGGTCGGGTGCTAGTCATGGCCCTTCAGTTTGGGTGTGACAGCAGCCACCCAAATGCTATGGTCCAAGAGCTGCTCCAGGATCTGCACATAGTGTAGAGTGTAGTATCAGCACAATCCGACCCCATGTGCTGGTAAGTGCCCAACCTAACCTTAGCGAAGTAGTAACGAGGCTAGGACCAGACTACCAAATAACCTGTGCAGTTATATAATATACAGTAGAAAATAAAACAGAAATAAACAAATAAATATAGAAGGGGGTACATGCTGCGGGTATACCAATATCACAGTAAATCAAGAGTAACAACATAAGAACAACTTAGATTTCACAGCAAAACAATAAGAAATTTGTATCCAATCTGTAAATACTTCGTATCAGCAATTGTTGCGACACGCAACCCGATCCCAATATATATCAACACTGATGCGGTGCGCAACCCGATCCATATCATTTATCACTGTTGCGGCATGCAACTTGATCCACATATAATATTGTTGCGGCGTGCAACCCGATCCAAATATATCATTATTGCGGCATGCAACCCGATCCAAATATATCATTGTTGTGGCGTGCAACCCGATCCACATATACAATCAACAACAATCATAGCAAGAGTCCCGCAAGGGATCAATAAAGGACTACACTATCCCGGCAAGGGAATCGTCAGTATAAGTAGCAACATCCCGACAAGGGAGAAATAGCTATAACCAAACTTTTTCAAACATCAAACAACCTCAGCTAATACCAATACTCAGTCATAAGTAATTCCCACGAGAATAATCATGATCTTTTCTCAATACAGAGAGTCATCAACATAAGCATCCGTAGTATTATTTAGGAACACAATAAATTACAATTCAAGACTCACGGTCATGCTCGACATCAACATATAGATACTAGTCACCATGCCTATACGTCGTACTCAACAAGAAACAAGTAGCAAATAGGACACAACTCCTAATCCCTCAAGCTAAGGTTAGACCAAACACTTACCTCAAACATCCATGGCCAACTCAAGCCTCAAACACCACTTTTCCTTTTGAATTCGGCTCTAAATAAATTGTATATAGACATAATTGACTTAATAACATCAATAAATGCTAAACAATCAATTTCCAAGGCATAATTATAGCTTTCCCATCATTCTTTCCAAAAAGTCAAAAATTGACCCCGGGCCCGCTTGGTCAAAACACAAGGTTCGGACCAAAACCCGATCACTCATTCACCCACGAGCCCGAATATATAATTAGTTCCAAAATTCGACCCCAAAACGATGTCTAAATCACAATTATACAAAAATCCCTAACTCTATCCAAATCCCTAATTTTCTACCCTTAAGAACATGATTTAAGCCTAGAAATCTAATAGGTTTTAATGGAAATTGAATAAAATGAGTCTAAGATTACATACCTATGAATTGGTGGTGAAATCCCCTTCCAAAAACCGCCCAATTTGGAGTTTGGAAGAAGAAGTTATGAAATTTTGGCTAAATCTCGTTTTGGTTCTATTTTAAAATCACCGGACAGGACTTCATCGCATTCGCGACAGGCCTGTCGCATTTGCGATGGGTCAGGTCAAATAAACCATCGTGTTCGCGACACAAGGCTCGCATTCGCAGAGCTTCAGCCCCCAGAGCCTTCGCGTTCGTGTTCGTGTGGACGTGTTCGCATAGGGTAAAATACCCCTCCCCTTGCCCGGGGCCATAAGCCTTCACGTTTGTGTTACCAGGCCCGCGTTCGTGAAGGGAAAACCCCCAAAGCTTTGTGTTCGCGACCTAGGTCTCGCGTTCGCGTTGAAGGAAATCTCCTTTAGCCTGACTAACTCATCGCGTTCGCGAGGGTCCTCCCGCGAACGCGAAGAAGGACATACCAGAACATCAGAAACTGAACAACCTGCAACTTTTTATGTGTTCAAAACCTTCCGAAACTCACCCGAGCCCTCGGGGATCCATCCCAAAAAGGTACACCTACTCAAAAACATCATATGAACTTATCCGCGCTATTAAATCGCCAAAATAACCCCTTAAACTACGAATTAAACCTCAAAATCAATGAATATTTCAAAACTTCTTAAAACATTAAATTTTGCATTTAAGGTCCGAATCACGTCAAATTACATCTGTTTCTTACCAAATTTCACAGACTTATCTTATTTCACATATAAGACCTATACTGGGCTTCGGAACCCGAAAACGGGCCCGATACCATCAAATTTTAAATGCATTTCATTTCAAAAACTCATAGAAATTTCTAAAAAAACAATTTTCTTTAAAAAAAATCATTTCTCGGGCTTGAGACCCCGGGATTCGATTCCGGGCATATTCCCAAGTCCCATATTTTTTCACGGACCCTAAGGGACCGTCAAATCATGGGTCCGGGTTCGTTTACCCAAAATGTTGACCGTAGTCAACAAAAAGGCATTTTATGTCAAAATTTCAACATTTTCACAGATTTTCGCATAATAGCTTTCCGGCTATTCATCCAGACTATGCACGCAAATCGAGGTGATGCTGAAAGATTTTTTTAAGGCCTTGGGATGCAGAATTCATTTTAAAAACAAGTGATGACCTTTTCGGTCATCACATTCTCCACTTCTAAAACAATCGTTCGTCCTCGAACGGACATAAGAAGGAAGTACCTGGGTCGGGGAAAAGATGGGGATAACGGCTTCGCATATCAGACTCAGACTCCCAGGTCGATGCCTCAGCAGGCTGACCTCTCCACTGAACACAAATAAAAGGAAACTCTTCGATCTCAACTGACGAACCTGCCGGTCTAGAATAGCTACCAACTCCTCCTCATAAGAAAAGTCATTGTCCAACTGGATAGTGCTGAAATCTAATACGTGGGATGGATCGACGTGATACTTCCGAAGCATAGACACATAAAACACTGGATGCACGGCTGACAAGCTATGCGGCAATGCAAGTCTATGAGCCACCTCTCCCACTCGATCAAGAATCTCAAACGGGCCAATGAACCTAAGGCTAAGCCTCCCCTTCTCATAATGCCATTCATAGGCCACACTAGAAGCAATACCCACTCACCGACCATGAAAGCCAAATCTCAAACCTTGCGGTTGTCATAGCTCTTTTGGCTGGATTGAGCTGTAAGAAGCATATCCCAAATAATCCTGACCTTGTCCAAGGCATCCTGAACTAGATCTGTACCCAATAACCGAGCCTCTAACGGCTCGAACCATCCAACCGGAAACTGACACCGCCTGCCATATAAAGCCTCACAAGGAGCCATCTGCATACTCGACTGGTAGCTGTTGTTGTAGGCAAACTCTGCTAAAGGCAAAAACTGATCCCACGAGCCTCCAAAGTCAATAACACAAGCTCGGAGCATATCTTAAAAAATCTGAATAGTCCGCTCGGAGTGGCCTCCCATCAGAGGATGAAATGCTGTGCTCAACTCAACCCGTGTGCCCAACTCTCGCTGAACTGCTCTCCAAAAATGCGAGGTAAATTGTGTTCCTCGGTCCGAAATAATAGACTCGGGCATACCATGAAGACGATTAATATCCCGGATATAGATCTCAGCTAATCGCTCAGAAGAATAGGAGACTGCCACAAGACTGAAATGCGCTGATGTAAAGCCCCAGAAAATTTTGCTTAGTAATTTAAGACTTCGTGGTGCCAAGGTAGGCTAATTATTTTATCTTGCGTGAAAATGAGGATTAATGATATTATGGATATCAATTGTATATGGTAATAATTGTATAAGTATTATTATAATTGATTTTGGGTCTAAGGAGAAGCCTAAGTCTAAGACAAGTTGGAAAATTACCAAATAGACTAAAGTTGTAAATGAGTACGCACAAGACCTCACTTTAGACAAGTATATCTCCTTTTATAGAAGGTTTTGTGTGATTTACAACCTATGAAATGAAAATTCATTGAGTCTAGTTTCCAACGCTTCAAATCGGTCGTCATTCGGACACCCCTACCAGAAGTTATGACCAAATTACCAAAGCAATACAGAATTTTACGCTACCGCGGTGCCCCATGTGTCGTGCCTGTAAGAATTCCAGAATGGTCCGAAATATCAATTCCAGACATATTTTGAACAGATGCCTCGCACCCCGTGGCGCCCCACGCGCCGCGACTGTACAAAAATGGTTTTTTTAAGACCCGAACCCCATTTCATTTAACTCATTTGGGGTTCATTATTTTGGGGATTTATGGAGATTTTAGAGAGAGGGGAGACCATATATAGAGAGAGGAAGAAGCTCAACTGCCTTGTTCATAAAAAAATCTTGTTCAAGCCCTGAAATCCAACAAGAAATCCTTCAAGTTCTTCATCAAAGAGGTAAGATTCTACACCCTAGCCCTTAATTTCGAATTTTAGCTAAAGGTGGGTATTTATCAAGAAAGTTTGTGGGTATTGGAGTTGTTATCTTGTTTACATGTGTTGTCAAAAGGTGTAGGAACATGGTTGAGCTAAAAATGGTAAAGTATGGGTTGTGGGTTGATGAAATCCTCTATAAAAGAATCATGAAGATTTAACGCACATATGATGTTTGATAAAATGCTCAAATGAGCTAGAATTATGAATATCTTCCTAATTTGTGTTCAATTTTTTTATGTCTCGAAGTAGATGGGCATTGCTAGAATTTCCGGAACATTGTAGTAACTTAAGGAAAAGCTCTTTGAGGTATGTATGGCTAAAACCCTGTCTTTTAGAAATCGAGCATCATCGATGTTTGTGTGAATATGGTAAGATTAAAGTTGAATTGTTGCATCGATTGTTATTTTACATGAATTGGTGTTGTAACCTTATATGCGTGAAAGATGTGTATCAACATGATCAACGTGCTATCTTGATAACTTGAAAGGGGTAAAAGATATGAATTATGTATTGAAATGCTTAGACCTCAAATTGAGATTGAAGCTGCATATAATGTGCCATCTATGTGAAGTCTTATCTATGCTCACAATATAATATGCTCTTGTGTGCACGTACTGTCCTAAATGGCAAATCTAACATTGAAATTGGGAATGATGTGAAATGAGCCTTGACTTTGATTTCCATAAATGACTTCAATGATAATGTGCCCTAAAGGCTTTGTACACATTTTATGCCCATAAGCGGCTGTTCGAGATAATGTTTTGCCTTATAAGTACATTCAATATTATCCTAGTTGTTACATACTTCGATGTTGAAATTATATATTGTCATGATTGGAAAAGAATAATTCAAGAATAATTGGTGTAATTGCTTGTTTTTGCCTTTGATGTGGGTTTCTATTGTGGTTTGGTGTGTCCCCTCCCTTTTGGAAGAATCCGTTGTGTTTAAAGTTCCACTACTATTAAACTTTAGGTGTATGATTTTCGAAATATTGTATATGCCCATGATTCATGATTCCTCTCATGTGTACTTGACATCTTGGGTTGAATGGCTTCATGTTGAAATTGACAATGATGTGAAATGTGGAGGAAAGAGTTAGAACTATGAAATATGGCCTAGTGCCATGTATGATATGGAAATTGTGGCCCCAACTGCCGGTAACCTAATACATGTGTAACCAAATATTTGAGTGAGAGGAATAATGGAAAATGGTAACGTCTCAGGGAGGCAGCTTAGCCGATCGGTCCATGATCGGACGTCATGATATATACACATGGTGGTAATGTATTGATGATTGAAACTGGAAAGTGTGAATGAAATAATGGTAACTTCTTCGGGAGACGGCTTAGCCGATCGGGCCGTGATCGGACTCCGCTCAAAGAAGCGGTGGCAAAGTGAATAATGATGCAATAGTGTGAGATACTCCAACCTAAAAATTTAGAAACTATGTGAAAATCATGTTAACCTCCTTATATTGTTGACATGGTGCTTATTTGAAACTTTTTTGTCTTTATGATTTCCTCTTTATTCTTCTATGAAAGTTCTTTCTAACTAGATGGTGTTTAGTTATACATACTAGTGCTATTCGATAGCACTAACGTCCTTTTTGCCGGGGGCGCTATGTCTTTAAATGGATGTAGGTGTTTTTATAGCAGGCAGTGTTGGTCGCAGCTAGTGCCGCATCATCCTTTCAGCTGACTTGGTGAGACCCACTTCGTGTGGGGTCCTGTTTTATCTATTTCTCATGTACATTGTATTTGAGGTATAGCTAGAGCCTTGTTGTTGGCATTTCCATATAAATCTTCAGTTTTACTTAGAGACTCCGTAGACAGGTTGTGGGTGGTGTTTGGTATCGGGAATTAAATTGGAAATATTGGTATTTGGAAAATATGTCTTCCTTAATATCTATAAAAATTGTCATATTTTGGATACTATGGTTGAAACTGCTAATGGAACCAAAGTGAAAGTTGTTAATGAAATATTTTTAGAGTTTGAATAATGGAGTATATCTCCTTTTTATTCAAGGATGACTTTGGGTAGAATGAAATCTAACAGGCTTGCTCAGTCGTGCATTGAGATTCAAGATAAGTTTAAACGTTCTTTCGTCTATTTCAAGTAATGCTGTCATATGGAATGACAAATGGAAAAAGGTTTGAATATTAAGGAGATGGCACATGTATCGTGTTGAACTAATGGTACGAATATATGAGATACGTACATCGTACCAGAATCATAATTTATTCGAGAAAAGTGTTAAAAATGATTACCACCTCTAAAGAAACATTGAATTGATAAGTGTTATATAAGCTTGAATAGCACATGTGGATAGTGTGAGAAGTATGTAAATGATCCGAATGTGTAAAAGAAAATTTGTTGTATAAGCATGTGATATATCTAAGGCATGACTAAGAGGGTAGTGAAAAACATGTAGGTCTCTTATGGGAGACAAGAAGTTATGAAAGGAGAGTCAATTGAACCCCAATGAGAAGACCCATGTACATCGAACTTTATAAAAATCTAGAAGTGTACGAACTGATATTACACTCCTAAAGGATATTGATATGAGGAATTTAAATCCCAAGCCCATGTGGCTGAATAAGAGCAGAGAACTTATGAGGTTAATATCATTGTTACTTCAATCTCCCTAATAGTCGAACATATATGTGAGGGATAGAGAAATGAAACATATGTCCATGAAGTTGCTAAATTCATGACTTGTGTCAAAATTCGGGACATTTGCCCTAAGTGGGGGGGGGAGGGGGAAGGTCCATAGTAAGGACACATAAATACAATGAAACAAGAGTAAGACCATGTAGATATGATGTTTGAGTATTTTGTTGAAGACATGCGTAGTCTAGAAAAGTGATAATGGATAATGTGATTATCTGAAAGAGTATGCTAATGGTAGACCACTAGTACCCCAAAATAAGGGTGGAAGGTTAAGGAAGGTAAATTCTTCATACATGGCAATGTGGATGATAGGGTCAACAATCCTAGAAACTAAGAGTATATTTGTAAAGGGATTTTATACTTGTTAGAGGGTCAGGAACAATGGAACCTAAGTAAGTACTATAGGTCAAATGTGAAAGGTTGCGAGGTTTTAGAATGGGTTAATCATAGATCTATGATTTAACCAAAGTACCAAGGCGTTAAGAAAGGTGGAACGAGTGGGAGAAATATATCTGATGTTATAATAACCGAAGAGGGTATTTGGGCTTGATGGAGAGCCTCTAGAGAATTTTACAAGCAAAGAAGTGTTAAGTGATATGACGATGAACACACTTTCCCACGGATATCCTAACAATAGTTAAGGGGTGAGTTGGATGAAAAAGAATTAAGGAAAAAGACCACGTAACGTGTGGAAGAGTGCGTGGCTATTCACTAACTAGGAATAATGAGGCGAGAAGAAATGGGAAGAAAATCTATAAATTGAGATGTCCATAGTTATCGCAAAATAGTTCATATCATAATGGTGGACTCGCCTGGAGCACAAGTGTTAATAGAAGGTATAAAGGACTAACCATAATGCTACCAACTTGGGTGACACTGAATGGTAACTAAAGGAGCTAGAGATAGTTTATGTCTACATATAATGGAAAGTGAGACTACTGGTGGTGAAGTTGTGGTATGATAAACTCATTAAACCAGGCACAAATATATTACAAGTTCACGGGAGGTAGACAAGTGTGTGGCAAAATAAGGCCATCAATTATGAATTATGAGCAAAATAGAATGGGAATGAATATTCCAGTTAGAAAGAAAAGATGGTACCAACATATTGTTCGGGTCAGTGGTGCTTTCTGAATTAAATATGTATGAAGAGTGTTGATATGTGTTTTGGGAAATGTTGAACAGTAAAGAGAGATCATGAGAATGTTCACAAGGGAAAGTGGAGTGGTTTCTTAAATCATATAAGGCACACAAAAAGGAAAGAGGTTGACCAGGAAAGGTCTGAGCACAATGTTACATTTGATTTGATGCAATGTCATGCATGTTGATGATATTAAGGTGTGTACGTAGGATAGAAGATGTTATTCCTTTGAAATAGAAGGTTTTATAAGAAAACTCATTCAGTAATGTCTTTTGTTGAGAATTTCGAAGATTTAGTTGCAAGTATTCACAGGAGATTGTAACCATATCAGGGAAATTATTGTAGAACTCTATTCGTGCGAGGTCATATATAAGAGAAATGTGATAAAGATGTTCTGCTAATAATGCAACATGTTAAGCTGATAGTTTATGCCTCTAGGCAACTCAAGAATCATGAAAGGAACTATTCGACACATGACTTAGAACATGCGGCGGTAGTTTTGTATAAAGATTTGGCGACATTATGTGTATGGGGTCCACGTTGATGTATTTATGTACCACAAGAGCCTTCAATATATTTTTTTTTAAACAAAAGGAGTTGAATCTAAGACAGAGAGGATGGCTCAGGTTACTTAAGGACTATGATATTGAGATTCTCCATCACCTGGGAAAGGCTAATGTTGTAGCGGATGCTCTTAGTCAAAAATCTATGGGGAGCTTGGCTCATTGGAGGCATATCAGAGGCCGTTGACCAGGGAGGTTCACCAGTTTCCTAGTTTGGGAGTTCGCCTAGCGGACTCTAATGAAGGAGCAGTGATTGTGCAGAATAGGGTTGAATCATCGCTCGTGACGGAAGTGAAAGAGAAGCAATTCAACGATCCATTGTTAGCATAACTGAAAGAGGGGATTCATAAACACAAGACCACAGCTTTTTCCCTTGGCATGGATGATGGTACCCCATGGTACCAAGGTCGCTTATGTGTTCCGGATATTGACGGTCTTCGGGAAAGGATTTTAGCAGAAGCTCACACTTCTAGGTATTCCGTACACCTAAGTTCTACAAAAATGTATCATGATCTCAAAGAATTTTATTGGTGGAATAACATGAAAAGGTATGCGGCGGACTTTGTGGCAAAATGTACGAACTATCAGCAAGTGAAGGCTGAACATCAAAGGCCCGGAGGAATGTTAAAAAGCATAGAAATTCCAAGTAGAAATGGGAAATGATCAATATGGATTTTGTGGTAGGATTACTGCGCACTACGCGCAAGTTTGACTCAATTTGAGTAACCGTGGATCGACTCACGAAATCAGCATGCTTATTGCCAATCAAATCTACTGACACAATGGAATAATATGCTCAACTTTATATCCAAGAAATAGCCAGGTTGCCTAACACTTCAATCTCAATCATTTCAGATCGAGGGGCTCAATTCACGGCGAACTTTTGGAAGAAATTTCAGCAAGGTTTGGGTGCTCAAGTAAATCTTAGTACAACCTTCCATCCACAAACTAATGGGCAGGCAGAGCGAACCATTCAAACGCTTGAGGATATGTTGCGTGCTTGTGTTCTTGATTTGAAAGGTAGCTGGGATGACCATTTGCCACTCATAGAATTTGCTTACAACAACAGCTTCCATGCTAGTATCTAAATGGCACCATTCGAGGCACTGTATGGTAGGAGATGCAGGTCTCCCATTGGGTGGTTCGAGGTTGGAGAAGCAGAATTGATAGGGCCGAACCTCGTGCATCAGGCCATGGAGAAAGTCAAGATTATTAAAGAGAGGTTGAAAACTGCTTAGAGTCACCAAAAGTCTTATTCGGACATTCATCGCAGAGATTTGGAGTTCAAAGAAGATGATTGGGTATTTTTGATGGATTCCCCCATGAAGGGCATCATGCGATTCGGGAAGAAAGGGAAATTAAGTCTGACGTATGTCGGACCTTACATAATCATTCAGAGGATCGGTCAGGTGGCATACAAGCTCGAGCTGCCACCTGAGATGTCGTTGGTACATCCTGTCTTCCATGTGTCTATGTTGAAGAAGGTAGTGGGAGATCCGTCTGCTATTGTGCAAATTGAAGCTATTGAGGTTAATGAAGAACTATCTTATGAAGAAATTCCAGTTGCCATTCTTGATAGGCATGTCCGAAAATTGAGAAATAAGGAAATTGCCTCTATAAAAGTGTTATGGCAGAACTAGCAGGTTGAGGAAGCCAGTTGGGAAGCCGAGGAAAAAATGAGAAAGAAGTACCCACATTTGTTTGAATAGTTATGTAATAGCTTTTATGCTTTTGGTTCCTATGAACTTTTATCTTTTGATTTGATCTATGTTAAATTATTACATTTTGGTTACATCTGTTGCATATGCGGCCATGGTTGGTGTTGTACAAGTTATGTTATGTCTATGGAACATGTATATATTGTTAGGATATGTATCTGGGGGCCTCTGACAGGTAGATAGTCCTAGTTACAAAGGAAACTCTAGCGAAAGTTTCGGAAATTTAAGGAGTTAGCCAAATTAGGGGATGTTAATATATTTCATGATGTGAAAAAGTAGAAGTTACATAAGGATGGCTAATGAATGAACCTTGATCCTTATTCGAGGATGAATGACCTTAAGCGTGGGAGAATGTAAAGCCCCAGAAAATTTTGCTTAGTAATTTAAGATTTTGTGGTACCAAGGTAGGCTAATTATTTTATTTTGCGTGCAAATGAGGAATAATGATATTATGGATATTAACTGGATATGGTAATAAGTGTATTAGTATTATTATAATTGATTTGGGTTCTAAGTAGAAGCCTAAGTCTAAGCCAAGTTGGAAAATTACCAAATAGACTAAAGTTGTAAATGAGTACGTACAAGACCTCACTTTGGACAAGTATATCACTATTTATATAAGGTGTTGTGCGACTCACAACCTATGAAATGAATCTTCATTGCGTTTAGTTTCCAACGCTTCAAACTGTTCGTCATTCGGACACCCCTACCAGAAGTTATGACCAAATTACCAAAGCAGCGCAGAATTTTACGCTACCGCGGCGCCCCATGTGCCGCAGCTGTAGGAATTCCAGAATGTTCCGAAATTTCATATCCAGACATATTTTAAACAGATGCCCCGCACCCCGCGGCGCCCCACGCGCCGCGACTGTACAAAAATGATTTTTTTTAAGACCCGAACCCTATTTCATTTAACTCATTTGGGGTTCATTATTTTGGGGATTTCTGGAGCTTTTAGAGAGAGGGGAGAGCATATCTAGAGAGAGGAAGAAGCTCAAGTGCCTTGTTCATAAAAAAATCTTGTTAAAGCCCTGAAATCCAACAAGAAATCCTTCAAGTACTTCATCAAAGAGGTAAGATTCTACACCCTAGCCCTTAATTTAGAATTTTAGCTAAAGGTGGGTATTCATCAAGAAAGTTCGGGGGTATTGGAGTTGTTATCTTGTTTGCATGTGTTGTCAAAAGGTGTAGGAACATGGTTGAGCTAAAAATTGTAAAGCATGGATTGTGGGTTGATGATATCCTCTATAAAAGGACCATAAAGATTTAACGCACATATGGTTTTTGATAAAATGCTCAAATGAGCTAGAATTATGAATATCTTCCTAATTTGTGTTCAATTTTGTTATGTCTCGAAGTAGATGGGCATTGCTAGAATTTTCGGAACATTGTAGTAACTTAAGGAAAAGCTCTTTGAGGTATGTATGGCTAAAACCCCGTCTTTTAGAAATCGAGCTCCATCGATGTTTGTGTGAATATGGTAAGATTAAAGTTGAATTGTTGCATCAATTGTTATTTTATATGAATTGATGTTGTAACCTTATATGCGTGAAAGATGTGTCTCAACATGATCAACGTGCTATCTTGATAACTTGAAAGGGGTAAAAGATATGAATTATGTATTGAAATGCTTAGACCTTAAATTGAGATTGAAGCTGCATATAATGTACCATCTATGTGAAGTCTTATCTATGCTCACAATATAAATTGCTCTTGTGTGCACCTGCTGTCCTAATTGGAAAATCTAACATTGAAATTGGGAATGATGTGAAATAAGCCTTGACTCTTATTTCCATAAATGACTTCAATGATAATGTGCCCTAAAGGCTTTGTACACATTTTATGCCCATAAGCGGCTGTTCGAGACAATGTTTTGCCTTATAAGTACATTCAATATGATCCAAGTTGTTATATACTTCGATGTTGAAATTATATATTGTCATGATTGGAAAAGAATAATTCAAGAATAATTGGTGTAATTGCTTGTTTATGCCTTTGATGTGTGTTTCTATTGTGGTTTGGTGTTTCCCGTCCCTTTTAGAAGAATCCGTTGTGTTTAAAGTTCCATTGGTAATAAACTTGAGGTGTATGATTTCCGAAATATTGTATATGCCCATGATTTATGATTCCTCTCATGTGTACTTGACATCTGGGGTTGAATGGCTTGATGTTGACATTGACAATGATGTGAAATGTGGAGGAAAGAGTTTGAACTATGAAATGTGGCCTAGTGCCATGTATGATATGGAAATTGTGGCTCCAAGTGCCGGTAAACCAATACATGTGTAACCAAAGATTGGAGTGAGAGGAATAATGGGAAATGGTAACGTCTCAGGATGGAGGCTTAGCCGATCGGACCATGATCGCCGTGATATATACACATGGGGGTAATGTATTGATGATTGAAACTGGAAAGTGTGAATGAAATAATGGTAACTTCTCCGGGAGACGGCTTAGCCAATCGGGCCGTGATCGGACTCCGCTTAAAGAAGCGGTGGAAAAGTGAATAATGATCCAACAGTGTGGGATGCTCCAATCTAAAAATTTAGAAACTATGTGAAAATCATGTAAATCTCCTTATATTGTTGACATGGTGCTTATTTGAAACTTTTTTGTCTTTAAGATTTCCTCTTTATTCTTGTATGAAAGTTCTTTCTAACTAGATGGTGTTTAGTTATACATACTAGTGCTATTCGATAGCACTAACGTCCCTTTTGCCGGGGCCTCTATGTCTTTAAATGGATGTAGGTGTTTCTATAGCAGGCAGTGTTGGTCGCAGCTAGTGCCGCATCATCCTTTTAGCTGACTGGGTGAGCCCCACTTCGTTTGGGGTCCTGTTTTATCTGTTTCTCATGTACATTTTATTTGAGCTATTGCCGGAGCTTTGTTGCCGGCATTTCCATATAAATCTTCAGTTTTACTTAGAGGCTCCATAGACAGGTTGTGGGTGGTATTTGGTATCGGGAATTATATTTGAAATATTGGTATTTGGCAAATATGTCTTCCTTCATATCTATAAAAATTGTCATATTTTGGATACTATGGTTGAAACTGCTAATGGAACCAAAGTGAAAGTTGTTAATGAAATATTTTCAGAGTTTGAATAATGGAGTATATCTCCTCTTTATTCAAGGATGACTTTGGGTAGAATGAAATCTAACAGGCTTGCTCAGTCAGGTTTACTCAGTTGAGTGCGGATCGCGCTCCTCGATTTTGGGGCGTTACAGTTGACTTGGTCAGCCTATCAACAATAACCCACACTGCATCAAACTTCCTCTGAGTCTGTGGGAGTCCAACAATGAAGTCTATAGTGATTCGCTCCCACTTCCACTTTGGAATCTCAATCTTCTGGAACAAACCACTAGGCCTCTGATGCTCATACTTAACCTGCTGACAATTCAAACACCGAGCTACATATGCAATGATATCCTTCTTCATTCTCCGCCACCAATAATACTGCCGCAAATCTTGATACATCTTTGCGGCGCCCGGATCAATGGAGTACCGGGAGCTATGGGCCTCCTTTAAAATCAACTCTCGAAGACCATCCACATTAGGCACACAAACTCGACCATGCAATCTCAAAACTCCATCATCACCTTAGGTAACCTACTTGGCACCTCCGTGCTGCACCGTGTCTCTAAGGACATACAAATGGGGATCATCATACTGTTGATCACGGATACGCTCCAATAAAAAAGAACGAGCGACCGTGAATGCTAACACCCGACTGGGCTCAGAAACATCCAACCTCACGAACTGATTGGCCAAAGCTTGAACATCCAAAACAAGCGGCCTCTCACCGACCGGAATATAAGCAAGACTACCATACTGGCTGATGATATAAGATGGTGATCGGCCACCACATTGGCCTTTCTCGGATGATATAAGATGGTGATGTCATAGTCCTTTAACAGCTCCAACCACCTTCTCTGCTTCAAATTCAACTCCTTTTGCTTGAACAAATACTGCAGACTCTTGTGATCCGTGAACACCTCACATGCCATGCCATACAGATAATGCCTCGAAATCTTCAACGCATGAATAATGGCTGCCAACTCTTAGCCATTAACCGGATATTTCTTCTCATGAATCTTTAACTGCCGCGAAGCATATGCAATGACCCTGCCATCCTGCATCAACACCGCACCAATCCCAATATGAGATGCATCACAATAAACTGTATAAGGCCCTGAACCTGTGGGCAAAACCAATATCAGTGTCGTGGTCAGAACTGTCTTGAGCTTCTGAAAGCTCGCCTCACACTCATCCGACCATCTAAATTGGGCACCCTTCTGGGTCAACCTGGTCATCGGGGCTGCGATAGATGAAAACCCTTCCACGAACCGACGATAGTAGCCTGCCAATCCTAAGAAACTCCGAATCTCCGTAGCTGATGCTAGTCTAGGCTAGTTCTTGACTGCCTCAATCTTCTTCGGATCAACCTGAATACCCTCTGCTGATACAACATGACCCAGGAATGAAACTGAACTCAACTAGAACTCACACTTCGAAAACGTAGCATACAATTGACTATCCCTCAGAGTCTGAAGAACCACCCTATGGTGTTGCTCGTGCTCCTCCCGGCTGCGGGAGTATATCAAGATATCATCAATGAAGACTATCACGAACGAATCCAAGTAAGGCCTGAACACTCGGGCCATCAAATCCATAAAAGCTGTTGGGGCATTTGTCAACCCGAATGACATCACCAAAAACTCATAATGCCCGTACCGAGTGCGGAAAGCTATCTTAGGGACATCGGATGCCCTAATCCTCAACTGATGGTAGCCAGATCTCTAGTCAATCTTCGAAAATACCTTGGCACCCTAAAGCTAATCAAATAAATCATCAGTCCTTGGCAACAGATACTTACTCTTTATTGTAACCTTGTTCGACTGCCGGTAATCTATACACATTCGCATCGATCCATCCTTCTTCTTAACAATCAACACTAGCGCACCCCAAGGCAATACACTAGGTCTAATGAAACCCTTCTCATGCAAGTCTTGCAACTGCTCCTTCAACTCTTTCAACTCAGGCAAGGCCATATGATACTGCAGAATGGAAATGGGCTGAGTGCCCGGAGCCACATCAATGCAAAAGTCAATATCCCTGTTGGGTGGCATACCCGGTAGGTCTGAAGGAAATACCTCAGGGAACTCACAAACAATAGGCACATAATCAATAGAAGGAACCTCGGGACTAGAATCACAAACATATGCCAAATAGGCCAAACACCACTTCTCGACCATATGTCGAGCCTTCACATAAGAGATGACAGTACGGATAGAATGACCAGGAGTTCCTCTCTACTCTAAATGAGGTAAACCCAGCAAGGCTAAGGTCATAGTCTTGGCATGACAGTCCAAGATAGCGTGGTAAGGTGAAAACCAGTCCATCCCCAATATGACTTCGAAATCAACCATGTGTAGAAGCAACAAATCTACACGAGTCTCAAGACCCCAATCACAACTATACAAGAGCGATGGACTCGATCTACCACAATAGAATCACCCACCGCTGTGGACACATATACGGGGTCACTCAAGGAATCACTAGGAATGACCAGATACAGTGAAAAATAAGATGACACATAGGAGTATGTAGACCCGGGATCAAAATAAACTGAAGCATCTCGGCCACAAACCAGATCAATACCTATGATAACTGTGTAATAAGCCTTAGCCTCAGGCCTGGCTGGAAGAGCATAACATCGGGGCTAGGCCCCACCACCCTGGACTACATCTTTGGGACGACCTATAGCTTGCTGGGCTCCACCTCTAGCGGTCTGAACTCCACCTCTAGTACCTCTACCTCCACCTCTAGCACCTCTATCCCCACCTCTAGCTGGCTGGGTGGGCTGTGGAACACCTGGTGCCTGAACCATAGCACGGGAACCCTGCTGCTGCGACTGAGTACCCACCAATCTCGGATAATACCTCCTAATATGACCATACTCACTACACTCAAAACATCCATCTGAGTGTTGCTGCTGAGGAAACTGAGACTAACTCTGGCAACCTGAATGACAACCCCAAAAACTCTAGAGCGGCAGTGCGCTGATAGGAGCTGGTAGTGCACTGTAGGGCTGCTTATTAGAATACTGCATGTGAGAACCATGACCACCTAAAGTGCCATGAGAAACCTGAAGTGCTGACTGAAAGGGCCTATGAAGATGGCCTCTACCATACGAATCCCTACCTCCAAACGAGGCACCACTGAATCTACCTGAATGACAAGGCATCTTGTCCGACCCATGACCACCTCCCTGTGACAGAACCATATCCACTCTTCTGGCCACATTAGCCACCTCCTGGAAACAAATCTCACTTCCTATCTCCCTAGCCCTCTGAATAGAAATTGGTTGAATAAGTCCATCAATGAACCTCCTCACCCTCTCTCTTTCAGTAGGAAGTATGACAAGAATATGATGAGCCAAGTCAATGAATCTGGTCTCATAATGGGTAACAGTCATAGAACCCTGTTGGAGACGCTCAAATTGCCTCTGATAGGCCTCTCTCTGAATGATGGGGAGAAACTTCTCCAGAAATAGCTGAGTAAACTGCTCCCAAGTCAAATCTGGTGATCCGGCTGGTCTAGCCAAGCAATAATCTCTCCACCAAGTCTTGGCAGATCCAGACAAGTGAAAAGTAGCAAAATCGACCCTATTGGTCTCAACTATCCCAATGTTCATGAGAACCTCGTGACACCTGTCTAGATAATCCTGGGGATGCTCAGAAGATGCGCCGCTGAAAGTAGTAGTGAAGAGTTGGTGAACCTATCCAATCTCCACAAAGCATCGATAGACATAACTGCTCCATAACCAGTCTAAGCTACCACACCCGGCTGAACCTCTCTAACTGGCTGAGCTGCTAGAGTCTGAAACTCGGGAGCCATCAGCTCCGTAGTGTGAGTATCAGGAGTTAGGGCTCTTCCTATAGCCTTAGACATAGCCGGTGCTATAGGAAGCAAGTCTGCCTGGGTGACACTCTCCATAAGGCCTACTAGATGGACCAGAGCATCCTGGAGTACTGGGGTAGCAATTAACCCCTCTGGGAGCTGAGCTGGGCCCACCGGAACTGCTGGGGCCGGAACCTCATCATCAAAATCAACCGGAGGCTCCGCCGCTGGTGCTGCTATTCTGGGCTGAGCTCCAGCCCTGCTTGGCCTCTAGCACGGCCTCGACCTCGCCCTCTACACCTCGTTGGAGCTGCTTCTGGGCGCTCGGGCTGCTAATTAGTGGATGAGGAAGTGCGTGTTCTCGCCATCTATGAAAGAACAGAGCAGAAATTCAATTAGCATTGAGAAACCAAACCGCACGACAAGAAAGAACAAATGTGAAGTTTTTCCTAACTCTGTAGCCTATGGGGGATAATTACAGACATCTCCATACCGATCCCTCAGACTCTACTAAGTTTGTCTGTGAATTGTGAGACCTATGTAACCTAAAGCTCTGATACGAACTTGTCACAACCCGAATTTCCCATCCTTGAGAGTCGTGATAGTGCCTACTCGTAGAAGCTAGGCAAGCCGCACAAATTAAGAATCACTAACCCTTTCATTTGACCCTTTTTTAACAATTAAGATTAACAGGTAATCAACATTGAATATTAATGATAAATAAAACAAGCGAAAGACTTAAACTGATAAAATAACCAAAGCTAGTACTACAATGCCAACATACGTCTCTACCCAGAATCCAGTGTCATAATATCACGGACTGTATATGAGTACTACATACAAGTGTCTGAAAAAGGAAATACAGTCTGTCTCGGATACAAGTGAAAACAGAGCACATATTAAGATAGAAGAGAATGTCGGGCCTGCGGACGGCTGCAGGACTACCTCGGGATCTCTAGCTGGACTGAAGCAGCCACCCAAATGCTATGGTCCAAAAGCTGCTTCAGGATCTGCACATAGTGTAGAGTGTAGTATCAGCACAATCCGACCCCAGCTATAACCAAACTTGTTCCAACATCTAACTACCTCAGCTAACATTAATACTCAGTTATAAGTAATTTCCATGAGAATAATCACGATCCTTGCTCAATACAGAGAGTCATCAACTTAAGCATCCGTAGTATTATTTAGAAACACAATAAATTACAATTCAAGACTCACGGTCATGCTCGACACCAACGTATAGATATTCGTCACCATGCCTATATGTCGTACTTAGCAAGAATAAGTCGCAAATAGGACACAACTCTTAATCCCTCAAGCTAAGGTTGGACCAAACACTTACCTCGAACTTTCACGACCAACTCAAGCCTCAAACACCACTTTTCCTTTTGAATTCGGCTCCAAATCAATTGTATCTAGACATAATCGACTTAATAACATCAATAAATGCTAAACAATCCAATTCTAAGGTTTAATTATAGCTTTCCCATCATTCTTCCCAAAAAGTCAAAAATTGACCCCATGCCTGCTTGGTCAAAACACGAGGTTCAGACTAAAACCCAATCAACCATTCACCTACGAGCCCGAATATATAATTAGTTCCAAAATCTGACCCAAAACCCAGGTCTAAATCCCAATTATACAAAAAGACCTAACTCTACCCAAATCCCTAATGTTCTACCCTTAAGAACATGATTTAAGCCTAGAAATCTAATGGGTGTTAATGGAAATTGAAGAAAATGAGTCTAAGATTACATACCTATGAATTGGTGGTGAAATCCCCTTTCAATAATTGCCCAATTTGGAGTTTGGAAGAAGAAGTTATGAAATTTTGGCTGAATCCCGTTTTGGTTCTGTTTTAAAATCACTGGACAGGCCTTCATTGCGTTCGCGACAGGCCTATCACGTTCGCTACACAAGGCTCGCATTTGCGGAGCTTCAGCCCTCAGAGCCTTTGTGTTCGCATTCGTGTGGACGCATTTGCATAGGGTAAAATACCCCTCCCCCTGCCAAGGCCCATAAGCTTTCGCGTTCGCATTACAA
This sequence comes from Nicotiana sylvestris, assembly GCF_000393655.2. Classification (NCBI taxonomy): domain Eukaryota; kingdom Viridiplantae; phylum Streptophyta; class Magnoliopsida; order Solanales; family Solanaceae; genus Nicotiana; species Nicotiana sylvestris. The sequence continues at coordinate 94,854,201 of NC_091064.1, read as the reverse complement.
GGTCTGCGTTCGCAAAGGGAAAATCCCCAAAGCTTGGCGTTCGTGACCTGGGTCTCACGTTCGCGTAGAAGGAAATCTCCTTCAGCCTGACTAACTCATCGCGTTCGCGAGGGTCCTCTTGCGAACGCGAAGAAGGACATACCAGAACATCAGAAACTGAAGAACCTGCAACTTTTTATGAGTTCAAAACCTTTCGAAACTCACCAGACCCCTCGAGGCTCCAACCCAAACAGGTACAATAACTAAAAAATGTCGTACAAACTTATCCATGCGATCAAATCGCCGAAATAACCCCTTAAACTACGAATTAAACCTCAAAATTGATGAAATATTTCAAAACTTTTTAAAACATCATATTTTGCATTTAAGGTCCGAATCACGTCAAATGACATCCGTTTCTTATGAAATTTCACAGACATATCTTATTTCATATATACGACCTGTACCGGGCTCCAGAACTAGAATATGGGCCCAATACCATCAAATTTTGAATGCATTTCATTTCCAAAACTCATAGAAATTTCCAGAAAATAATTTTCTTTAAAAAAATTCATTTCTCGGGCTTGGGACCTCGGAATTCAATTCTGGGCATACGCCCAAGTCCCATATTATTTCACGGACCCTCCGAGACTGTCAAATCATGGGTCCGGGTCCGTTTACCCAAAATTTTGACTGTAGTCAACAAAAATGCATTTTAAGTCAAAATTTCAACATTTTCACAAATTTTCACTTAATAGCTTTCCAGTTACGCGCCTCGAATACACACGCAAATCGAGGTGATGCTGAAAGAGGTTTTTAAGGCCTGAAGACGCAGAGTTTATATTAAAAACAAGTGATTACAGACAACTTAAATATCAACTCCAAATCAAGGCTAACAGAATAGCTTTTAAAAGGCAGTTCAATCCTTACTCTGAGATTCCAAGGCTATTCCAAATCACCATTGACGAACAAATCAAAGAGATTGAACAAAATCTCATTGATCATTCATGTGATGAATCCCACAAGGATTTCATGAAGAAACGGAAAAGCCCGTTATGGAAAAACAAAGAGTTTTTTATCAAGATCCCTTTCAAGAAAAATGAAAACATCAATCCAACAAAAGCCAGTCATTCAGGCATAAATCAGATCATCTTCAGCTTGCAAAGAAAGAATGGAAGAACTTTTTGAATTTGATCTAATAGAGCCGTTGGATTCACAATGGGCATGCGAAGTATTTTATGTCAACAAAAGAACTGAGCAGAAAAGAGGAAAACTCAGGTTAGTTATTAACTACCAGCCACTTAACCACTTCCTCTAAGATGATACATTCCCTATCCCAAATAAACTCACTCTTTTCTCCCACTTAGCCAAGGCCAAATATTTTTCCAAGTTTGATCTAAAATCTGGATTTTTGCAATTGGGAATCCACCTTGAAGAAAGACCTAAAACGGGATTTTGCATTCCTAATCATGATAAATAGCCATGATTTGGCAAGTGGGAATCCACCCTGCACCATCTTTATTTCAAAAAGCCATGATAAAAATCTTCTAGCCTTATCCTACATATCTCCTTAGTTTACATTGATGGCATCCTGTTATTTAGTGATACATTGGAAGAACATGTCAACTTGCTTCGTCAATTTGAGGCATTGGTAACACAGTACGGGATCATGCTTTCTGCAAAAAATATGGTTCTTGCTCAAAAGGAGATCGATTTTCTCGGAATGCATTTTATCCAAGGTGAATATAGTCCAGGAACACACATATGTCAGGAATTACTCAAATTTCCGGATACCAACCTCACAACAAAGCAGATCCAATAGTTCTTGGGTGTAATAAATTATGTAAGAGATTTCATCCCAAATATCTCAATATACATTTCACCGCTCATAGAAATGCTCAAGAAAAATCCTCCATCATGAGAAGAGAAATAGGATGAAGCAGTCAAAAAAATAAAGGAGATATCTAAAAATGTCAAGTCCTTCTACATCCCTTCAGATGAAAAGAAGATACTACAAACTGATGCCAGTAATGAATATTGGAGTGTTTTTCTATTTGAAGAAAAATATGGTCAGAGGTATATATGCGGATACGCCAGTGGAAAGTTCAAAGATGTCGAGCAACATTATCACTCCACTTTCAAGGAAATTCTTGCAGTAAAGAATGAAATCAAGAAATTTAATTTCTTCCATATTCATACAGAATTTCTAATAGAGATGGATATGAAGGCCTTCCCAAAGATGATTCAGATAAATGCAAATATTATTCCCAATCCTCAGCTTCTCAGATGGGCTCAATGGTTCTCTCCATATAAATTTCAAGTCAAACACCTGAAAGGAAAGGATAATATTCTCATGGATTTTCTGTCTCGACCAAAAGAATTCTCAAAAAGATTTTCCCTAGCAAAACTAAAGTCAAAGCAAAAGCTAATTAGACACATCTTCATGCATTCAAATATACCAGGAACAAGTTCATTAAAGCCAATAGATCATCCACCGGAGTTGTTCAACCTCATGGATCCCTTTGATCCGTCAATTATTATGGAAAGAAGAACTTATTATGAGCTCTATGTTTTCTGTCAACATGGAGGATCCATTCTCAAGCCATATGGTGTCAATACAGAATATTCGTTCTGCCATATATTCATAGCTCAAGCCAAGGATTTTCCACAAGAAGTATTATGGTTTTTCTGGTACTTATGCAATCGATATTATATTTTCATGGAATTCAAATGCAACGTCTTTAAGGATTTTGATAACATTGCACCAGCGCTTAAAGTATTTTTGCTATGGTTCAAACCTAGAAGATATTGAATAAAATGTTTCAACGATTCTGACACAGCAAAGGTATTCATGTTCCATAGGCCAGTGAATATTATTAATGGAAAAGTCCAGGCGCAAGTAGAGGCATCATTCTAGTGGAAATTTCCCGTGTCCATTTTATCAATGGAGGAAGAATATAGTGAGGCACAAAGAATCTTTTTCCAGCAAAATAGGTGTATCCCGAGAGAGATATGGCCAAAAGATTGGGCAAGCGGAATTATACCAACACTCATCCTCACTGGAAAAGAGTCTGGGAAGCAGCAAAAGAGTATCAACCCCCATACGAAGTCATCCGAGAAAAGATCACTCACGACATTTTCAGATTAAAGTTGGAGATTATATCTCTCAATCCAAAGGAGAAAGAACACAACGGATAAGGACCGTCAAGTTCCAGGCATTACTACACAAGGTTTTTTAAAAGATGCCTAGAAGACTACCCTAGAATCAATGAAGGATAATTATCTAAATCTCTACTAATCCCACCATAATCCTACATTACCCACCAAAACCCTCAAAAATCATCCACCCATGCCAAGACAAATTTTTACTATTTCCATACTATCCGGGTCCCACATCCACTTGTTTTCACATGCTTAGTCACATACAACACCCTACTTTCACATGTAGTCACATGCTTCCTCATACTTTCACATGCTACACCATGTATATTTCACCCATTTCAAATGTTTTCAGGAGCTTTTTAGTTGTTTTTCCTAAAGTCCTTCACATGCCAAGATGGACCCATATGTAGATAAGTTTGCCATGTAAGATAGGTTTATTTTATTATGTAAGTTTGTCTTGTAATAACCTCCTAGTCCTTTATAAAAATGGCCTTGTAGTGGTTGGAAGATCATCTTGTAACCTTTGTAAATCTTTTTGTGATATATTACAAATCAGTGCTTTCTAAATTTCTCTCTTGTTCTTTCTTTCGAATGGATGGAAAGGCCGGTCCATGTATGAAAATAGAGTAAGAATACTCTTTGAAAGTTAGCTTATTGTAGTACAAAAGTTTTCTGAGTTATAAACAGCTAACGTTGGTTATAGTACAAAAGTTTTCTAAGTTGTGTAGCTTGGAAAACCGTCCCTTATGGGTTGTTGAAGCCAGCCCCTTTGTAGGAAAACTTTTGCGACTATAAACAAATTAATTATTTGTGTAGCTTGGCAAGCCGTCTCTTATAGGTTATTGAAGCCAGCCCCTTTGTAGGGAAACATTCGTATATATAATTTAGTTTGCTTTCTTGGAGTCTCTTTCTCTTCTTTATACTGTGGTATAGGTGCACGAGGTGTTAAACAGTAATTTTAGACTACTCCAGCACAATTCTCAGCACGTTCAAGGACAAACATATGTTTAAGTGGGAGAGAATATAACGACCCGATCGATCGTTTTGAGATCTTGCACGTCTTTTGGCAGTTTGGGGTCATGAGTAGCTTCACTTCATGTATTATGACTTTTACATGTGGTCAGAATTGAAATTCGGGAAGATTGGAATTGAGTTGGAAAGAAAATTCCTATTTCGGAAGTTTTAAGTTGAAAGAATTGAGTAAGGTTTGATTTATGAGTAAACAACCTCAAAATTGGGATTTGAAGCTTCCAACAGGTTCGTATGATGATACTGGACTTGGACGTCTATCCAGATCAGGTTTAGATGATCCGGGAGCGTTTCGACGCCTATTGTGGAATTTAGCATTTTTGGAAAAATTTCATAAATATGGGTTAAAGAGCATTTCAGTGTTATCGATGTCCGTTTGATATTGTGAGTCTAGGAATACCTCCGTATGGTGATTCTAGTATTGGGAGCACGATCGGAAGTGGATTTGGAGGTCCATAGGTCATTTTAGAGTCGTTTGGCTAATGTTAGAAATTTGAAAGTTTTTGAGAAGTTTGATTGGGACTGGACTTTTTGATATCGGGGTCAGATTCCGATTCTGGAAGTTGGAGTAAGTCCGTAATGTCAAATATGACTTGTGTGCAAAATTTGAGGCCAATTGAACCTGATTTGATAGGTTTCGGCATCGAATGAAGAAGTTCGAAGTTCTAAAGTTCATCAAGTTTGAAATAGATTGTGATTCATCATTTCGACGTTGTTTGATGTGATTTTAGGCCTCGAGCAGGTCCGCGTTATGTTTTGGAGCATTGTGCATCGATTTTGGTCATCGGAAGGGCTTGGAAGCCGGTTGTAGAACTTCGGAGCGAGGTAAGTCTCCTTTATAAACCTTGTAAGAGAGAATTTACCCCATCGGTGAAATGATTCAATTTGTACTTTTATTTGTGGGGGCTATGTACTTACGAGGGTACGAAAGTTCGTACATAGCTACTATTCCTGTTTATCTCCGGGTAGTTTTAGATTTTCATCATGCTTTGTGGACACTTGTCACGACCCAAAATCCACTAGTCATGATGGCACCTAACCCAACCGTCTAGTTAAGCTAACTAATCACTATCCAACCTCAACAATGTCAATAAGTTAATTAAACATAAACAAATTATCTGGATCTATTACATTTCCTAAGGACTGGTAGTACAAATCATGAGCTTTTAAGACTAGAGTTTACAAAGCTGATATGAAGAAAACACATCTTCTGTTTGAAAAGTACATAAACAAAATTTTATAGTCTAAGGCTACCGTGAACAAGAGGCAGCTACAGCGGGAACTCGGGTACACCGTCAAATCCAGCAACTATCGAACGTAGCAACATCGGCATTCGGGATCTGCTCGCACTGTGTAGGAAGTGCAGTATAAGTACAACCGACCCCATGTACTCAAAAAGTAACAAATCTAACCTCAGGTTGAAAGTAGTGACAAGCTGGTACATAGGTCGAGTCAAACACAAATACCCAACATTAGTTCATACATTGTATAGCAAATAAACAAAGAAATAGCTCAAAAATAAAGTTCTCAGCCTTTTCATAGTTGTATACGGCGAAATCGGAGGGTCCAATTTCTCGTCATTAAGGCATTCTAGGGGATCATCTCAAGACCTCGAGGATGTGAGGCTGTGGTCGAGCTCCCTCCCTCGTGGTTCGTTGATGCCCGGTCTAACGGCAATGTTGGTCGCGGTCATGATGGGACTGGAGAGCCCCCTAGGCATGCAGCTAGTACTGGCAGAGCCTGGTGTCATTTAGTTGTCCCATCCCCCTACTCTGGTAATCAATGTTTTTGTACTATGTTGGGGTTTCCCCTCCTATATAAAGGGGTTTTTTGACATTTTATAAACCCCCTATTGCTTCAGCTACTCCATACGAAATATACAGGAACATTCTCTTTGCTCTCTAGCACATTCTCTCAATATTATTGCTTCAATATTATTAGTTCCATTTATTGTCTTCGTACTTATTCTTCATTTATTGTTTATCATTGGCCATAAAGTGCTTCCATTGATTCTATCCTAACCGTTAGTCACATAGCTGTTGCCTTCGATAATTCATAATCGAGACCCGGGATCGATCTCGAGGCCCAGAATCGACAAGCCCGAGGCCCCGCGTAACCAATCTATCGGTTTGATTATATCTCTCTTCTTAACTTTATTTCGTCTCTAAATCTCATATACTTGGCAGCAACTTCATAACAAACTAGCATAAAAATAGATCACGTGTTTTTAGAGTCTTCATGTTTTTTTGAAATGTTGCAGGCACAATAACTGGCTATTGCTCAGCTGCAAAGTCACCAGAAAACTCCTAGCACGGTAGCTCCGGGGATAGCTCCCCCAGCCGAACAGGTACCGAAGAGATCGAGCATTAACGGGTTGATGGCCGACCCTTTCATCGTAAAAATGCTCGAGGTCTCACCAAAAGGATCAAATCGGGTGAGAAAATGATATAAGACAATGATAAGAAGGTCGATACTTACAACTCCAGAGTCAACTAGATTTCGGGAGCACCTCCGGTCCTAATAGGTTTGGATTCGAAGAAGTTCATACAAAGGCCGTTCCCCGAGGAAGCGGACCTGAAACCCATAGAAGTTTAGAATGTCGGAACTCCCAAAGTACAACAGGACCTCAGATCCAAATGAACACGTTACTGCCTACACTTGCGCAGTAAATGGCAACGATATAAAGAACGACGAGATCGAGTCCGTATTAGTGAAAATGTTCGGGGAAACACTCTCGAAGGGGGCCATGATATGGTATCACAACTTAGCTCCTAACTCCATTGAATCATTCGCCATGCTAGCAGGCTCCTTCATATAGGCACATGTCGGTGTCATCAATGTAGCAACGAGGAAATCCGACGTTTTGAAAATTAAGCAAAGGGAGAATGAGATGCTGCGAGAATTCGTATCTCGCTTTCAAATGGAACGGATGGAGCTACCGCCTTTCTCCGATAACTGGGCAATGCAAGCTTTCACTCAAGGTCTAAATGAATGAATCTCGATGGCTTCAAAACAGCTGAAAGAGAATCTGGTCGAATATCCTGCCATGACCTAGTCAGACATCCATAACCGATACCAGTCAAAAATCAGGGTCGAGGATGACCAGCTGGGAGCCCCCTCGGGCTCATTATATCCAACCAGGATCTTGGCAAAAGAGCCAAAGCCAAGCAAAGAAAGATACCAACCATACACCGAAGACAGAAGGAATGCTCCGAGGCGCAATCCATCTCGCAACAATTGAAGGGTAGACTGAGGACAGAATCCTGGGGGACTCATCAACAGAGCTGGATTTGATAGAAACGCGGGGACAACAGAGGTGCCTCGCTTATCAGAATACAACTTCAATGTCGATGTAACGGACATCATGTTCGCCATCAGCAAGATCAGAGACACGAGATGGCCCAGACCTATACAATCGGATCTTTTGCAAAGAATCCACAATTTAGTATGCGAATTTTACAACACGCACAGGCATAGGACCGAAGATTGCTGGCAACTCTAGGAGGAAGTGGCCTGGTTACTCGACAATGGACACTTCAGGAATTCCTCAGCGACCAAGCCAAAACGCGATCTCGAGAAAAGGAAACGACTAAAAGGAACAAGGCAAACGAGCCGCAACATGTCATCCACACGATCTTTTAAGATGGCTGCCACTAACCATAGCACCGAAATCCACTCCAGCAGAGGGCCTAAGAGATAAATTGACAAATAATAACAACCGCGAGACCATCTCCAAGGTTCTAAAGCGCAATCGCCATTGAGGTATAGCCATCTCCCTTTTTATGTTATGTTTCACACTAACCCTCATGCAAGCACCTGATCGAAGCAGTCAAAGCACTAACCCAGCCTGAATGTCTTAAGGTTTTAAAGCATCTGTTGCACTCTTTTCCTTCGATCGAGTTTTTTGTCCTGACAAAAGTTTTTACCGGCAAGGTTTTTATCGAGAAAATGTCCACATGCTACCTAAGGAAGACAACATATATTCCAGGCTTCTTTTGCAATCAACCCCGAATACTGGAGGGCATCCCCCATGGTCCTATTAGTAAAATGATGAATCAGGCCAAACGGTCGAACGAACCGTGCCTATATATTCGGTCCCCCGACAACGAAAATATGTATACTTGTGTCAAGCAATCAATGGATATCTTTTGTCAAAGCATCTCACACTCCAAAGGAAACTCAACATTTTCGCTAAAACGATTCCTCCAACAAAGACGTCCCGAATACTCGGAGACTAGAGTCAACAATTTGATACCTGCATGATCTCAGGGTCGGAACTCCAAACTAATAAGCCTTCAACGAGGTAGCATGAAAAGCATGAAACATCTCCAACGCTGAAAGTACCCTGAATACTCGGAGACGGGCGTCGGAATCTCCAAAAATGCATGAACTTAGGGTCGGGATCTCCAAAATCATAAGCCCTCGACGATGCAATACAAACTTTGCAAATAATTTCTCCCGAGTCAAGAAACCCTCGATGACTCGGGGACTACCGTCAAGAGCCATCTCCATTGACTTATCAAAAACCGAGGCCGTAAAACCCCGAGCGGGCAGACTTGGTCTCGTAAGGCCTACATAAGGCAGTAACTATATTTGTAAAACCTCAACGCCATGAAAAATCTCTAAGACCTCAATGACATGAATAACCTGTAAGACCTCAACGACATGTAAAAACTGTAAGACCTCAACGACATGTAAAACTTGTAAGACCTCACTAAAGGCATAGACCCGATCCCAAAATTTGGCTATATATCGAACTTGTAAGACCCCTAGAAAGGCATACCCTCATTATAGATGCCGAAACTATTTCACTCGGGACTCAGAGGCTCCAACCAAACACAAATGACTCCGGTCACACGGTTGTACCAGTAAAACTAATGCGACTCGGGGATGCCCGACCGTTGCCACAAGGCATAAGAGCCATTGTCGCCATCCCACATAGGCCTTTAATTACTCCGAATCTACTTCAGAAAGAACCAGTTAAATAGGCTACCCTCGTCATAGGCAAAAGAGCTTCGACCATGTCAGCTCCAAATCACAAGCTTCGAGTTCTCAGCCTCCGAGGCAAACCTCCTGAGGTGCTCGAACAACGCCGCAAGTTACTCAAAATCGAGGTTCTTCCTGAACCGACAATGAGTCAGGCAAAAATTACTTCAAAAGTCCTTAATGAGAGGAAAATAAAGCCTACAGAAAAGTTCTCATTGACCAAGCACGTTAAGAGCCATTGTTGCCAGCCTAATGAGACTCAAGGCCACACACACACAAGGTTGCATCGACAAAAAACGTAAGAACCATTGTCACCAACCTGAAATCTGAATGCTTGAGGGTCAAAACGCGCTCGATTCGTAACCCGATTCAGAGACTGGATCCAAAATAGTTAACCACATATGCTAAGGGCAAAGCATAATAGCCATTGTCGCCAGCTTACATTAAAAGGCTACTTCGGCCCAAGGCGTAAGAGCCATTATCGCCAGCCCACGCAATTGGAAAATGCGAGGGCTGATTAAGCTCGAGTCAAAACCTGACTCGGAGACTAAACCCAAAATAGTTAACTATATATGCCTAAGGGCAATGTGTAAGAGCCACTATCACTAGCCTACATTAAAAAGCCACTTCGGCCCGAGGTGTAAGAGCTAGTGTTGCCAGCCCGCGCAAACGTAAAAGCCTGACGGTCAAATGAGCTCGATACAAAACAAGACTCGGAGACTAAACCCGAAATGGTTGAACAAAAGCATAAGAGCTCAAACGCCAGCTTATACTAAAGGTCGCACTGACCTAGCCCGTAAGAGCCCCCCAGGCCAGCCTAATGAGCCCCAGGGCCGTATCATCGAATCTAAAAACTCCTACTAACTCAACAGATCAGATTGATCTGGCTAACATCTTGGCAAATAGAAACCCAGATGATACAAAACCGCAAGGTTCCCCTCTTATACATACAGGTAATAGAATACAAGCTCCGTTTACAATATACTATGAAAGATATATACACAAGAACACGAAGAAAGCAAACGTCCCCCTTAAGGGCTATGGCCCGATGGCTCTGTCCTTGCCATCTTCGACATCAGACAGAAGGAACTTGGCATCATACTCCTCCGCCATGGCTTGCTCGATTTCTTCCGAAAGATCAAAACCTATGGCGTGAACTTCCTCGAGAGTTTCCCTCCGAGATTTGCACTTTGCGTACTCTCTACTGCTACTCGCTCGACCAAGAGTTCTCCTTAGCTCAGCTCTAGCAGTGGCAGCACTCTTCAAATGGGCCACCGCCCTCTGATCCGCCCAAGTGCTGCTCATCACCGCCTCGGCCCGGGCGTTCACCACCTCGACCTTCACCTTCAAAAGCTCAGACTCGAGCCTTGAAATCATGTTTGCTCGTGCGGAATCACTCGCCCGAGCGGTCCAAATTTGCATCTCCAAGGTTGAAAATTTAGCCAAAGAACTCTACTTGGCCGCAACTTGGGCATCTACATGGGCTTGTAGCTAGTCGAACTCACATTTGACCCTGCCAACTTTACCCTAGAGTTGCTCCAAATCCTCCGTTTTTCTCTCCAACTGAAATATCAAAATGTTAACCTCTGAAAGTGAGAGAAGGAGCATACGTCAACATGAAATACAAGGTAACTGTCCCTCGAGGCAGCTCTCCCGGCACCGGCTTCGATCCACCTCACACCGTAAGGACACCAACTCGCCTTTTTTTTCACACAAAGAAGCTTAAGGGATTTCTCCCTATCCGAAGTTCTCCGCAACTGAGCCTCATAACAAAGTAGCTCATATTTGAGCCTGTCAAAGGCCTGCGAAAGAAAATTCAATGAGAAAGAAAGGGTGTGAAACTGGAATATTCCTATGCCGATTACCAACTTACCATAGTGCCAAGCGTTGAGCCTCACCAAAGGCTGAGCCAATGTTTGATGGCTTAGTATCCCTTGAAGCGCCTTTGTCAGAAAAAAAAAAAAGGCACCACGTGCCCCTTGCTCTTAGAAGCACCATCAGTAGATACAGGGAATGTTCTCCCGAGAACGGAAGTCTCCGAAACCAAATGATCGTTCGAATAGCCTCTCCTAAACCGTTGAGAGGGACTTGCCCTGCTTCAAGCCTCCTCGCACCCTGGGGATCCTTTTCGTTTGTCATCGACCCTCGACCCCAAGGTCAGCAGTCTCTCCTCCTCCCCCAGAGGGCATGGCCTCATCTGAGAGAAATCTCCAATACCTATGACGGCTAAGTTAGTACGCTGAAAAGAAAAACACCATTTTGGGGAAACAAGCCACTAGGCGCCTACCATGATGCTTCGCTTCCCACCTCCCTTTGGACAGGTCTCGCCACCTATGCCTATCATAAGTCGAGCAGGCTGCCAACTTTTGAGACCACCCAGCCAAATCAGGGACCTCGTTCGGTAACCAGGGATTCGCTACAGAAACGAAACAGAAAAATGTCATTACGGAGCCCGCCTCAAATCAAAACTATGAAAAAACAAGTGTGACACTCACGTGTGAAGTTCCATTTCTCAGGAAAGGGCAGAAACTCTCTAGGAATGATATCGATCGTTCAAGCTCGAACGAACCGGTTTATCCATCCACGGTCCTCGTCCTCTACGCTATTAAAGACAGGAGTCTGGGTGGATCGATGCTGCAAAACAATCCAACCTCGATAGCATAGTGGCCGATATAATCTCACGAGATGACTGAGGGTAAACTCAATCCCGGCCTTCTCGGTGAAATATCTTATCGTCTGCACTGTATTCCAAAGGAATGGGTGAGCTTATGCCAAGGTAACCTGATATCTGTTACAGAACTCAAGCACGACTGGGTCAGGGGGACCCGATGCAAAAGTATGCGTGTACACGGTCAAAAACCCCTCGACATAGGTCATAATGCTCTCCTCGGAGGAAGGCACTTGCAATACCATGACTTCCCCCATCTGCAATCTTTTTTGATCATCTCGAGGTTTTCCTCTCCCACTAATGAGATAAACCTCGACGCATGCTCCCGATGTCCTGGAACAGCGGGGGTCTCCCCAACATAATGTCTTTTTTCGAGGAAAGGCACCTCGAGGCCCGCTCACGGGGCATCGAAGGTATACCACTGACCGAATACGAAACGTAAGTAGAACTCCCTTCTCCTTTGGTGGTCGTATGTCGACGTATCAGTCATGGCTATGATAAAATGATGAGGGGAAAATTTTAATTTGAGCAAAGATTTTGAGTGGGAACAATGGGAAAACTAGCACAAAGCACCAGGTCCTGTGGTTACTCAAAGTAACGGAATCTCCAATTGAGAGGCTAATGAATGAATATATAGGGGCAAGGTAGCGGCTACTCGCCTACCAAGAGGGCCAATTAATTCTTGCTGCGTTGACATCACCCCTTGTTCTAGGGAAATGTACTGACAGGACCACCCCGGGGTCCCTTCACCAGATTGCTCGAATGTTACTATCCCACGAAATTCGAGAAGCAGCAAGGCTTAGAGGGCTCTTTTCTATCACTAGCACCGGCCCTAAAGAATCTTCTTATCAAACTACAGTACAGGATCCGATTTAGGGATCCCGGTCGCTCCGAATACTATTTTCGAAGAGCTAATTCCAAGAGTAGAAGGTTAATTCCGCTCAAGCAGTGAGGTAAAAAGAACGAAAAGACAGAGAATAAAAACCCTTTCTTTTCATTAACAATTATATATTTATAGGAGACGTCTTTATAAGACTCACTCCCCTGGAGGTACATGCACAAAGGGAGGGGGAGTAACACAAGGCCTACTCTTCATCACCATTTTCCTCCGAACCATCTCCGGGATCCTCGTCTGGGAAGATCAAAAGTGCCAATTTTCTCTCCAGCTCTCGGGCCTCCCCAATTTGAACTGATAGATCGACGCCTCCGGCCTCGATCTCCTCCAATGTTTTTCTCCTTACCTCTGCCCTGGCATATTCGATGGCCTGAGTCAGTTTTTGCTCAGCCCTTATCGATACGTTGCGGGGTATTTGATGTGTTGTGGCCACGTCCTTCAGGTAAGTGGCTACATTTATTTCCATCTTGGAATTGGCTGCAACCAGCTCAGTTGTCTCCTTTCGAGCATCCTTGAGAAGATCACGGGCCGACGCTAACTATGAGGTCACTGCCTCATTTTGTTCCCTCAGCCCGAGAATCTTCACATTCAGCCGCCCAATCTGCGAGTTTTGCTCGACCTACAAAGGGAAGAGTAAACCAGTCAGTATCGAATTTTGGGAGCAAGGGAAATACTCATGCATAAAAAAATACTTGCTCGACAATGACAGCTTTTTCTCAGTGTGTTCCCTCAAAAGTAGCCCGGAGCTCGTCTGACTCTTTCCCTTTCCGAGCAGAACGATCCTCCGACTCTCGTAGTCTCAAGGACAGCTTCTCAAGCTCCTTCTCACGACACGAAAGCTCCTCGTTAAGCCTGAAGAGGGCATGGTCTGACATCTCCTTGCACTACAGTAAAATAGAAGAGTTAGAAGAATGGGGAAAGATGCTCGAGGCTAAAAGAAACATACTTAAAGTAGCTATCACCTGTTGCATAAACCTCTCGCCCGCCTTGATAGAGCCGGGAGCGTCAAGATCGACGTTACCGCTAACATCGTCAAAAATATTGCCAGGCGTGCCTTCCCACTTGAGAGGACACCAGCTTTGGCGGCGTTTGTATCTTGAGCATCCCTTAGCTCCCCTGAAGAGAAATGGGAGCCGAAAATGAAATATCCTATGTCACCAATGTCCACAAGGGGCAATTCTTGCTCCTCAAAAGCTTCGAGCCTAGATCTTTCAAGGCTGGCAACAACGGTCCCCCTACTAGAAACTGCACCACGTCTAGACATAGAATGGGAACCACAATAACATCCTCCTTAATGGTCTCCACCACACGGGATCGACTTGAGCCAGCCATCCCTGATTCAGCAGCTTTCGGTCGGAGTATCTGCGGGACTCCGGCGTTCGGCCTCGGCCTTTCCTCCAAATGGTATCCACTCTCACTATAATTTTTGTCCCAGAACTGAGGCTTACCTCGAAAGTTGAAGTTGAGGTCCTAATGGCGCTTCTAGGCCTGTGTGGCTTAGGTTTCTTTCACAGAGAAGGGTCAGCAGCCTCCTTGCGTTTCCTTTTATTACCATCGGCAGGCTCCAAAACCTCTATCCTGCCTCCAGGGAGTGGTCTCATCAGCACATTCTCGCCAAGGCCTGCACAAACATAGCAGCCACAACTTGTTAGCATAATAATGTACAGGAAAAATATAGGGTTAAGACGTAGGCGACAAGAGAAACTTTACCATGATTCTTGGCCACCCACCGCTTCTTGGCTAGGTCGGTTCAAGATCGGGCAAGATACAGAAACTTCTTGTCCAACTGCTCAATCCACCTTGGCAGATCTGAGACCGCTTCTGGATACCAAACGGCAGCAGCAGAAAACAAAAAGAGGTTATCTTTTTGGAAGAAAGGAAAGAAGATTAAAAATCATGTCTGAAGGGAAAAACGCTTACGCTGCATGTTCCACCTCACCAGCAAAGGCATCCTCCGGGCCGGAATGATGTCCGAGGTTTTAACCCGGACGAGTCTACTCATCCATCACCGATCTTTCTCCTCGTCGGTGCTAGAGAAAAATGACTTCTTGGATCGATGATGAAGCCTAATCAAGCCTCGATAGAACCGGGGGTTGTACATCCTAATCAAGTGATTTAGGGTAAAGGTCTCGTCCCCAATCTGGTTGGTGAAATAACGGAGCATCAAGAGTATCTTCCAAAATGAGGGATAGATTTGACCGAGCATCACCTGATATTTATCGCAAAAGTCGAGGATGACCGGGTCTATCTCCGAGGGAGGGGGTCACAACCCAAACCAATGGGCCGCGACCGGCACCCGGTACCTTACTCAACCGAGTACCAACGTAACGTATCTTTCTTATTACATCATTATATACACGTGACATACGGTCCTAGTAGGCCAACATAATCATTTATAACCTCAAACATAGGCCGACAAGGCCATACAATCTTTCACGTATACGACATATGTCTACAAGCCTCTAAGAATACATAAATGTTATAGAGGTCGGGATAGAGTCCCGCCATACCAAACAATACACGTCTAAATCATACTAACCAAACAAGCAACTTTGAAGCAAATGGAGCGCACCAACATCTTCCGCTGAGTTTATAGGAGGGCTCTCGACCTGTCTATCGAGACCTGCAGGCATGAAACACAGCGTCCCCAAGAAAAAGGGACGTCAGTACGAATAATGTACCAAGTATGTAAGGCACATAAATAAATACATAAGATATGTGGAAGACATATAGAGTACATGACTCAACCTGTGAGTCTGAATAACTTTGAAAATCATAAATTACTATCAGCTTCATGCATATGCGTATGAATGTCATGTCATGCATAGGTACATGTTTCATAACATTATCAGCCTCTGAGGGCATCCCATCATATCATATCGGCCACTGTGGGCAAAATCATCATCGTATACCAGCTGAACAGGTGGTGGTGCATATATAACGCCATAATCTTTCCCATATCCCATATACATATATATACATACATATATACGCGTATATAACGCCGTTTGAATACATACACATATATGCGTATATAATGCCATTTGAATACATACCCATATACGCGTATATAACTCCGTTTGAATTATATTTCAACCACTGTGGGCAACATCATCATCATATACCAGCTGATCAGGTAGTGGTGCGTATATAACGCCGTACCCTTTTCCCATATCCCATATACATATATTTACATATATACGCGTACTGGTCATGGGTCAATGCACATGAATGCAATACATGAAAAGTATGTTAATAAAATCTTTCTGAATTTCATAAGACCATTTTGCCTTTGAGTAATATCATCAAGTAAACTATTTTCAACTTTCGTATTTTTTTCTGAGACCCATGAACAGATGATAAAATATTATGACACATGAAAATTCAAGAACATAGATATCTCTAATACTTCTATGAATAGAGTCATTCATGGAATTTGTGCATTTGCACGTTTCATTCGTATCATATGGATCATGCCAAAAGAAAGAAGGGATAGCCTTAACATACCTGAGCCGATTCTCTTAACAATTACTCTAACACCGTTGATTTCAACAACGCGTAATGACGGATCAAAGTAGGAAAAAAATACACCAGCGAATTGAGCAAGAGGCAAATCATCGTCAATGATACATATCTCTGAGCCTGTAAATATTGCTGGCTCATCTCCATATATCATGAAGAATATTACACATGTTCGCAACTCGATCAGCATCTACAGACATAAATATCTGAATGTCTCCTTTAGAAACTTTATCTCTCGGCCAAACTAATAGAAAGACACTTTTGGTAAATAAGACTCATGATACTGGATCTTAGATTGAGCTTGAACTTTGAAAGATGAAAAATATAATCAGTATGAAGGAACATTTTCAAGACAGAAGAAAGGCCCAAGGATAGTGCAAGAAAATAGTCATCATAGTGGGTTGAAATGTAAATCTTGAATTCTCAAACTTTGCCACATACTAATATGACTTTAAGAGTCATCTTAGCTAATGTTATAACGCTGCCATATAGGGGTGGGTAGGTATTTTTAATCTTATCCAACAAATAATTAATTAATTAACTTGTTAATTCCCGCTATTCGGTAATTAACCTATTACCCGAAAAATTGATATTTATTCTCACTTACTTAAAATATTACTCACTTTCCACGTACCTTATACAACTTACTATCGTGGCCATGTAGTACCTTGTATGGCACTAGTCCATAAATACCGGGTATTTTAGCTGGGGCCGTATTTTATCCCAAAGTGCCAAACTTTGACAAAATTCATTTTCTTAGACTTGCTCCCCTTTTCACTTTCATGAATTTACTAATCACTTGTGAAATTACAAAATCCTTATAATCCCCAAATAATCTTTTCATTGGACTGATGTCAATTACCTTACGACAAACTCAACATAATATATTGTAGGTGAAACACTATCGTAACTTATTACTGCAAAGCGCAACATCACCGTAATGTAATATTGTCGGGTACAACACTATCGTAATATATTACCGCAAAATGTAATATTGCGGGGCATAACATCATTCCCCCCTTTGGAACATTCGTCCTCGAATGCTGACTGATGCTCTTATCATTTTCGTAACTTATGGCTCTTGTGAATACATTAATACTCTACTTGCCATTCAAGTAGTTGCTCTGTAAATAAATCCAAAGTCTATGGTATTTCCCCCCTTTAGTCTTTTTGCTTATATCATGACTTATGGTAGAAATCTTCCTAATCATGCAACTTCTGTTACCTCCTGTCATGCGGCCTGTATGACCCTGGCTTTGTAGGTGCACTTATGCCATTCATCTTTCTTTTTTCCTTTTTACCTTTTAGTCGATCCGTAGGCCTTACTTTGTATATACAAGGCTTAATAGGATGCCTCTCTGGGCCTCTATAGGTATACTGAAGTCCTTTGCTCGATACTTTGTAGAACTTGCGAATATGGTCATATCATATTTTATAGATCTGAATATCCATTCGTATAACTTTACTGCATTTACATGGGTTATACTATAGCATAATTTTTACTTCAATCTAACTCTACTGAGGTATGCTTACCAAGCTCCCAGTTACTTTTGCTGCCTATCCTTTAGGTATAAATCTCAGTCCATCAATGCTCCTTCATTACCGTTCGTCTTAAGAAAGGCAGCCTAATCGCATCTCATACTTTGTAACTTTTGTCCATCCATTGTTGATTTGCCTTAATATTAATCTACAATATACCACTGATAACTTGAAACTTCTTACGTCATACCTTGCCACTAGGGCTTACTTTCCATCGAGGAATATTTGAAGTGATTTTCATGATCCACTTAGGGGTGATACTATACTTCAATGACCGTATTTTATAGCATCCCAATGTGATTCAATTATGTGGATATTTTAATCTCGTACAATCCATGAAATTCTCTTCAAATCATTACTCACTCGAAGGTCTAAAAGTCATCCTTTATCCATCACAATTACACCGTCATTGTACTATCAGGGAAGCGTTCCATCTTTTCTAAATGCTACTAGTCTTAGACTCCTTTGAGTTCATTCAGGCTATACTGAGCTTTATATAACTTAGAGAAACCATCAGCTCTTTTTGTTTTCATGGGCTTAATCCCGAGGACTTATCCATTCTCGTCACCTTTTCACTCGCCTTTCCTCATTCTTACTCATGTTTTCTTAAAACTTTGTCGCCCTACCATACTTTAGTTTGCGACCTATAAATATCCATTTATAATACTCACAACTTTCCGTCAACTTGTTTGCACCATAGATTTCCTTATGTTATTCTGGAATGTTAAGTGATACATCACATCGTCTCTAACTCTTCTATACTCTTTTAACTAACCTCTAGATACGTAGAAACCACAGGCTGGAAGATATGTCACTAACGATGTTGCTATCATTCCTGGATATTGAATCCCCGTGCTTATAACCTTCTATCCGAAGTATGGACTTTTCACAACTTTCTGCATTTGAGTATCTCGTATGTTGTTCACTTTTACCTTACTTACTTATATCTTTTATCTCTTTCATAACCTCCCTTCCACCTAGGTGTAATTCACGCCCATAACTTGAAGCTCTATTATAATACTTGCACCTCTGGTACATACACAGTCTAGTGGGATCTTCGTACTGACTTCTTATGAGGCTGGTACTTCTTCTAACTGGGTTCCTTGTAGAGTCCTTATAGATTATGGTTGTTGTGTTATTTCTCTTGAACGTCTAATATTAAAAGTGATTCTATCATGTTCTCCAACACAACTTCTATAATTTTTCTAGCTCTAATAATTAGATTCCTTCTTATCAGCCTTTACGTAGTCTTAAGCTATCTTCCGATATGTGGCTCATGGTATTAGTTATTACCTCAGCCTTTCATGGGTGTTATGGAATATCCATGATACAATCTTCTAACAATTCAATCATTTGTCTATGCCCTGGGCTCAATTCTTTCTTTTAACTTATATCGGAGTCTTCTATGGCTGTATGATTATCAACAAATATGCTGCCAGGATAATGCTCCAAAATCTTGAGTGTATCCATAACCTACTAACTCTGGATCATCGATCGAATAATTCCTTTCAATTCATCTCATTTTTCTTTAAACGTGTGCAATTACTTCTCCTGGTCTTTCTACCCCTTGTTGCATCCATACTTAGCTTATCTTAGTTCCCACACATGCCAGATTTTTCGTACAACTCATATGACCTTCGAATATTACTTTTAATTTTTCTTCCCGATCATTATCCAAGGTAGGTGCCACTTTCCTTTGGAATGCTTACAATATTGTTCCGAGATTGTTGTTACACAACCATTTCTTCTTTAGGTCATTGTACTTAGGTTAAAGCCTTCTTTCTTATCTCCTTAGCTAGTCTTTCGTTGTAGTACTTAGGGAGAACCCTTGACTCTCGTAAAGTTGTGAGCTTATTATAGACCTTTTTGATGTCCTTATTTGCCTATAATCATTCGTAGTTGCTTACCTTCATGCCTTTGTGCTTGTATGGTTGCTTCTGAACTGATATTTTGACTACCTTCCTAGTGGTACTTTCTTTTATCCCCGTAACACTCATACGGTACCTTTAACTACCCCAACTCTTGTTTGAATATATCTCAAGTATTATAATAATATTCTTCGAGGCTGAATTCTCCATGTTGGGTTCTACTATGTTTATCTTACATGATCTGATGACTTGTCTGTAACCTCTTATTCAGCCATAACTGGGATCTTCCTGACCAATTAGTAACTACTCGTTGGCCCATTATCATATCAATATTCCTTGTAATCTTTCTTGGGTTATTTCCTTTGTCTTAACTTATGTCTCGCACTGACTCCTTATTTATTAATAACAGTTCAGGCAGGAACCTTTACTTCATCTCCTTAATGTCGTGCTTGCACAATATTCTTGAATCGTAGCGTATCTATAAGATTTTGATAAGTGTCAGCTCATTCCTCTTTCATTTATCGCATTCTTCCTTTACCATGCCATAGTCACTAGAACCACTTAATTCTGACTTAATACCACATCACTTCATATTTCCTCCTTTGAGGTGTACTAAGAGTTGAAGCCACGAGGATTTACCTATAGATGTTTTACCTCTTCATCTTTGGCGTTGTTTCACAACACCATGATCCTTACTCGCCTTGCAGCAATCCTTCTGTACCAAAGATGAAAAATTCCCTTACTCGCGAGGGTGGCACTTAGCTTAACTGGCACATACAGTCTCTTAAGCTTAACTTTGCTTACATTGCTTGCTTTAAGGAAGCGTCTCCCTGGATTACCATTCTCTGAATTTCTCATGAATCTTCTTTTGTCGTCCATTCTATTATTGGCGGGACAAAATCTAAAATTCCTATGATGTCGAATACTTTCCAATCATTCAGTCCCTAATTCATATTTAGTTTATCTTGTTTATCAGTCCATACTGATCTATGTTACTCTGGGGATTAACTCTCTCCTCTGGTAGTGGTGTTGGATTCCCGAACTTATTACTCAAAATGAGGATATAACCTTATGGCCTATACTCTTTTGTTGTGTTAAGGTCCATCACCTTTCGTCTCTTCCCTCATTTGACTATATGTTCTGTAACACTCTACCATTTTCATCCATGTATCACACCTTATTCATAATGCTTTCTTATCTCTTTTCTAATTACTCTGCTAATATTTCTGCATATCCCTTTTTTTGTGAAAACTTCAATACGACATTCTTTCGCTTTTAGATTTCCCTTTGCTACATCCAATGGCTATTTGGGTTGCTCAACATCCTCGCTCTACTAGGGAGGATAGCCACACTTAAGGTAATATTTATCCTATCCAGGCTTTCACTCCCTATCTTCCGAATGCTAGTATTCACATATAATCGTAATATTCTAGGGTTCACCATCTGGGTGCCTCACAGGAAGATCTATTGGAACATTTGTAATACCCTTCGGAAATGCCAACAAATGAAAGTAATACATTTACCAATTTGGGTTACTCTAACCCCAGTCGGATCTTGATATCCCATCCTTCTCTTAACTATACCTGTTAGCCCTTACAAGGCATAACTGAAATGGGTGTGACAAATTGTACATACCTCTGTTACTGTTGAATATAACTCAAAAAGCTTATGTTCCTCTGCCTCAATTATAAACGTTGTTAACCTTCATTAACTGGGCGCCTCGTATCCTTCTTCATCTTGCTTCTTTTTCTTGTTGAAACTTGTATTTATCTTCTTAATCACTCATTGTCCTTCACCATAAAGATGGATAGGCATTCTTGCCTTAAGGCTTCTTATCAGGAAGCTTACACCTTTTGTTACACCCATGATCTGCTAAAGCCATCATATTTACTTATCATAAGCATGATACGAAGTCGAGTTCCTCTAATTCAATACTTCCACAGCTATATCTCTTATTGTTCTTTTTTCTGAACGTAGGCATCGTCTTATTACGAATAAAAATAGAAGCTCGGAACTTGAATTCTTATAAGTGAGCTCTACCACACGATCTAGAGTAAGAAGAAAGAGTGGCAATCCTAATTGCCCTGTAACCTCCTGCTTATAAGTGTGGTGCACTAAACACCCATAAACAAGACTCTACTAGACACGGCTTACAGACTCCCTAGACAGAACTGCTCTGATACCACTTTTGTCACGACCCAAACCAATGGGCCGCGACCGATACCCGGTACCTTACTCAACCGAGTACCAACGTAACGTATCTTTCTTATTACATCATTATATACACGTGACATACGGTCCTAGTAGGCCAACATAATCATTTATAACCTCAAACATAGGCCGACAAGGCCATACAATCTTTCACGTATACAACATATGTCTACAAGCCTCTAAGAATACATAAATGTCATAGAGGTCGGGATAGAGTCCCACCATACCAAACAATACACGTCTAAATCATACTAACCAAACAAGTAACTTCGAAGCAAATGGAGCGCACCAACATCTTCCGCTGAGTTTATAGCCTACTTGGAGGGCTCTCGACCTGTCTATCGAGACCTGCAGGCATGAAACACAGCGTCCCCAGGAAAAAGGTACGTCATTACGAATAATGTACCAAGTATGTAAGGCACATAAATAAATACATAAGATATGTGGAAGACATATGGAGTACATGACTCAACCTGTGAGTCTGAATAACTTTGTAAATCATAAATTACTATCAGCGTCATGCATATGCGTATGAATGTCATGTCGTGCATAGGTACATGTTTCATAACATTATCAGCCTCTGAGGGCATCCCATCATATCATATCGGCCACTATGGGCAAAATCATCATCGTATACCAACTGACCAGGTGGTGGTGCGTATATAACGCCATAATCTTTCCCATATCCCATATATATATATATATATATACGCGTATATAACGCCGTTTGAATACATACACATATATGCGTATATAACGCCATTTGAATACATATCCATATACGCGTATATAACGCCGTTTGAATTATATTTCAGCCACTGTAGGAAACATCATCATCATATACCAGCTGATCAGGTGGTTGTGTGTATATAATACCGTAACCTTTTCCCATATCCCATATACATATATTTACATATATACGCGTATATAACGCCATCTGGTCATGGGTCAATGCACATGAATGCAATACATGAAAAGTACGTTAATAACATCTTTCGAAATCTCGTAAGACCATTTTGCCTTTGAGTAATATCATCAAGTAAACTCTTTTCAACTTTCGTATTTTTTTCTGAGACCCATGAACAGATGATAAAATATTATGACACATGAAAATTCTAGAACATAGATATCTCTAATACTTCTATGAATAGAGTCATTCATGGAATTTGTGCATTTGCACGTTTTGTTCGTATCATATGGATCATGCCAAAAGAAAGAAGGGATAGCCTTAACATACCTGAGCCGATTCTCTTAACAATTACTCTAACACCGTTGATTGCGACAACGCGTAACGACGGATCAAAGTAGTAAAAAAATACAACAGCGAATTGAGCAAGAGGCAAATCATCATCAATGATACATATCTCTGAGCCTGTAAATATTGTTGGCTCATCTCCATATATCATGAAGAATATTACACATGTTCACAACTCGATCAGCATCTACAGACATAAATATCTGAATGTCTCCTTTAGAAACTTTTGATCTCTCGGCCAAACTAATAGAAAGACACTTTTGGTAAATAAGACTCATGATACTGGATCTTAGCTTGAGCTTGAACTTTGAAAGATGAAAAATATAATCAGTATGAAGGAACGTTATCAAGACAGAAGAAAGGCCCAAGGATAGTGCAAGAAAATAGTCATCATAGTGGGTTGAAATGTAAATCTTGAATTCTCAAACTTTGCCACATACTAATATGACTTTAAGAGTCATCTTAGCTAACGTTATAATGCTTCCATGTAGGGGTGGGTAGGTATTTTTAATCTTATCCAACAAATAATTAATTAATTAACTAGTTAATATCCCGCTATCCGGTAATTAACCTATTACCCGAAAAATTGAAATTTATTCTCACTTACTTAAAATATTACTCACTTTCCACGTACCTTATACAATTTACTATCATGGCCATGTAGTACCTTGTATGGCACTAGTCCATAAATACCGGGTATTTTAGCTGGGGCCGTATTTTATCCCAAAGTGCCAAACTTTGACAAAATTCGTTTTCTTCGACTTGCTCCCCTTTTCACTTTCATGAATTTACTAACCACTTGTGAAATTGTAAAATCCTTATAATCCCCAAATAATCTTTTCCTTGGACTGATGTCAATTACCTTACGACAAACTCAATGTAAAATACTGCAGGTGCAACACTATTGTAACTTATTACTGCAAAGCGCAACATCACCGTAATGTAATACTGTCGGGTACAACACTGTCGTAATATAATACCGCAAAACGTAATATTGCGGGGCATAACAGAGGGGATCCAGAAGGCTCAGCTGAACTCAAAGTAAAGGAACAAGTATATACGTAGAGGAAACCGTCTTTGTAATCTGTTATGTTCTCATCAGGGCCGGGAATCTCCACCTCCATCGCCTTATTCCATCGTTAGTCCTTTTTTACAGTCCATGCATCGGTCACGACACTGACATACCGGGACACGTGATCGCACCGGCCTGGTGTAGCAGAGGGTTTATCAATGGTATAATCTTTTGACATGTCGAGATCGGGGGAGTACATTGTCCCAAAGTGGGTATCACTTTTGTTTTCTCCTTAGACGACTGAGATGAAGAGGCAACATCGTTCCACCGAGGAACTGTCCCGGAAGTTCTGGCCATTACGACAGTAAAATTCTCTCTAAGAAAGTGAAAAGGAAGAATGCAAAGGGAGATGGGTCTGGATTCGTGAATTAGAAGATGTTGGGAAAATAAGGATTATCAAAGGGTTGATGTATTTATAGGAACCACATGGGCAGCAGAAGGGATGAGCCAATAGTGGTTCGTGAATCTCTCGATAGTCATGTTTGACGGTGACCCTTACACGATTCTTTGGGACATGGAATTTAATGCTCTAATAGGCTGACATCATGGCAATAATGTCCTCGGAATGGAGGCTCAAAATCGTTTCATATCACTTTGTTCTAGGAAATGCGGAGACTATCTGTATACGGTAAAATTGGAGGGTCCAATTTCTCATCATTATTTCATTCCAGGGGATCATCTCGAGACCTCGAGGATGTAAGGCTGTGGTCGAGCTCCCTCCCTCGAGGTTCGTCGATGCCCAGTCTAAGGCAGTGTTGGTCGTAGTCATGATGGGACTGGAGAGCCCCCTAGGCATGCAGCTAGTACTAGCAGAGCCTGGTGTCATTTAGTTGTCCCATCCCCCTTTATTGGGGTTTCCCCTCCTATATAAAGGGGGTCTTTCACATTTTTAAAACCCCCTGTTCCTTCAGCTACTCCACACGAAATATACGGGAACATTCTCTTTGATCTCTAGAGTATACTCTCAATATTATTGCTTCAATATTATTACTTCCATTTATTGTCTTCATAATTGTTCTTCATTTATTGTTTAACATTGGCCATAAAGAGCCTCCATTGATTCTATCCTAACCTTTAGTCACATAGTTGTTGCCTTCGATAATTCATAATCGAGCCCCGGGATTGATCTCGAGGCCCAGAATCGACAAGCCCGAGGCCCCAAGTAACCAACCTATCGGTTTGATTATAGCTCTCTCCTTAACTTTATTTCGTCTCTAAATCTCATATACTTGGCATCAACTGCTAAACAAACTAGCATAAAAATATATCACGTATTTTTAGAGTCCCATCAAAATATTTAATTGTTAGTACCATTTTCACGGTAAACAATAGTTTTCCGAAATTAATTCCACTTTCCAAGTATACCAATGAAGCCCAATTCCTCTACCGCAATCGCTAAAGATATGAGTAAGTTTTGAAGACTTTTAACTTTTTCCTGAAAATCCTTTCCTCAATAGGTAAACATGTTTCATTCCCTTTTTCCAAATAACAAGTGTGAAATACCTCTCTATAACCACATATCGATGTATGTAAAAAGTCATGAATGATGTTATACCGTACAACATGACGAAAAATGCTTCTATATGCATGTATTCCATATATTCATGCCAATTCCAAGTACCTCATAGATGAATCATGTACTCACACTCTCATAGTACTCACCCTCACTACATCCCACTCAACCACTCGGTACTGTATATGGCCCATACGGCCCAGTGAAATCCATCCCAAAACATATACAACACTGCCTATATGTCACCCAGTATCGAGGATAAAAGGTAATCCATCTCCAAGTATCAAGTACTTCGAACTAATCCATGCCTAGGGAAATCCATCCCTCAATAATATATAAATGCTCAACCACCCGGTACCATATATGGCCCATGCAGCATAGGGGGATCCATCCCGGAACATACTCAACAATGACTAGACGTCACTCGGTACCAAGGAAAAAGGGAAATCCATCCCTGATGGAGAAATCCATCTCCATATATCCATCCCTGTGTGTAGACTCTGGAGGGGCTCTTTCAGCCCAAGCATTATAATAAGCCAACAAAGGCATAATCAATAATCAGTTGCGGCTTGCAGCCCGATCCCATAACTGTCACTTATAATCAGGATCTCGGCCTCACTTAGTCATCAATCTCTCCAGTCTCATCCACGAGCTCACAATGTCATGAAAACTGACCCGGAACAATGATATGATGTATCTATAAGTAACAACTGAGACTGAGATATGATATGAATGCATGAATGTGACTGAGTACAAAATATCAATTAATTTAATGAGATGACACCAAGAAAAGACCACTATGGGTTCCAAAATTATCAGCATAAAGCCTAAACATGATATCTAGCATGATGTACAGATCATTTATCTTATCACATGGTGAAAACATAGATATTAACAAAATAGGGCTACTATTCAGTGCCTTGGAAACAACAGAGTAACAACATTCAGGGTGCATGCCCACATGCCCGTCACCTAGCATGTACGTCACCTTAACACCAATCACATAGAATAGAATTTAGGGTTTTATACCTTTAGCACTATGTTTAGAAGAGTTACTTATCTTAAACAAGCCAATTCTAACACCGTACAAGCCAAGCGATGCTCCAAGAATCCCATCACGTACTTTCCGACCTTCAAATGGCTCGAAACTAATCAAAAATAACTCAAATACATCAAACAATGCTAAAGGAACCAATCCCAATCAAAAAAGGTCAAATCTTTAATCAAAAGCCCAAAATCGGCCAAAAAGCCCAACTTGGGCACCCACCTCGGAACCCAAGCAAAACTCACAAAATCCTTCAACCCATTCAATTACGAGTTCAACCATACTAGTTTCACTCCAATCCGACTCCGAATTGGTGTTCAAAACTCAAAATTCATATTATGAAACTTTTGGCCAAAACCTCCAATTTCTTCTTTAAAATTCATCAACCAAAAGCTAAAATCGAAGATAAATTTATGAAATATAACCAAAATTGAGCATAGAACACTTATCCCAATTCATATGCTGAAAAGCGCCTCGAAAAATTTCCCAATTCCGAGCTCCCCAACTCAAAATATGTTAAATGCACAAAACCCTCATTTTAACATTGTTCTGACTCGTTTCTTATGCTGAAAATCTTAAAACTCACTTTTGATACCTTTAAAGGATTCCTTGTGAAATTCTAGTCAAGTTAGGCTCTTGAATCACTTCATTTGACCTTATATTGAAGGAGATATGTTGGTTTCAATATTTGAAAATAGTGCAGATTTTTAAATACGTAGCAGTGGTAATTTCGTAATTAATCTGAAAAATCTGGAAACCCTATTATTAAAAAAATGACCATAAAATCCTCATACGATGTCCAAATTTGACGATTCTTTTTTATATGGCTCCACAATTATGATACAGATCTAATGCGTCAATAAAAATAGAAATTGGAGCTCATTTGTTCAATGTAGTACCATTTATGCTTGAAGAAACGACGTCAAAACATAAGAAAAACGAGCGCAATACAACCCAAACCTATCCGAAACTCACCTGATCCCCTCAAGACCCCATCTTGTAATGACCCGGCCGGTCGTTTCATAAGTTACGACTCTATTTCCCCATTTTTGCTTCTTTAGGTGTTGTTCAGTTGTATTATGTGGTATCGGGTTGGTTGGCTCGGGTTCAGAGTGATTTTGGAGAGGCATGAGATACTTAGTCTCTTTTGTGTAAGCTTAAGTTGGAAAAGTAAACCATATGTTGACTTATGTGTAAAAGATTAGGGATGTGAATTCTAATGGTTCGGATAGTTTCGCTAGGTGATTTGGGACTTGGGAGCACGATCGAAATGTATTTTGGAGGTCCGTGGTAGATTTAGGCTTGAATTGGCGAAATTGGAATTTTGGCATTTTCCGGTTGGTAGTGGAAATTTTGATATCAGAGTCGGAACGGAATTCTAGAAATTGGAGTAGGTCTGTTGCCTCATTTGCGACGTGTGTGCAAAATTTCAGGTCATTCGGAGGATATTTGATAGACTTTTTGATAGTAGCGGAATTCGGAAGTTTTGGAATACTTAGGCTTGAATCCAAGGGTGATTTGGTGTTTGGGCGTTCTTTTGAGCGTTCCAAGGATTGATACAAGTTTGAATAGTGTTATATGACTTGTTTGTATTTTTGGTTGAGGTATCGTGTCACGCCCTGAGCCTGGGGACGAGACCGGCACGCATTGCCTCACTTATCTTTGCATACCACTTTCGACTAGGATACTCTAAACATGTAATATCATACTTTGGCCATGGGCCACGTTGCAAGATAATGTGCGATGCAAAGTATAAACCTGAATAAAGACTAATGCTGACTAAATTGTCAACATAAAGCTGGGCCGGCAAGGCCGTCATAATTACTACAACTGACAAGCCAATAAAATATATGTACAAGACCTACAAGCCCAACATACTGCACTAACTGACAGGATATATCTACAATCCTCTACTAATTGATGTACTGTGATCGGAACATGGCCCCGATCTACCCATAACCTATCTACATATATACACAAGATATCCACCACACTACTAGACCCGACAACTCCGAAGGAAGGGGTGCTTACCGATAAAACTGAACTCGGGCAACACCTACCGAGGAGGTCTACCCGTCTGTCTGTCAGAACCTGCACGCATGAAATGCAGCACCCCAGAAAGGGACGTCAGTACGAAATAATGTACCGAGTATGTAAGGCAATATACTGAAGTTAAAACTGAACTGATAATATAATAACTGAAAAACAACTGGGAGTCAAAGAAAATTTGAAGATATGCTCATCTCCTGATACTGTCTCAACTCTCTCAATACAATGAGTAAAATAGATGTCCGGCCATATAAGGCTCGATATATAGATAATTGCTCTGCCGTAGTAGGCTTGATCATAGGCACTCGGCCATACTAGGCTATGTATCTTGACCAACTGGGCTCGCTTATGGGTGCTCGACCACAGTAGGATCGGTATATAACTTACCATCCGATCAGAGGTTACCCAATAGAGGCATGCCCATCGATTATAGCTCGATGGTAATGAAAATACTTTTAATACTGTATATATGTAAACTCTCTGCTCTGTTGACTAGAAGAAGGAAATACTCAACGGAATATGCAGTCACAGTAAGAAGAATATGGTAACTTATAAAACTAGGAAAATATATGTAATTTGCGAGACTAGCAAAATATACGTAAATTCCGGGATACGAATTTTTCTTTATTCCTCGTTATCAAACTTGTGTAATTACGATATCATGCTAAAATGAAGGAAAATCTTAGCCTTAACATACCTGGAGTAGGAACAACTCCGTATAATGATCCCATTGGAAACCTTCGTGGATTGAACTTAGACAAAAAAAATCGAATTTAAGATTCTGCGTTTGAACTTGAGGAACGAAGTTTGGCTTGGTTCTTGAATTTTTTTTGGATGAAATGGAAATAGTTCTTGGCTTAAATGCCAAAGTAACGAATTGATCTGATTTTGGAGTGAGGCTTGGACGTTTGGATGGAGCTTGAAAATGATTTTGCTTTTCACTTTGGTCAAGGACAGAATATAAAATGGTCCTTTGATCATAAGTGAAGTGTTTATCATTTTTAATTGATAAAGCTCACAAAAGTCTTGATAAAACTTTGTAATTTGGACTTTTGACACATGTGAAGGTGAATTAATGAGTCACCTTAAACAAAGGGGGGGGGGGCTGCCACGTTCTCTTAGGGGTGATTTGTTAATTATTATTTACTTTTTAGTTAACCGGATAATGTTTTGTCACCCGGTAATTAATCAATTACCCGCATAATTTAAAAATTACCACAATTTACGTAAAATTCTATTTATTTTTTTAATATACTTTATATATTATACCATCATGGTCATATAGTACCTTGCATGGTACTAGTTCATAATTATCGGGTATTACTGCTCTACCCGTATTTTATTTCAAATTGGCCACTTTCAACGAAATTCATTTTCTTTAATCTGCGTACCCCTTTATCCTTCATAACACTTATTTATCACTTGTTATAAATAACATAAGTACGTTAACGTCAAGATGATCTCATCCCCGAGTCTACGTCGGTTAACTGAAAATGAAATTTTACGTACAAAAACGTGAGATGTAACATCTCAGGGGCCTCGGGGTGATTTTGGATGGTTAACAGAACATTTGGAAAATTGAACATGCACCTGAAGTTGCTGGTTCTATCATAACTGCACCTGCGGTTAGGGAACCACAGGTGCGATGATCGTAGAAGCGAGAATCAGCCGCAGATGCGGACCCGAGTGAAAAGGGCAGAAGTAGCAGGTGCGGACGAAGGAACGCACCTGCGTGACCGTAGGTGCGGATATGGAGTGGAAGGTGTGGTTAGGGAAATTTAAATGAAAACCGTAGAAGCGGTTGGATGGAGCGCAGAAGCGGTCCCGCAGGTGCGAAATCGCTGAGCAGAGGGTATAAAAAGGTCCTCTTTGCGAATTTAGCTAAGTTTTTCCATTTTCGAAGATGGGAAGTGAGCTAGGGCAGTGTTTTTGTAAGGGGAATCAAAGGTTCTAAGTTGGGTAAGCCACTTAAGCTTTATTAATTGTGTTTCTGACCATTTTTCCATTGTTTAATAATGATATTAGTGGAAATTAGGGAAGAAAGTTGGGAGATTAGGGCTTGTAATTGGAGAGCTTCTTGTGGGAATTTGAGGGGCCATTTGAGGTCCGATTTCAATGATTTTGGTAGGAATAGACTCGTGGGTGAATGAGAATTCTTGTGATGTGATTTTCATTGAGTTCCAAGATGTGGGCCGGGGGGTCAGGTCTAGCCAATTTCGAGATTTTTGAGTTAAATTGATAATTTTCGTATGGGTTTCATTCCTTTAGCGTACATTGATGGTTATATAATAATTTTGGTTAGATTATGGGCATTTGGAGGCCGAATCGAGCAGCAAGGGCGTTGCGGGCTAGTGTTTGGCTTAGCTTGAGGTAAGTAACACTTTCAAACTTGGTTCTGAGGGTTCGAAACCCTAAATAATGTGTTTTATGATTACTATTGAGGTGACGCAAATGCTAAGTGACGGGTGTGTGGGCGTGCACTGTGAGAAATGCAGCTTGGGTCATTCTAGGGCACCATTTAGTGACTCTTTTTTGCTGATATCTGTGTTGTACTTATGTGATTAAGTTAATGAGCTGAAAATCTTGCCAATTATCATGTTAAGGCTTCATCCCAATACTGTTGAGACGCGAGAGGTATTTCTTGCTATCATATCATTAGCTTCATTGATATTCTGTACTCAGTCGTGTTCATGCATATTATATCATGCATTAGTCTCGATTATTCTTATTTGACACATCATATCATTGTTCGGGCTAGTATCATGACATTTTTGAGCCCATGTGTGAGACTGGAGAGTGATGACTGAGTGAGGTCGAGAGCCTGATATTGAGCAACAGTATGGGATCGGGCTGCATGTCGCAACGAGATATTGAACATGTCTTCGTTGTCTTATTATAGCGCTTGGGCTAAGAGAAGCCCCTCCGAAGTCTTTACACCCTCATTGAGCGCAGTTAATGATATTAAGGGATGGATCTTTCCTGGACATAGATCTTTTCCGAAGTAATTATACCTGGAGATGGATCTTCTCCATAGTGCTGGAATAGCCTTCCTTGGTACTGGATGACTATGGTCAGTGGTGTATATATATTCCAGGAAGTATTTTCCCTTGGTCGGATGGCCATATACAGTACCGAGTGGTTGAACAATTGTGAGTGGAGGCATACAGAACATTGATCATGCTATTGGTGCATTGGTACTTAGTGATTTCCTGAGTTTTGTACTCCGCACTGGTCATATTGTATTTACCTACTGCTGAGCTTTTACTTGAACTGCAATCATGTCTACTTTTCCATACAGTTATTTGTATATCTGTTGCGGTTTGGTTTGTCACTACCTGTCAGTCCATAGTTTGGACTAGTTACTTACTGAGTTGGTGTACTAACGTTACCCCATGCACCTTATGTGCAGATCCAGGTATTTCGGGCCACGGTAGCAGTTGCTGATCATATTAGTTGGAGACTTTTCCTTGGAGATTGCGAGGTAGCTGCCTAGAGATCGCAGTCTTGCCTTCTCTTTCCTTATCTTCCTTTTTAGTGTATTTGTTGGCTACTCTTGGACTATGTTAGTCTTGTTTTATTTCAAACCGTTGTAGTATGTTGCTTATGACTAGTGACACCCGAGGTCGGGCTGGTATTTTTCGCTTGTTTTGATTTTCACTTTATATCTTTTATCAGATTTCTGCTAAAAACCTTATTTTACTTAAGCCTTAAATGAAACATGGAGTATTTTGTAATAAGTTGGCTGGCCTAGTACCACGTTAGGCGCCATCACGATCGGGTCGGTTTTTGGGTCGTGACATGTTGGTATTAGAGCCTAGGTTACATAGGTCTCACTGGTCATGAGCAAGTTTAGTATAGTCTCGGGGATCGATACGGAGACGTCTGTACTTATCCTCGGGAGGCTGTAGAATCTTTAGGAAAAACTTCACATTCTTGAATTCTCGTTGTGTGAATCTGTTGACTCTGGTAACTATTCTTCTATTATTTTATTCTCTCATAGATGGTGAGGACACATGCTACCAGTCAGGACGGACTACCACTAGTACCACTAGTTGGGGCCACTAGAGGCCGATGACGCGTTCAAGGCCATTGTAGGGGCAGGGGTGTAGCCCGTACAATATCTAGGGCAGCACCTGCAGATCTACCCGCCACCCTAGTTAATGATCAGGCTCCAGCGGGGGATGCTCCAGCAGCACAAGCTCAGGCACCGTCTATGCCTATTGTTATTCCGGGTCCCTAGGAGACCTTGGCTCAGATTCTAACTATGTGCACCAGTCTTGCTCAGGCGGTCGTAGTTACTACCACAATAGCTACTTCTCAGGCCGGGGGAGGCACTTAGACTCCAGCCGCCCGTGCATCCGAGCAGGTTGTTCAGGGACTCCAGACATTGGAGGCATCACCAGCCAACCGGTTGCACCTGCTCAGGATTTTGTAGTTCCAGTTATGCCTGATGAGGAGCAGCATCGATTGGAGAGGTTTGGTAGACTTCAGCCTCCGACTTTCAGTGGCACAGAGGTCGAGGATGCCCAGGGTTTCTTGGATAAGTGTCAGAGGATGTTACGTATAGTGTATATTCTAGAGACTAGTGGGGTATCATTTACTACTTTTCAATTTTCTGGAGGTGCCTTTTCACTTGATGGGAGGCTTATGAAAGGTGTAGGCCTGTTGGTGCAGCGCCTCTTACCTAGCATTAGTTCTCCATTCTCTTCATAGAGAAGTATGTACCGCATTCCCGTAGAGAGAAGTTGTGCAGGCAGTTCGAGCAGCTACGTCACGAGGGGCATGACCGTGTCATAGTATGAGATGAGATTCTCTGAGTTGGGCCATCATGCTATCTGGCTAGTTCCTATGGATAGAGAGAGGATCAGGAGGTTCGTTGATGGCCTCAATTATCAGCTACAGATTTTTTTGACCAGAGAGAGAGTATCTAGCACTCCTTTTGAGGAGGTGGTTGACATTGCTAAAGAGACAGACTCAGTTCACCACCTGGAGCGAGATGAGAGGGAGGCCAAGAGGTTTCAGGGATCTAGTAGCTTTGGTGGTGTTCCTTCGGGTGGTCAGTCTCAGCACGACAAAGACCATCCATTCAGACATGCTCAGCCAGACCGTTGGGGTCATCGTGGTGGGCCATCTGGCCATGGTTCTCACATTTCACATCAGGGTAACTCGTCCCTCAATGCTCTTCCATCTCAGAGTTCGACTCAGGCACCATCAGTTCAGGGCTCATCTATGCGTGGTTCTTCTAGTGGGCATCCTGGTGTGTGGGGCTCCCTTTAGTCCCCACCACCATTTGCCGGGAGAGGTTGCTTTGAGTGTGGAGATTCGGGTCATTATTTCCCCATCTTATGGGAGGTTCATCCTAGTAGAGGAGTCAGCCTTCGACTTCAGCACCAGTTACTTCCCCACCCGCTCAGTCAGCTAGGGGTGAAGGTCAGTCAGCTAGGGGTCGCCCTAGAGAGGGAGGTCGATCAGGTGGTGGTCAGGCCCGTTTCTATGCCCTCCTAGCCAGACTAGATGTTATTGCTTCAGATGTAGTAATTACATGTATTGTCTTAGTCTGCCACAGAGATGCCTCTATATTATTTGATCCTGTTTCCATTTTTTCATATGTGTCATCATATTTTGCTCATTATCTAGATATGCCCCGTGAGTCTCTTGTTTCATTTGTTCATGTATCTACTCCTGTGGGCAATACCATTATTTTGGACCGTGTATATCGGTCGTGTGCAGTGACAATTGGGGGTTTAGATACCCGAATGGATATCTTGTTGCTTAGTATGGTTGACTTAAACGTGATATTGGGCATGGATTGGTTATCACCTTGTCGTGCTATTTGTGACTATCATGCTAAGACAGTGACAATGGCTATGCCGGGGTTGCCACAGATTGAGTAGCGAGGTTCGACAGATTATGTACCTAGTAGAGTGATTTCATTTTTGAAGGCCCAACGAATGGTTGGGAAGGGTTGTCTTTCTTATCTGGCCTTCGTAAGGGATGTTAGTGCAGAGACTCCTACCATTGATTCAGTCTCGGTAGTGAGGGACTTTCCGGATGTGTTTCCTGCAGACCTGTCGGACATGCCACCGGATAGGGATATTGACTTTGGTATTGATCTGGTGTCAGACACTCAGCCCATTTCTATTCCACCGTATCGCATGGCACCAGTAGAGTTGAATGAGTTGATGGAGCAGTTTCGGGAACTCCTTGATAAGGGGTTTATTCGGCCTATTGTGTCGTCATGGTGTGCGCCTATTCTATTTCTAAAGAAGAAGGATGGCACTATGAGGATGTGCATTGATTACAGGCAGTTGAACAAGGTCACAATCAAGAACAAGTATCCTTTGCCTCGTATTGATGATTTATTTGACCAGCTTCAGGGAGCGAGGGTGTTCTCCAAAATTGATCTCCATTCAGGGTATCACCAGTTGAAGATTAGGGACTCAGATATTCTTAATACAACTCTTTGTACCCGATATGGTCATTATGAGTTCCTTGTGATGTCTTTTGGGCTGACCAATGCCCCGGCAGCGTTCATGCATTTGATGAACAGCGTGTTTCGGCCTTTTCTCGACTTGTTTGTCATAATGTTCATTTATGATATTCTGGTGTACTCACGTAGTCAGGAGGAGCACGCGGAGAATTTGAGAGTTGTGTTGCAGAGATTGAGGGAGCAGAAGCTTTATGCAAAGTTCTCCAAGTGTGAGTTTTGGCTCAGTCCATTGAGGGCATTCAGGTTGATCCGAAAAAAGATAGAGGCGGTTTAGAGTTGGCACAGACCGTCCTCAGCCACAGAGATTTGCAGCTTTCTTGGTTTGGCGGGTTATTACTGCCGTTTCGTTCAGGGATTTTCAATTATAGCATTATCCTTGACCAAGTTGACTCAAAAGGGTGCTCCATTCATGTGGTCGGATGAGTGTTAGGCGAGCTTTCAGAAGCTTAAGACTGCCTTGACCACAACTCCAGTGTTAGTTATGCCATCATCTTCAGGTTCATATATAGTGTATTGTGATGCTTCGATAGTTGGTATTGGGTGTATGTTCATGCAGGAGGGTAGAGTGATTGCTTATGCTTCTTGTCAGTTGAAGCCCAACGAGAAGAACTACCCTGTTCATGATTTGAAGTTGGCTGCCATTGTTCACGCGTTGAAGATTTGGAGGCATTATCTATATGGTGTCTTGTGAGGTGTATACTGATCATCGTAGCCTCCAGCACTTGTTCAAAGAGAAGAGTCTTAATTTGAGGCAGCGGAGATGGTTAGAGTTGCTAAAGGACTATGACATCACTATCTTGTATCCTTCAGGGAAGGCCAATGTAGTGGCTGATACTTTGAGTAGGAAGGCGGTGAGTATGGGTCATTTGGCGTATCTTCATGTCGGATAGAGACCTCTTGCAGTTGATGTTCAGGCCTTGGCCAAGCAGTTTGTGAGGTTGGATATTTCGTTTCCTAGTTGGGTATTAGCTTGTGTGATTTCTCCGTCTTCCTTATTTTATCGCTTTAGAGAGTACCAGTATGATGATCCTCATTTGCTTGTCCTTAAGGACAAGGTTCAGCCTGACGATGCCAGAGATGTGACTATTAGTGATGATGGGGTTTTGAGGATGCAGGGCCGGATATGTGTGCCCAATGTAGATGTGCTTTGAGAGTTGATTCTAGAGGATGCCCATAGCTCGTGGTATTCCATCCATCCGGGTGCAGCGAAGATGTACCAGGATTTGAGATAGCATTACTGGTGGAGAAGAATGAAGAAAGATATTGTGGGATTTGTAGCTCGGTGTTTTAATTGTCAGTATGTGAAATATAAGCATCAGAAATTAGATGGCTTGCTTCAGCAGATAGATAATCCAGAGTGGAAGTCAGAGCAGATCACCATGGACTTTATAGTTGGACTCCCACGGACTTTGAAGAAGTTTGATGCTATTTGGGTGATTGGAGATCAGCTGACCAAGTTCGCGCACTTCATTCTGGTGTGTACTACCTATTCATTAGAGCGGTTGGCAGAGATCTATATCCGAGAGATTGTTCGCTTGCATGGTGTCCCAGTTTGCATCATTTTAGATAGAGGTACTCAGTTCACTTTGCAATTTTGGAGAGTCGTGCAGCGAGAGTTGGGTACTCAGGTTGAGTTGAGCATAGCTTTTTACCCTCAGATGGACGGGCAGTCCGAGCGCACTATTCAGATATTGGAGGACATGTTGCTCGCTTGTGTCATCGATTTTGGAGGGTCATGGGATCAGTTTCTACCGTTTGGGAGTTTGCTTATAACAACAGTTATCAGTTGAGTATTCAGATGGCTCCATTTGAGGCTTTATATGGGAGACGATGTAGATCTCCAGTTGGTTAGCTTGAGCCGGGTGAGGCTAGGCTTTTGGGAACAAACTTAGTGCAGGATGCTTTGGAGAAGGTGAAGGTGATTCAGGAGCGGCTTTGTACAGCGCAGTCCAGACAAAAGAGTTATGTTGACAGGAAGGTCTGTGATGTGTCTTACATGGTTGGGGAGACGATTCTACTAAGGGTTTCACCCATGAAAGGTGTTATGAGATTTGGGAAGAAGGGTAAATTGAGTCCTCAGTTCATTGGGCCTTTTGAGGTGCTTCAGAGGATTAGGGAGGTGGCTTATGAGCTTGCTTTACCACCCAGCTTGTCGAGTGTGCATCCTATATTTCATGTTTCTATGCTTCGGAAGTATATTAGCGATCTGTTTCATGTCTTGGATTTCAGCACGGTTCAATTAGATGGTGATTTGACTTATGATGTGGAGCCAATGGCTATTTTGAAGCGTTAGGTTCGAATGTTGAGATCAAAGGATATAGCTTCAGTAAAAGTGCAGTGGAGAGGTCGGCCCGTGGAGGAGGCTA
Source organism: Nicotiana sylvestris (assembly GCF_000393655.2). NCBI lineage: Eukaryota > Viridiplantae > Streptophyta > Magnoliopsida > Solanales > Solanaceae > Nicotiana > Nicotiana sylvestris. The sequence continues at coordinate 94,816,552 of NC_091064.1, read as the reverse complement.
TTTGGAAGACCAAGCGAGAGATGCAGAGCAGACATCGTCACCTATTTGAGGCTGCATGTATGTTTCTTGACTCGTTCGAGGACGAATGTTTGTTTAAGAGGGGGAGGATGTAACGACCCGGCTAGTCATTTCATGAGTTACTACTCTGTTTCCCCATTTCTGCTTCTTTAGGTGTTGTTCAGTTGTATTGTGTGGTATCGGGTTGGTTGGATCAGGTTTGTAGTGATTTTGGAGAAGTATGAGACACTTAGTCTCTTTTGAGTAAGCTTAAGTTAGAAAAGTCAACCGGATGTTGACTTATGTGTAAAATATCTCGGATGTAAATTCTGATGGTTCGGATAGCTTTGTTAGGTGATTTGGGACTTAGGAGCGCGATCGGAATGTATTTTGGAGGTCCGTGGTAGATTTAGGCTTGAATTGGCGAAATTAGAATTTTGGCCTTTTCCGCTTGGTAGTGGCAATTTTGATATCGGGGTCGGAATGGATTTTTGGAAATTGGAGTAGGTCTATTGTGTCATTTGAGACGTGTGTGCAAAAGGTTTAGGTTATTCAGAGGAGATTTGATAGATTTTCTGATCATTTGCGGAATTCGAAAGTTTTGGAATCCTTATGCTTGAATCTGAGGGTGATTTGGTGTTATGTCGTTGTTTTAAGTGTTTCGAGGATTGGTACAAGTTTGAATAGTGTTATATGACTTGTTTGTATTTTTGCTTGAGGTCCCGGGGGCCTCGGGATGATTTCGGATGATTAACGGAATGTTAAGAAAATTGAAGATGCAGTTGAAGCTGCTGGTTCTGTCATAACCGCACCTGCGGTTAGGGAACCGCATGTACGATGATCACAGAAGCGAGAATTAGCCACAGATGCGGCCCCAAGTGAAACGGGCAGAAGTCGCAGGTGCGGACGAAGGAACGCACCTGCAGGTGCAGATATGGAGTCGCAGGTGCGGTTAGGGAAATTTAAATGAAAACCGCAGAAGCGGTTGGATGGAGCGCAGAAGCAGTCCTGCAGATGCGGGAAGTGGACCGCAGGTGCGAAATCGCTAAGCAGAAGGTATAAAAAGGTCCTCTTCACGAATTTAGCTATGTTTCTCTATTTTTGAAGATGGGAAGTGAGCTAGGGCAGTGATTTTTCAAAGGGAATCGAAGGTTACCAATCTGGTAAGCCACTTAAGCTTTATTACTTGTTTTTATGACACATTTTTCCATTGTTTAATCATGGTATTAGTGGAAATTAGGGAAGAAATTTAGGAGATTAGGGATGCAATTGGAGAGTTTTGAGTGGGGATTTGAGGGGCCATTTGAGGTCCGATTTTGATGTTTTTGGTAGGAATAGACTCGTGGGTGAATGAGGATTCTTGTGATGTGATTTTCATCGAGTTCGGGGATGTGGACTCGGGGATCGGGTTTGGACAATTACGGGATTTTTGAGTTAAATTAATAATTTTTGTATGGGTTTCATTCCTTTAGCGTTTGTGGTTATATATTGATTTAGTTAGATTCGGGGCATTTGGAGGCCAAATCGAGAGGCAAGGGCATCGCGGGCTAGAGTTTGGCTTAGCTTGAGGTAAGTAACGCTTCCTAACTTGGTTCTGAGGGCTTGAAAACCCAAACTACGTGTTCTATGATTACAGTTGAGGTGACGCAAATGCCAAGTGACGGGCGTGTGTGCGTACACCGTGAGAAATGTGGTCTGCATCATTCCAGGGAACCGTTTAGTGACTATTTCTTGCTGATATCTGTGTTGTTCTTATGTGATTAAGTTAATGAGTTGAAAATCATGCCAATTATCATGTCAAGGCTTCACGCCAATACTGTTGAGACCCGAGAGGTCGCTTCTTACTGTCATATCATTAGCTTCCTTGATATTTTGTACTCAGTCCTTTTCATGCATATTATATCATGCCTTAGTCTCCATTATTAATATTTGACACATCATATCATTGTCCGGGCTAGTATCATGACATTTTTTAGCCCGTGTGTGTGGGAGTGGAGAGTGATGACTGAGTGAGGTCGAGAGCCTGATATGTAGTGACAGTATGGGATTGGGCTACATGCCACAACGTGATATTGAACATGCCTTTATTGGCTTGTTATAGTACTTGGGCTAAGAAAAGCCCCTCCGGAGTCTTTACACCCCCAGTGAGCGCAGTTGATCATATTGTGGGATGGATCTTCCCTGGACATGAATCTTGTCCGAAGTAATTATACCTGGAGATGGATCTTCTCCATAGGGCTGGAATAGCCTTCCTCGGTAATGGATGACTACGGTCAGTGGTTTATATATATTCCGGGATGGATTTTCCCTGGGCCGGATGGACATATACAGTATCGAGTGGTTGAGCACTTGTAAGTGGAGGCATATGGAACATTGATCATGCTATTTGTACATTGGTACTTAGAGATTTCCTGAGCTTTATGCTATTTGTAATACTTAGCTTTTACTTGAACTGGAAGCATGTCTACTTTTCCGTACAGTTATTTGTGTATCTGTTGAGGTTTTGTTCGTCACTATCTGTCAGTCCATAGTTTGGACTTGTTACTTGCCGAGTTGGTGTTCTCACGTTACCCTCTACACCTTGTGTGCAGATCCAGGTATTTTGGGCCACGGTAGCGGTCGTTGATCATATCGGTTGGAGACTTTTCCTTGGAGATTGCGAGGTAGCTATCTGGAGATCGCAGTCCCGCCTTTTCCTTCCTTATCTTCCTTTTTAGTGTATTTGTTGGCTACTCTCAGACTATGTTAGTCTTGTTTTATTTCGAATCGTTGTAGTATGTTGCTCATGAATAGTGACACCCGAGGTCGGGTTGGTATTTTCTGCTTGTTTTGATTTTCACTTTAGATCTTTTATCGGATTTCTGCTAAAAATCAGGTTTTACTTAAGCCTTAAATGAAACATGGAGTATTTGGTAATAAGTTGGCTAGCCTAGTACCTTGTTAGGCGCCATCACGATCAGGTCGGTTTTTGGGTCGTGACACGTCTAAACATACCAAAAAGTTCCATATCATAATACGGACATACTCGAGGCCTCAAAATACACATAATAATATCGAAACGACGAAATGCTCCTCAAATCAAACTTAATGAACTTTCGACTTCCAAAAACGCATGTCGAAACATATCAAATCAAATCAGAATGAACCTAAATTTTGCACACAAGTCCTAATACATCATACGGAGCTACTCGTGCCCCCAAACTACCGAGCGAAGTGCAAATTCTCAAAACGACTTGTCTGGTCGTTACATTCTCCCCCACTCAAACATATGTTTGTCCTCGAACGTGCCCAGAGTTGTTTCAAAAGCCATCAAATCGCCGTGTAACCTCACTATGCACATACCCGGGGGTGATCCCACGTTACCCTATCCCATATAGATTTGATAACACAACATGACTGAAATTTCTTAATCCAACCTACCCTATAAGCCTTCGAATCCAATTTCCACAACCAAAATTTTCTATAAGATCAAAATCTCGCATCTACACACTGTATAAGTCTGAACAAGTTGTATCAAGCCATAGCTATAACTCAAGATGAAATCACATGATATACCATATAACTCAAACACTCATAGCGATAACTTCTAATCATAGTAGCTGCTCAAAATAACCCAATACCAGTAATAAATCTCTTATCAAACAGAGCCTCATTCTAACACCTTCATATACTGCCAACAATGAAAGAAACACGCATAAACTCATAACCATTCGTCAGATCAACATATTGTGGAACTCCCTCTCCTTTGATAGGAACTATAGCAAACTCAACAGGTACCGCCACAAAGCAATGCTAAGAACTAATCATACACCGTATAACCAAAATATGTGAATCTAACACAAAGGATCATGTCTCAATATAACTCTGCTACAATGTGTGACACATCCAAACGTTGGTCCATATTATGTACCTCGAGCCACCCTGCTCAAAATCAATAACCACGCAAAATTCAACATCAAGCACCCAAAGTGCATTCCATAACCACAGAGGGAAAATAACACAATACCACAATCAGGAAAGAACATAGCCAACGCACAATCAATCATGCAATACCCAAATACTCATCTCGCTCAAATTCCGCTATAAAGATCAAATAGAATTGCACCATATGTGCATATAACCAACGAATCACAACGCCTCGTGGCATAGAAGAGTAACTCATAGATCATTTCAAAACACGAATAAGCTCAACAACAACCAAATGGCGCATCCCTCAGCAATAGCAGTATGGAGTCAACCAATCCGACTCGCTGTAGAATACACATCCTAATTAAGCCTACCAATGAACCCCCAAATCAACTCTGGTCACCAACAAATAGATAAATAATCCTATGAATGTACACAATGACTAAACCATAACATATACTATCACCTGGGTAGCTTCGGCGACACTTCACAGTCCACAACCATGCAACAATCTGCTCTCGAGAGCTCCCAGTCTCCAAATCCATAGAACATATGAATCACCATATCTGATCCCAACTCCACTGCTTGAATGTCTAACACATCTCTCATACACGATCATCTCGCGAGGAATACTTCTATAATTCTTTTGTGCCACAAAGCAAAATTTGAATACCAGCAGTCGATCAACTAGGAGAGTGCTGCAATACCAATGAAGTATCCATAAATCAAAACACATCCCTTTTTCTGAAATGTATACTCTCATCAAGCCATACCAAATAGTAATGTTATTTACCTAGTCATTTGAAACTGTCTATGTTGCCTAAGGACTCATGCCTCCCCTTCAAAACTGAACCGTGATCTTACACATGCAAATCTCAATCCTACATAACACACCGCATGTACTATGCCATCATACGAAAAATACGAGAACTTCATAATCCACTCCGAGTCACAAGCAACTACTCACTCAATTATCCAAGAACGTTACATTTGATTTCATTCAGAGAAAATCACTATACATCACATGCTCCTCACACCAATAGAAAATATACATCTTAAATCATGGTAGAAACCATCGATAACTCTCTGAAACCCATTTGCACACAACCAAACCATCAGAACTGAATCTCTCTAACTCAACCAAGCCACGCGGGCCACCAAAACCTCAAGAGTACCACCACAAAACACCTGTAAAAACTCACTACCTTATAAGGACTAAAAGAGCCAATCGCATCCATTACCATGTCAATCCAACCTACAACCAAGCTGCCCTATTTATCCTAGTTCCTTCTGAATTACCTTCAAATTGATACTTATCCTTGCCATAATACCACAATACTCAACCAAGACTCACCACATGAGACCCTATCATAAACCACACTGCCCTAAGGCTCATAAGTCGTTGAATGCTCTCTTAATCACCCCGTAAGTACCACAACTGAGATACCCACTCTGAAGAGACCTTCTGCGAATCTAAAGGCATTACCTTTGCCATCCTAATACTTATATGTAGAATCCATAATGATATAAAAATGCCACAAGTCTTGGCATCCTCCAATATGAATCTCAGTTTCTAGCCAAATACACATCCTGAAGATTCCCAATTGCCACGCTCAAATCTTGAATTCATTTGAACCATTCTTGAGAGTCTTCCACTCTACTCAAATTTTAATTAGACTGACCAAACGGACTGAACGACCGATTTCCCAGTAGCACTCCAACACCCAAGGGAATAACTCTACCTTAATGCAACCAAATAAATTTCTGCTCCATACATATTACATCCTTCACCAATAACAACTCAAGTCCTTCCGTGATTCTCATATACTCATAACGTTTACCTAGAATTTCCTTTACTCAAGTCATCCTCGATCTCACCCTCTACAGAACATAACTCATTCACAAGTATACCTCAAACCGAAACAAATAAAACATATATCCGTGAAATCAACTTATCAATAGCGGACTCCCCCACTTGGCTCAAAGCCATAGATCAAAACACACCATAACTCCCAATGCCCATAATTATTACAGCCATAATATAGCAGTGAGATTCAACTAAATCCTCCATAAGTTCATGCAACACAAACCATATAATATCTTGAATCATTTTCAAATCTCGTATTCATCCTTGTAATAGTCAAACCCACTCTCATAAGCGATCAAAACTCAAATTGCAACACATATTTCACTGGTAAAAGAGAACTCCCAACAAACAATCATAGGGATCACACAAACTTCAGGATACCCGCAGGAGTAGCCCACCTGCTTTGCCTCAAACCGACCTCTCTCTATACCCTGCCATGGTCATAAAAATTATGCAATCACTTAATCTTCCTGAGTCTGAACTCATATCACCACATGAAATCTACTTTACTCCTCAACTAATCAACATGAAAAGACCCTTCAACACACCTATAACTCAGGACTATGCATGAAATCAAGATGGAAATCAAGCACCAAATAGCTCTTTCTACACTCCAAGCAGACCCTTCTTGTCACATTCAACCGTATGAACACATCTTGTAGTCACATCATACTCATCATGTAGCCATCTGTCCATAAATTCTATGAATAGGGACACTAACAGACACATAAATTCAAAAGCACATGCTTACACAGTCAACACATATGTGCTCAAACCACAGTTAAAATCTGGCCTCAAGTCATCCAGATTGGCCCATCATCAGCATACCGAAATTACACCTCGTACCTCTTCCATGGAATCACAAGTCGTCGATGTACAGCTGATACGGAGCGTTCACATGTGCATACGAATGTATGGAAAGAATTAAAAGAGTTATGCTTCAACTGAATCAATAGCGCACGATAAGGAAATAAAGATGGGAAGTATATATTAAATGTCATGTAGCCTCTCGAAGATAGATATGGACGCCATCATACCGATCCGCAAGACTCTACTAGACACTTGCTCATGACTTGTAGAACCTATGAACCTAGATCTCTGATACCAATCTTTCGCGATCCAAAATCCACTAGTCGTGATGGCACCTAACCCAACCCGCTAGGTAAGCCAACTAATCACTATCCAACCTTAATAATGTTAATAAGTCAATTAAACATAAATAAATTATCTGGATCTATTACATTTCCCAAGGACTGGTAGTACAAATCATTAGCTTCTAAGATTAGAGTTTACAAAGCTGATATAAAAAAAACACATCTTCTGTTTGAAAAGTACATAAACAAAATTTTATAGTCTAAGGCTACCATGAACAAGAGGCAGCTATAGCGGGAACGCAGGTATGCCTTCAAATCCAGCAACCATCGAACGTAGCAATATCAGCATCCGGGATCTGCATGCATTGTATAGGAAGTGCAGTATGAGTACAAGTGACCCCATGTACTCAAAAAAGTAACAAACCTAACCTTAGGTTGAAAGCAGTGACGAGCTGGTACATAGGTCGAGTCCAACACAAATAACCATCAGTAGTTCATACAGTGTACACCAAATAAACAAAGAAATAGCTCATAAATAAAGTGCTCAGCCTTTTCATAGTTTTCCAAAAATAGTCCACTTTGTAAGTATACCAATGAAAGCCCAAATCCTCTAACGCAATCGTTAAAGATATGAGTATGTTTTGAAAACTATAACTTTTTTCTGAAAATCCTTTCCACAATAGGTAAACATGTTTCATTCCCTTTTTTTTAACAAGTGTGAAATACCTCTCTATAACCACATATCGATGTATGTAAAAAGTCATGAATGACGTGATACCGTACAGCATGAGGAAAAATATGTATCTATGCATGTATGTCATATATGGATGCCAATGCCATGTACCTCAGAGATGAATCATGTATTCACACTCTTAGAGTACAAACCCTCACTACATCCCACTCAACCACTCGGTACTGTATATGGCCTATACGGCCTAGGGAAATCCATCCCAAAACATATAAAACACAGACTATAAGTCGTCCAGTACCAAGGATAAAGGGTAATCCAACTCTATGGAGAAATCCATCTCTAGGTATAAAGTACTTCGAACAAATCCATGCCCAAGGAAATCCATCCCTCAATAATATATAAATGCTCAACCACCCGGTACCATATATGGCCCATGTAGCCCAGGGGAATCCATCCCGGAACATACTCAACAATGACTAGACGTCACTCGGTTCGAGGAAAAAGGAGAAATCCATCCCTGTGGTGAAATCCATCTCCATATATCAATACTTCGGATAAATCCATGTCTAGGAAAATTCATCACTCAATAATATCATTCGCGCTCACTAGGGGTGTGTAAACTCCGTAGGGGCTCTTTCAGCCCAAGCGCTATAACAAGTCAACGAAGGCATAATCAATAATTTGTTACGGCGTGCAACCCGATCCATAACTATCACTCATAATCAGGCTCTCGGCCTCACTCAGTCATCAATCTCTCCAGTCTCACCCACGAGCTCACAATGTCATGAAATTGACCCGAAACAATGATATGATGTATCAATAAGTAACAACTGAGACTAAGATATGATATGAATGTATGAATATGATTGAGTACGAAATATCAATGAATTCAATGAGATGACAGCAAGAAACGACCACTATGGGTCCCAACATTACCAGCATAAAGCCTAAACATGATATCTAGCATGATGTACAACTCATTTATCTTATCACATGGTGAAAGCACAGATATCAATAAAATAGGGCCACTATTCAGTGCCGTGGAAATAACAAAGTCACAACTCACAGGGTGCACGCCTACACACCCGTCACCTAACATGTGTGTCACCTCAACACCAATCACACAACACATAATTTAGGGTTTATACCCACAACACTAAGTTTAAAAGAGCTACAACACTGTTACTTGATTATATTTGTTAATTGTATCAAATGGAACTAAGCTGAGAATTTTTAAAGATTTAAATGTTTCAAGTTGAATTGTCTTTATTTTGAAAAGAATCAAGAAAGGGTTATGATTTAATGATAAATTTATATTTGACCACGTCGCAAGTATGATCCGCGAGCGTGGACATTCCTTAAATTTATATTTGACCGCGTCGCATGTATGATCCATGAACGGGGTAATTCCTTAAATTTATATTTGATCGCATCGCATGTATGATTCACGAGAGGGTTAAATAGATGCATCTATGGTTCGCACCATTAGACTCTCTGGCAGTGCACAGTTTAAATATTTGTTGGATCGGGTCATACGACCTCGGCATAATTTGCGCATGCTTGTATTGCTTGTCTTGAGATTCATAGATGTTCATATTTGTTCCCCCTGGCCTGAGATAAATGTATAAATGATGAAAATGAATTTGGAAATTTTCTTTAAACGAAAGAATTATTTACTTGCCTCACGCTATTGATTTACAACCATTTTTATGAAAATCCTCGATTCACTATATTATTGGTATATTATTATTGGACCACTAGTAAGTGTGGAAGTCGACCTCTCGTCTCTACTTCTTTGGGATTAGACGGGATACTTAATGGGTATACGTTATTTTTGTACTCATACTACACTTGATGTGCATTTTTATTGCACAGGCTCATGTATGTCTAATGGCCTAGTTCGGCACAGCGGCATGGTTGATACGGAGACTTAGGTGAGTTGCACTCCTCGAGACAACCCGCAGCTAGCAGAGTTTCCTTCTGAGTACTGTAGTGTATTTTCTCAACTATCCAATTTGTATTCCGGATGGTTATTGTATTATATGATTTTCTAGAAATAGCTGATACACTTGTGACACCGGGTTCTGGGATTATTGTGGGATTATTCATTATTAAGTTTGTTAAGGACGTCATTTTTATTTCAATGAATTTCATTATTGTTTAATGTATAAAAGAAATAATTTCAATAAATACTAAAAGAGGAATTTAATTAACTTCTTGGTGTTGGCTTGCCGGACAGTGGTGTCCGGCGCCATCATAACCCTTAGTGGATTTTGAGTCGTGACAAATACCCCCTCCAACTTTCTACAATTGCTATTTTCCCCCTTTTTTATCATGCGAGATCTATTTTACATGTATCTTATGTCTATCCTATCCCCTTTTTACATCTTATTTTAATATGATATTTTAATTAATTTTTTTACTGTTAATGTTTTACCTTTAATCCAAATGGTATCATATTTTTGTCTAAATCATAATACTGAATTTGTTTAAAATATAAATGAAAAATTCTTTTATAAGTTTATCATAAAATTGATAATTTTTATTCTAACAATATGAACAATATAAGTAATTATATTTTTTATCTTTTGTTTCATCATAAAATTATGAGAGTTAGCATTCATTGTTGAAATTACCTATATGAGTAAATTATTTATTTCTAAACTCTTAATTTTCTGCATGGAATTTCGCATTATTCAACATTTTGAATATCATAGTTAATAATTATTTATTTATTTTTCTCAATCATTGTAAATAAATTTTTTCTTTTACTTTATGTGTCAAACTCTTTCATTGCTCAACATTATCATAATATTTTACTATTTACTTAATTTGTTGTACTCTTTAAACTATTTATAAATATAATTAATAATTTTTTTTGAATTTTTTTACGTAATATCTCTCTATTTTAAATACTTACAATTTTTAATTTTCTATCTCCTATATTTTCAACTTATTTCGACAGCTTTTGAGTGCCATTTGGTATTAAGGAAACTACCTATATGGGCATTATTCTGCAATTTGAGTTTCATTTTCTATAAATCTTTATATGATTTACTTGTTGTTGGTAGCTTTTGTTATTATTTATACAAATTAATTAAATTCTAAATAATATAAATTTGATTAAATCAATTTTAGGAAGATTATTGCATTACCATGCAGTCAATCAACCATTAGAAGATGGAATGAATTAAATTGTATATTTGTTTCTTCTATTTGATGTTTCTCAGTTTTCATTCGGTATTATGTTTCTCAGTTATTTCTTTTTAACTGAAATAACATTGACATTTACCAACTTCAAATTAAATAACTCTGAACAAATCACAATTTTCCAAAACCGGTGGTACAAGTCATAAGCCTTTCTAAGAATAGTTATACAAAATAAATACAACACTGTTCCAGAACGAGAAGGAACCAATGGGATGTAAATACAAATGAAGGTGACTCTGAGGCCTGCGAACGCAGCAACAGGTTACCTTGAGTCTCCACCGCGACGATTCGTAGAGCTACTACCAATCAAGTACCTGGATCTGTACACAAAAATATACAGAAGTGTAGTATGAGCATACCACGGCGGTGCCCAGTAAGTATCAAGACTAACCTCAGTGGGGTAGTGACGAGGACAGTCAAGACACCTATTTGTAAAACAGATTGTCACAAATCCTTTTTACACACCTGAGGGTATATAAGGGAGTTTTTCCAATTAAAGTGACATAAATCGAAGTGGGATTATTTTATTTAATTTTTCAGAGTCTCCACTTGGATGTGACGAACCTGGCCAATCGTCTTAAGAATTAACGCCCTGATCCCCTATTAATTGTTTTCCCCGAGTTCATTTATGCTATTTTGATTTGCCAGGATGGTCGGTTTTGAGTTTCGGAGAGTTTTGGGACACTTAGTCCCTAAATGAGAATTTAAGTGTTGGAAAGTTAACCATGGTCGAAATAGTGTGAAGACAGCCTTGGAATGGAAATCTGATGGTTCTGTTAGCTCCGTTGGGTGATTTTGAGGTTAGGAGCATGTTTGGATTGTGTTTTTTAGGTCCGTAGCTAATTTTGGCTTGAAATGCCGAAAGTTGAATTTTTGAAGTTTCCGGTTCGATAGTTAGATTTTGATCCGACGGTCGGAATGGAATTCTGGAGGTTGGAGTATCTCCGTAGTGTGGAATGTGACGCGTGTGCAAAATTTCAGGTCATTCAGACCCGTTGTGATAGACCTTTTGATATAAAGCGTATTTTGAGGAACTTTGGAGTTCTTAGGCTAAAATCCTTGGTTAATTTGAGGTTTCGATGTTGTTTTAGGTGTTTTAAGGATTGATACAAGTTTGAATAAGGTATTAGGTTATGTTTGTGCTTTTGGTTGAGGTCCCGGGGGCCTCGGGGTGATTTCGGATGGTTAACGAGAAGTTTGAGGAGATGTTGCAGCTGCTGTATTTTTGCTGCTTCTAGTATTTTTGCATCTGCGGTTTGGGGACTGCAGGTGCGGCGCCGCAGAAGCGGCTAAGGGACTGCAGAAGCGGATTTTGGTCTTTTTTTCAGGAACCACAAAAGCGATGGAATTAACGCAGAAGCGGTACCGCATTTGCGAATTGGGAGTCGCAGATGCGGAAGCTGGCTCTTTAAGTGAAAGTCGCAGATGCAATATTTGTTCTGCAGAAGCGGGATCGCAGATGCGAAAACTGCTGGGGATTATTTTAAAAGGGGTTCTGCAACTTGGGGGTTTATTTCCACCATTTCTAATCGTTTTTGGAGCTCTTTGAAGGGGATAGAAGAAGGATTCGAGGGGAATCGCTTGGAGGTAACATCCTTAACTTCATAACTCGTTTTTATGTGATTAAAAACCTAATTAGTGGTGAAAATTTTGGGAAGAATGGGTAAGTAGGGATTGTGTTTAAGAGACCTTTGAATGGGGATTTGAGGGGTCATTTTGGACTCCGATTAAGTATTCTTATTATGCATAAGCTCGTGAGAGTACGAGGTTTCTGAAAATGTAAATTTCACCTGATTCTGAGACATGGGCCCGAAGGTCATTTTGGTCATTTTATTTCGCGTATTAGCTTAGACTTTAATTGTACAATCAGTTACTTGAAGTGTTATTTACATTATGCAATTGAATTGAATAGATTTGGGCCATTTGGAGTCGTGTACCCGTGGCAAAGACGTGGTGTCGGGTTGATTTTGAGCTGGTTCGAGGTATGTGGCTTGTCTAACCTTGTGTGGAGGACCTTCCCCTTAGGATATGATATATTTGATATTTGAAATGCCTTGTACGTGAGGTGACAAGCGCGTACTTGAGCTAATTGTTGAAAATCCGTTTTTTTTCCTTAAGTACTTCAATTGAGTTCTTTTTCCTGTTTTATTCTACTTGTGAATTTAGCCTATTACTAGTTTAGAAAAGCATGTTTATTTGACTTAATTGTCTATTTGCTTAAACTGCCTTAATTGCATTATGTAAAGCATGTTAGGCTAGAATTAATTGTTTACTTGGTACGAAATTTAGCTCAATTGGGTATTCTTGTGTGGCTGCTGTGTGTTTTTACTTTGGAACTATGGGACGGCATCCCGGGAGATCCCTTGTACGTACTTATGATCTGAACTGAGGTGCGGGATACCAAGAGATCCCTGGCACGTATATTACGGATACAGAGATCCTCGGGATACCAAGAGATCCCTAGCATATATTGAGGATACCGCGAGATCCTCAGGATACCAAGAGATCCTTAGCATATATTGAGGATACCAAGAGATCCTTCGGATATCAAGAGATCCCTAGCATATATTTAGGATACCAAGAGATCCTCGGGATGCCGAGATATCCCTAGCATGTATTGAGGATACCAAGAGATCTTCGGGATACCAAGAGATCCCTAGCATATATTGAGGATACCAAGAGATTCTCGAGATACCAAGAGATCCCCGGTTATCATCCTTGTTATGAGTGGTACTTCCTTGTGGTTTGCCTTCATCACTGTTTACGTTATTGTACTCTTATTATACTATGTATATTCTCACTGTAGACTCTCAATTGTACTGCTTATCTTATCCTGTCATCTTTATATTTATATAATCTCAGTAGAGCCTTGGCCTTCCTCGTCACTACCCAATCGAGATTAGGCTTCGCACTTACTGAGTACCGCTGTGGTGTACTCGTGCCTCTTCTATGCATGTTTTTCATGAGCAGATCCAGGAACCGCTACTCAGGCCTATCATCCTTTAGGAGGTGACTGCTCTAGAGACTTCGAGGTACATCTGCCACATCCGCAGACCAAGAAGTCCCTTTCTATTCTTGCTTTTAGTATTTAGCCCTTCTGTATTTTTTTGTTCTTATTAGACATTCCGGAGTTAGAGTTATGCAGTGTTTTTCTTAGATTGTGATTCGTGGGTTTCCGGGTCTTGTATTTATGTATTGGTATTGAGAGTTAAACATGGTGTAAGCCGAGCGGCACATTTAAACACTGTTTCTATTTTATTTCTATTTTAAATTGTTTTACTTCCACAAGTTTGGTTATCTTTCGCAATTTAGGCTTATCTAGTCGTAGAGACTAGGTGCCATCATGATAGTTCACGGAGGGCAAACCGGGGTCTTGAAAAGTTGGTATCAGAGCTCTAGGTTCATAGGAGTCATGGATCACAAGTCGGTTTATTAGAGTCTCGTTGATCGGTAAGGAGACGTCTGTACTTATCTACGAGAGGTTATGTAACTGTTAGGAAAATTCCACTTTATTTGATTTCCTTATCTTGAGATATTTTGACATCACAATTCTAAACTTCTGTCTTCTATTCTCTCATAGATGGTAAGGACACGTACTACCCGAGATGATCAGGCACCCGCGCCCCCTACTACAGCCGTCGGAGGCCGGGGTCGGGGTAGAGGTCGAGGACGCGCACGTGGTGCAGCCAGAGCATCTGCGCGAGCTGCCACCACGGTACCACCAATAGATCCAGCCGGAGTCCAGGCACCTGATAAGCCTGCCGCTACTATTACTCCAGTTCTTCAGGAGACTTTGGCACAGTTCATGAACATGTACACCACTCTGGCTTAGGCAGGGTTGTTTCCCCTTGCTGCAGCTACATCTCAGGAAGGGGGAGGAGCATAGACTCCCGCCGCTCGCACTCCTGAGCAGCGAATGCATGTTGACAAGGTCCCTGAGATTATTCCTGTACCGCCTGCAGTGCCAGTTCAGCCCGAGGACAGGGCAGCGGCTTCCGGGGATGAGCAGTTGAGGCTTGAGAAGTTCAAAAAGTACAAACACCCTGTATTCGATGGTCTAGCATCGGAAGATGCTCTAGGATTTCTTGATGAGTGTTACCGCATTCTCCGTACCATGGGTATCTTAGGATCGAGCGGGGTTTCTTTCACTACATTCCAGCTTCGAGGAGCTGCCTATGAGTGGTGGCGCACCTATGAGTAAGATAGTCCAGATGAGGCTGCTTCACTGACTTGGGCTCAGTTTTTAGATCTGTTCCTGAGAGAGTATGTTCCTTAGAGCCTCAGGGACGCATGGCACGCAGAGTTTGAGCATTTGCTCCAGGGTGCTATGACTATTTTAGAATATGTTATCTGTTACACCAGTTTGGCTAGGCATTCACCATCTTTGGTTTCTACTGTTCGTAAGAGGGTTCGCCGGTTTATTGAAGGGCTTATTCCCAGCATCAGATCTAGTATGGTTCGTGAGTTGGAGTTGGATATTTCTTATCAGTAGGTGGTGAGCATTGCTATGAGGATTGAGGGTATGCATGCTAGGGAGAGAGAGGAGAGGGAGGCTAAGAGGTTTCGAGAGTTGGGCTATTATTCTAGTGCCCGTACCCCAGCTACAGGTCGTCATGGTAGGGGTTATATGAGTCGCCCTGTTTATTCAGCTCTTCTAGCAGCCAGTAGTGCTCCAGCTCCTCCTAGGCCTCAGGAGCCTTATTATGCACCTCTGGTTTCTAGTGCGCCTCCTGCACGGGGTTCTTTTCGAGGTCAGTCCAGTAGACCTAGCCCTAGCCAGTCACAGCTACCACATCCTCCCAGAGGTTGTTTTGAGTGTGGTGACACACGAAACGTGGTGAGGGATTTCCCCAGACTTGGGAGGGGTGCACCTCCACAGACTTCTCAGTCACAGCGTGCCCCGCAGAGTTCTAAGGCTATGGTTACAGCTCCAGTTGCTACCCCACCTGCTCAGCCAGCTAGAGGTGGAGGTTGCGGAGGTAGAGGTCGCCATAGAGGGGGAGGCCAGGCCAGATACTATGCACTTCCTTCCCGTACCGAGGTTGTTGCCTCCGATTCTATCATCACAGGTATTATACTAGTTTGTCATAGAGACACATCGGTTCTATTTGATCCAGGCTCCACTTATTCTTATGTGTCTTCTTATTTTGCTCCGCATTTGGGAGTATCTCGGGATTCTTTGAGTTCCCCTGTTTATGTTTCTACTCCTATGGGATATTCTCTTGTCGTGGACCGCATTTATCGATCGTGTTTGGTTGCTCTTAGTGGTTTTGAGACTAGAACCGATTTATTGTTGCTCATCATGGTAGATTTTGACATTATCTTGGGTATGGACTGGTTGTCGCCCCATTATGCTATTCATGATTGTCATGCCAAAACCGTGACGCTGGCTATGCTAGGTATACTGCGTGTTGAGTGGAGGGGTACTTTATATCACATTCCTAGTAGAGTTATTTCTTTTCTTAAAGCTCAGCATATGGTTAAGAAGGGGTGTGACACGTACTTAGCTTATGTGAGAGATGCCAGTATTGATACCCCTTCAGTTGATTCAGTTCCAATAGTACGGGATTTCCCCGATGTGTTTCCAGCTGATCTCCTAGGAATGCCGCCTGATAGAGATATTGATTTTGGCATTGATCTGTTGTCGGGCACTCAACCCATTTCTTTTCCTCCGTATCGTATGGCTCCTCCTGAGTTTAAGGAGTTGAAGGATTAGTTACAGGAATTGCTTTATAAGGGTTTTATTCAGCCCAGTGTATCACCTTGGGGTGCTCCTGTCTTGTTTGTGAAGAAAAAGGATGGTTCTATGCGTATGTGTATTGATTATCGCCAGTTGAACAAAGTTACAGTTAATAACCATTATCTTTTGCCTTGTATTGACGATCTGTTTGACCAGCTTCAGGGCGCACGGGTGTTTTCTAAGATTGATTTGCGCTCAGGTTACCATCGGTTGAAGATTCGGGAGCTAGATATCCCGAAGACTGCTTTTAGGACTCGGTATGATCATTGCGAGTTCCTTGTTATGTCATTTGGGCTGACCAATGCCCCAGCAGCCTTTATGCATTTGATGCACAGTGTGTTCCGGCTGTATCTTGACTCGTTCGTCATTGTCTTTATTGATGATATTCTGGTGTATTCCCGGAGTCGGGAAGATCATGAGCAGCACCTGAGGACTGAGCTTCAGACTTTGAGAGAGAAGAAGTTTTATGCTAACTTCTCGAAATGTGAGTTTTGGTTGGATTCAGTGGCATTCTTAGGCCACATGTTATCGAGTGAGGGTATTCAGGTGGATTCGAAGAAGATAAAGGCCATGAAGAGTTGGCCCATACCATCCTCAACTACCAAGATCCGCAGTTTCCTTTGTTTGGCAGGCTACTACCGTCATTTTATGGAAGAGTTTTCATCGATTGCAGCTCTTATGACCAGGTTGACCCAGAAGGGTGCTACATTCCAGTGGACGGAGGAGTGTGAGGCGAGCTTTCAGAAGCTCAAGATAGCTTTGACCACAGCCCCAATTTTGATATTTCCTATAGGTTCGGGGTCTTATACGGTCTATTGTGATGCCTCGAGGGTTGTCCTCGGAGCTGTGTTGATGCAGGACGGTAGGGTGATTGCCTACGCGTCCAGACAATTGAAGATACATGAGAAAAACTACCATGTTCACGACCTTTAGTTAGCTGCCATTGTTCACGCCCTGAAGATTTGGCAGCCTTATTTATACGAGGTTCCGTGTGAGATTTATACTGACCATCGGAGCTTGCAGCACCTGTTCAAGCAAAAGGATCTAAATTTGCATCAGAGGAGGTGGTTAGAGTTGCTAAAGGACTATAATATCACTATTTTGTATCACTATGATATCCGGTCAAGGCCAATGTACTGGTTGATGCCTTGAGTCGCACTACGAAGAGTTTGGGGAGTTTGGCATATTTACCAGCAGCGGAGAGGCCTATGGCAATGGATGTTTAGGCCTTTGCTAGCTAGTTTGTGAGATTGGATCTTTCAGATCCTAGTCGGGTTCTAGCTTGCGTGGTTTCTCGGTCTTCCTTTTATGATTGTATCAGGGAGCGGCAGTATGATGACCCTCATTTGCTTGTCCTCACATACAAGGTTCAGCACGGTGATGCTAGGGATGTGACTATTGGTGATGATGGGGTATTGAGGATGCAGGGTCGGATTTGTATACCCAATGTTGATGGGCTTCGAGAGTTGATTCTAAAGGAGGCCCATAGCTCACGGTATTCCATTCATCCGGGTGCTGCGAAGATGTATCAGGATTTGAGGCAGCACTACTGGTGGAGGTGGATGAAGAAGGATATAGTTGGATTTGTAGCTCGGTGCCTCAACTATCAGCAGGTGAAGAATGAGCACCGGAGACCGGGTGGGTTGCTTCAGCAAATAGATATTCCAGAGTGGAAGTGGGATGGGATCACCGTGGACTTTGTATTTGGACTCCCGAACTTTGAAGAAGTTTGATGCTATTTGGGTGATTGTGGATCGGCTGACCAAGTCCTCTCATTTCATTCCTATGTGTACTGCTTATTCTTCTGAGCGGTTGGCGGAGATTTATATCCGGGAGATTTTTTGCCTGCATGGTATTCCAGTTTCCATTATTTCAGATAGAGGTACTCAGTTCACATCACGGTTTTGGAGGGCCGTGCAGCATGAGTTGGGTACTCAGGTAGAGTTGAGTACAGCATTTCACCCTCAGACGGATGGACAGTCCGAGTGCACTATTCATATTCTTGAGGATATGCTCTGTGCATGTGTGATTGAGTTTGGAGGGTCTTGGGATCAGTTCTTGCCATTAGCAGTGTTTGCTTACAACAACAGCTATCAATCCAGCATTGAGATAGCACCGTATGGACAAGGATCTATGCTATGTTGAAGAGCCGGTGGCGATATTGGACAAGCAGGCTAGAAAGCTGAGGTCAAAGAACATTGCATCAGTAAAGGTTCAGTGGCGGGGTCAGCCAGTCGAGGAGGTGACCTGGGAGACCGAGCAGGATATGCGCAATCGTTACCCTCATCTCTTCACTACTTCTGGTATGTCTCTATGCTCGTTCGAGGACGAACGAATGCTTAAGTGTAGGAGCTTGTGATGACCCGGCTGGTCGTCTTAAGAATTAACGCCCCGATCCCCTATTAACTGTTTTCCCCAAGTTCATTTATGCTATTTTAATTTGCCGGGATGTTTGGTTTTGAGTTTCGGAGAGTTTTGGGACACTTTGTCCCTAAATGAGAGTTTAAGTGTTGGGAAGTTGACCGTAGTTGGAAAAATGTGAAGACGGCCTCGGAATGGAAATCTGATGATTCTGTTAGCTTCGTTGGGTGATTTCGGGGTTCGGAGCGTGTTCGGATTGTGTTTCAGAGGTCCGTAGCTAATTTAAGCTTGAAATGCCAAAAGTTGAATTTTTGAAGTCTCTGGTCCGATAGTGAGATTTTGATCCGAGGGTCGGAATAGAATTTCGAAGGTTGGAGTAGCTCCATAGTGTAGAATGTGATGTGTGTACAAAATTTCAGGTCATTCGGACGTGTTGTGATAGACTTTTTGATCGAAAGCGTATTTTGAGGTAATTTGGAGTTCTTAGGCTTAAATCCTTGGTTGATTCGAAGTTTCAATGTTGTTTTAGGTGTTTTAAGGTTTGGTACGAGTTTGAATAAGGTAATAGGTGATGTTTGTGCTTTTGGTTGAGGTCCCGGGGGCTTAGGGGTGATTTCAGATGGTTAACGAGAAGTTTGAGGAAATGTTGCAGCTGCTGTATTTTTGCTACTTCTGGTATTTTCGCATCTGCGGTTTGGGGACCGCAAGTGCGGCGCCGCAGAAGCGGCTAAGCAGAAGTGGCTAAGGGGCCGTAGAAGCGGGTTTTGGTCTTTTCTTAAGGAACCGCAGAAGCGGTGGAATTACCGCAGAAGCAGTACTGCATCTGCGGATTGGAAGTCGTAGATGCGGAAGCTGGATCTTTAAGTGAAAGTCGCAGATGCGACATTTGTTCTGCAGAAGAGGGACCGCAGATGCGGAAACTGCTGGGCATTATTTTAAAAGGGGTTCCGCGACTTGGGAGTTTATTTCCACCATTTCTAATCGTTTTGGAGCTCTTTGAAGAGGATAGAAGAAGGATTCGAGGGGAATCTCTTAGAGGTAACATCCTTGACTTCATAACTCGTTTTTATGTAATTAAAGACCTAATTAGTGGTAAAAATTTTGGGAAGAATGGGTAAGTAAGTCTTGAGTTTAAGAGACCTTTGAATGGAGACTTGAGGGGTCATTTGGACTCCGATTTCAGTGTTCTTGTTATGCATAGACTCGTGACAGTACGAGGTTTCTGAAAATATAAATTTCACCCGATTCCGAGACGTGGACCCAAGGGGTGTTTTGGTCATTTTACATAATTTTGCGTATTAGCTTAGACATTAATTGTAGAATCAGTTACTTGAAGTGTTATTTACATTATACAATTGAATTGAATATATTTGTGCCATTTGGAGTCGAGTACTCGTGGCAAAGACGTGGTGTCGGGTTGATTTTGAGCTGGTTTGAGGTAAGTAGCTTATCTAACCTTGTGTGGAGGACCTTCTCCTTAGGATATGATATATTTGATAATTGAAATGCCTTGTAGGTGAGGTGACGAGCGTGTACTTGAGCTAATTGTTGAAAATCTGGTTTTTTTTCTTAAGTACTTCAATTGAGTTCTTTTTTCTGTTTTATTCTACTTGTGAATTTAGCCTGTTGCTAGTTTAGAAAAGCATGTTTAGTTGACTTAATTGCCTATTTGCTTAAACTACCTTAATTGCATTACGTGAAGCATGTTAGGCTAGAATTAATTGTTTACTTCGTATGAAATTTAGCTCAATTAGGTATTCTTGTGTGGCTGTTTTGTGTTTTTACTTTGGGACTACGGGACGACATCCCGGGAGATCCCCTCTATGTATTTATGATCTGGACTGAGGTGCGAGATACCAAGAGATCCCTGGCACGTATATTGCGGATACTAAGAGATCCTCAGGATACCAAGAGATCCCTAGTATATATTGAGGATACCGAAAGATCCTCGTGATACCAAGAGATCCCTAGCATATATTGAGGATACCAAGAGATCCCTACCATATATTGAGGATACCAAGAGATCCTCGGGATACCGAGAGATCTCTAGCATATATTGAGGGTACCAAGAGATCCTCGGGATACCAAAAGATCCCTAGCATATATTGAGGATACCAATAGATCCCTAGGATACCAAGAGATCCCTAGCATATATTGAGAATACCAAGAGATCCCCGGTTATCATCCTTGTTATAAGTGGTACTTCCTTGTGGTTTGCCTTCATCACTGTTTTCGTTATTGTAATCTTATTATCCTGTATAGATTCTCACTGTAGATTCTCAATTGTACTGTTTATCTTATCCTGTCATCTTTATATTTATATAATCTCAGTAGGGCCTAACATTCCTCGTTACTACCCAACCGAGGTTAGGCTTGGCACTTACTGAGTACTGCTATGGTGTACTTATGCCTCTTCTGCGCATGTTTTTCATGTTCAGATCCAGGTACCGCTACTCAGGCCTATCATCCTTGAGGAGACGACTGCTCTAGAGACTTTGAGGTATATCTGCCGCGTCCGCAGACCAAGAAGTCCCTTTCTATTCCTGCTTTTAGTATTTAGCCCTTCTGTATTTTTTTGTTCTTATTCGACATTCCGGAGTTAGAGCTATGTAGTGTTTTTCTTAGCTTGTGATTCGTGGGTTTTCGGGTCTTGGATTTATGTTTTGGTAGTGAGAGTTAAACATGGTGTAAGCCGAGCGACACATTTAAACACTGTTACTATTTTATTTCTATTTTAAAATTGTTTTACTTCTGCATGTTTGGTTATCTTTCGCAATTTAGGGTGACCTAGTCGTAGAAACTAGGTGCCGTGACTATGGTTCATGGAGGCGAACCGGGGTCGTGACATTGGAATAGTTTATTTGGTGTTCCGAGTCACCGGTTTATTTAAAAATCCCAAATCAAGGAAATTTCGACTTTACTTTATAAGTCTACGAACCAGAAATTCTAGATAAGGAATTCTGTTAACCGAGAGAAGGTGTTAGGCATTCCCGAGTTCCGTGGTTCTAGCACGGTCACTTAAACTATTAATATTGGCCTATTATCTTATTTTCTTCATTTTTTAAACCTATGAGCATTTTTTACAACTTTTAAACCGCTTTTACCTTTTAGGAAAATTCAATGCTATTTAAAACACGTCTTAAACCACGCTACATGAAATGCACTTGTGGTTCGCGACATGTTTTATTTAACATTATTGAGAATTAAAGTCGGGTCGCATAAAATATACACCCAGATTTTAGCAATTACAAATTAGGACTACTTCACGGGAACCGTACCCGCAGCCATGATAGTTTAAAATAACGCGCCTAAAGCAATGGATGATTTAATTTATAGATGGCACGCCTAAAACCTTTTCTACAAGTGTTAGCTCTTGATTTAATTTTATGAGGGACATGAATTATATATGTTTTGTTTGGTATGGCACACCTCAATTAAATAAGGAAAAATTACACTTAATTACGCCAAAAGTGCTTGGGTTTGGCACAATTAAAGCTCAATTCAGTCCTACTAATTATAAGCATGTTTTGGATAGTATACTGAATATTTACTTATTCAAAAGAGTTTTGGGCCAGCAGTAGGCCTAAAATTGTTCAAAATATTGGAAAAAGAAGGAAAAAGAGAACTGGGCTCAACATTAAGCCCAGCGATGAGAACATGATGGACATCATAATTTCAAAAGAGGCCACAAGCCAAACTTATGATTGAAACTTCAACTATTAAAACAAAATCAATTCCATTGGGTCAAATTAGATAATTTCAACAAATTACTAAAACTGAAAGCCCTGGGGTCAAAGCTCCTAAAGACACCATGACCCAATGTTGAGCCTATGCTCAGGAGCAAGCAGCCTGATATGGGCTCGAGTTCAGCCCAATAGCCTTTAACAGAGAGGGTCTTCAGCATTAAGACCCTTTCAGGCTTAAACCATTTAATTCACTTGTGACCAAACCCGAACGTTGAACACATGGATACAAAATTATAAACTTAGCTCTTAGTGGTCTAACGTTAATAATAACAGCATGGGCCTTTCACGCGTACTAACTGATTTCACACAAGTATAAACATGATTCAACAGCTAGTGAATACCAATACGAGGTTATCATGCATTAAACCAACCTTCAACAACACCAATACTCATCATGACCTAAATGGATGTGTTTATCTAATAGGAGTCTAACACAGTCCCAAAGATGCAGTCCCTTCAATAGTAATCAAATCTCAGGTACACATGAAATACCAACTCTAATTTTACAACTCAAAATTTAAGACCAACTAGATAAAAATAGACCTCAAATTTATAGAGTAAAACGAAAACTTAAACAAATGAAGGAAAAGAATGAAAGCAGAAAAAAGAAAAGCAAGGAAAAATGTTAACACAAGAGCAGATCTGCAGTTTCACATCCAACAACCATATTATAACCTCATGCTTTGCATTTCAATAGTTTGTGAAGTACCTGATACAACAACAAAGAAAGTAAATCTTGAGATCAACCAATATGAAAATCAACCAGAAGATAGCAACAAAGCAGCAATTAAAACCACAGCTTTAATGACCAGCTCTACTTTAGCTTAGAAACCCAGAAATTCTCACGAGAAAAGAAACCTTTTTAGCTCTAAAAGAAAACCAGTATGCAATTTGAGTAAACCTTGAGAGAATGCAGAAAAACTTTTGGGGTTTTTCTTAGGGTTTTTTTCTGATTTTCTATATAGAAAAGGTACTATACATAAGTACCAAAGATCCCATCGTTTGGGGATGGGGCAGGCCTGGACCGGGTAAGCAAATTTGGGCTCGGGTTAGGGGCAGCCTTTGGACAGGTTAAGAGTTAATTAGCCCAAATTCAGTTAAAACCTTTTCAATTATCTCTTTTTATTCCTTTTTTCTTTTCTTTTTCCTTCTCTTTTTTTTTAATTAATATCCTAAATTAGTCTAAAAATTGTAGTTTTAAGTCAGATACCTAATTACAGAAATTATAAAATTACTAAGATCCTGAATTAGAGGAGGAAAATCATTGATCTAAAAATGAAAAGGTAAAAAAGTAAAAATGGGCCTTTTGTAATTTTCATTTTTTTATAAAACAAACAATTACTAATTGATCCTAAAAATATAAAAATAAAACCTAAAAGCAATGCATGGTATTTTTGGTATTTTCATAGTTTTAATAAAAACTAAACGTGCACAAAAATACAAACAATTAATAAAATCTTACAAAAATCCTAAAAAATGGCAAATAATTGGGAAAAATCTATTTTCTTGGATTTTATAGGAGTAATTTGTATAAGGCAAAAATCACATGCTCACACAGATTAAACATGATATGATAACAAATATCAAGATAAAGATAACGAAGTAATATCAACAGCAGGGATAAATCAAATTACAAAAAGTTGCAATTGTAAAATGAAACTCGGATGGAAACTAAAGATAACCAAGTAAATCAACACTAACATAGCAGGAACAGAGAGAAGTAGAATGAACTCAAGTAAGGAAGACAATGTCAACTCAATCAATCATATCATTTCCGGTGCAGAACTCTAGCCATCTCAGAACTCGATATCTCATATCATAACCTCAGCTTCCAAACCTTTAATACACTCGGCACCCTGTTTCCACATATTACTACCTCACTTGCACAACTACATCCTCACGTTACTCAGTACATAGTGTCCATACCCAATACAACAAGATGTTCAAGGAGTCTCATTTTCATAACATAAAGTAAAGTACCGCTTCTAAACCAATTAGGAAATCAGTAAGAAATGAAGTTATTTTTAGAATTCATTTAAATAAAGGAGGTTCTCTTTTCAATTAAAGTACAACATCGAATGAATTGCTACCTTTAACATGGGATTTAATAAATTAAACTTAGTGGAAATTTCTTTTAAAATAAAATACAATCTCAGACGGTTTAAGGAAATTTAATTGATAAACAAATTGAACTAAAGATATAACAATTATTGAAATTTGAAGTATTGAAAAATATATATATAAATACGGCGAGTTCACATTTAAAAGTCATACAAAGCAGCGTAGTATAAATTCCTTTATTTTTAAATCACGATATTACTAATAACTTAACGGGACAGGAGAAGAATGTTCCAACGTAGTAAATTTACTTTGAAAATTAATTCACCGGAGTAATAGTTTCAGAATAAGAATTCAAGGAAACAACGTCAAATCAATAACTCAATGTCAATAACCCGATCTTCACGACTCAGTGAAACCCGAAATATAAATTGTCAAGTTTTAGATAAATGAACTTGGATCCTCTCAGTATTCAGCTATAACCAAATCCTAAATGAAATGTAAAACCATCGAATAACATGTACAGTCGAAGAGTAATACAGAAGCATAAATATACATTGAAGCGGCGTGCATCTCGATCTCACCAATCCTCCCTTATTCCTCCTCAACAATCATAATAAAGTAATTAGTATATATTTGTTGTGGCGTGCAACCCGGTCAATCCACCCTTATTCCTCCTTAACAATTACAATAAGAGTAAATAGTATTTATATCACCATATCAGTAACAACATGATCATTCGCCCTTATTACTCCTTGTTGCGGCATGCAACCCGATCCCTCCAGTCCACTCTTATTACTCCTCAATATATATCACCCTTATTTCTCCTATTGTGGCGCTCAACCCGATCCCACATGTCCACCCTTATTACTTCTTGTTGCGGCATGCAACCCGATCCCACTAGACAACATCAATTCTCCCTTATTATTCCTCAACATCAACAACCAAACATAGTTTAAAATCAACAACAACAACAACAACAACAACGATTCAAAAACCCAAACACAAGGATTTCTACCACCACGGGTATGATACACGGCAATAAGAGAATCGCAGAAAAACCAAGAAGCACAACAACCTTTACAAGACATCAAGACATATAAGGCACGTGATAACTACACCGGCAACCACAACAATTTGGACACATAACATATATGCATAGGGTCATAGAGGAAATTCACAAATTAGAAATAACAAAACAATAAGGAGGACAATCACTTCAATTAAGGCATATAAGGGCCAAGTAACAAGTAAGAGTTATAAGAAAGCTAATAACATCGTACAGAGCATATAGAGGTAAATCAAGCAATTAAGAAACTCAATCACATCGAAATATTTCCGACTTAATGAACATAAAGGCCTAAGAACCAAAATGCAAATTTTCCACAAATAAGTTCAAGCACACACTCGTAACCTTGCGTGCACGGACTACAATTAGCATAGAGGACTCAAATCCTAAGGGGAAGTCCACCACACAAGGTTAGGCAAGATACTTATCTCAATCCGGCCAATTCAATACTCAATTTAGCTTTTCCTTTACCAATTCATCAACGCTTGGCTCAATCTAGCAAAAAATGACTTGAATACATCAAACAATATAAGAGGAAATAATTTCAATTAACAAAACTATGATTCTTAAACAATTTGCAAAAAGTCAACAAAAGTCAACTCCCCGGGCCCGCACCTCAAAACCTGACAAAATTCAAAAACCGAATACCTATTACGATACCATTTGGTCGTTCAAATTATCATTTTGCATCGCCCACTCTCGGACCAAGGGTTCAACATATGATAAAATGAAGCAAAAATCAGAGTTACACAGCTGAAAACAAGCTGCAGATGTGGCATTTGCGATCCAGGGTTCGCAATTGCGAACCCTCGCAAAAGCGAACAAGGAAGGTCTGGAAAAGGTCGCATTTGCGACAAAAAGTTCGTAATTGCGTACTGGGCATCGCAATTGCGATGGAAATGTTCGCAATTGCGACCATACCAGAAGCAGCAATTTTTTCCCACACAAAAATGAGCATAAATTACTCATACGATATCCAAATTGGATGATTCTTTTTGCTATGACTCCGTAATTATGATACGGATCTAATGGTTCAATAAAAACTGAATTTGGAGCTTATTTTCTTAATGTTGTACCCTTTATTTCCAAAGAAATGATGTTAAAACATCAAATAAGAGCGCAATACAACCCGAAACACACCCGAGGCCACCGGGACCCCGTCCAATCACACAACTCAGTCCAATAACATAACAGGGACCTGTTCGAAGCCTCAAATCATGTCAAACAATGCTAAAACCATGAATCGCACTCCAATTCAAGCTTAATGAACTTTAAATTTTCAAACTTCTACTTTCGATGTTTAAACCTATCAAATCACAGCCGATTGACCTCAATTTTGCACACAAGTTATATTCGACATTACGGACCTACTCCAACTTTTGGAATCAGAATCCGACCCTGATATCAAAAAGTCCACTTCCGGTCAAACTTCTCAAAAACCTTCAAATTTCCAACTTTAGCCAAATGACTCCAGACCCACGGACCTCTGAATTCACTTCCGATCGCGCTCCCAACACTAGAATCACCATACGGAGTTATTTCTAGACTCGGAATCCCAAAAGGACATCGATAATAGTGAAATGCGCTTCAACCCAAACTTATGAAATTCTTCCAAAAAACGCTAACTTCCACAATAGGTGTTGAAACGTTCCCGGGTCTTCCAAAACCCGATCCGAACATACGCACAAGTCCGAAATCATCGTACAAACCTACTGGAACCTTCGAATCCCGATTCCAAGATCGTTTACTCAAAAGTCATATCCCGGTCAAACTCTCACCGCTTAGGCTTACAAAACTGGATTCCTTCTTCCAATTCGACTCCTATTCATCCGGAAACAGAATCCAACCATGCACGCAAGTCGATACACATAATATGGAGCTACTCATGACCTCAAATTGCCGAACCAAATGCAATTGCTCAAAACAACCAGTCGGGTCGTTACATCCTCCTCCACTTAAATATACGTTCATCCTCGAACGTGCCCGGAGTCATTCCAAAGCCATCGAACCACTGCATGAGCTTACCATACATACACCTAGGGATGATTTCCCATCACCCAAACCTAGGTAGGACTGACAATGAAACTTAATTGAAGGTCTCATCTTATCCTTAGTCCATAACCTTATAACAAAACCCAAACCTCAACATCTGAAATTCATCATAGGACCTGCATCCCACATCATGAATAACGAGTACCAAGAGGGTTGGAAATCTTAGAAGCTAAACCAATTGAAGAAAATAAGTTTCGTCAAAAGTCGACAAGTTTGGAATGTTATAACATGTACTTTGGGGTGAGACTAGGGTTATTACATGATAAGGAGGTTATTCTATGAGTTATTTTAGTCGTATGATATTCATTTTCTACATTTTGAAGGCAAGCAAGTTGTGGAACAAGAGTTGGCAAAGGTTATCACAAGTTACATTCATAAATTTGCTGAAATTTAGGTCAAATGTATCTGAGCGTTTCTCCAAATATACTTGGAATCATGGGGTGTTATACCTACAAAATTGAAGATCTACAAGTCTAATTTCTAACGTATTAAACCGTTCGTCAATACGACATCGGAGTAGAGAGATATTCGTATTTTCGCGAGACCGCGCAAGCATCTCCCAATGGGACCCACTTAGGCGGTGGTTGACCTACTTCAATTTATAAACGATTTGGACGCCTATTTTTTGCTCATTTTTCAACTACAATTCGTCTCCAAACTTCTCCTAACCCTCCTAAACATATACCACAAGGGTTTGAAGTGATTCCAAAGTGATTACACCATATTTCAACATCAAAACTTAGTTCTAGTGAAGAACAACACCTCTTTGAGGTTGTGTTGTCATTGAGGATTGTTGTGGGATGTATTTGGATGAAATTCCAAGTTGTTGCTGCTTTCTAAGGTGAGTATAACAGCCTACTAATTGTGCTTAAGCTTGCTTGTATGTTGGTTAAGTTGTTAGGATGATAAACTACAAGATAATACTTGGATTAGCTTAAGTCACTTCTATGGTGTTGTATTGCTATTAAGGGTTGTTGTAAAATGAATATAACTTGGATTTTGACTTGATGTTACTGAAGGAGGTATTTATATTATGTTCTTTCTTGTGCCTAAGGTTATATTGATATTGATTAAGTTAAATGGATGGGCTAGACATGAACTAGTGAATAAAGTTGCTAGTTGGGATAGTTGAAGTTGTGGATTATTTTCGTTGTTATAAATATATGGTATAAGGCTAGAATCATTGATTAATGACTCCATTATCAAGTTAATGATACTTTTATGTTGTAGTAAGAAGTATATAAGGATTGATAAGGGGTATACGGATTCCAATCGGAGCTTGCCGCTCGTCGTAATGTAGTTGTGACTTGTTGTTGTTATATGGTGTCTTGATATTGATAATTATGTATTTATGGATTGCTTTTGTCATTGTTGTTTGTATATGGTATTGGAGGAGGCCCTTGTTACAAGGGAGATGCTGCCAAAATTTACGTAAACGAGCTACTAGATTAAGTTATAGACTTAGCTTTTGCTCAGCACTGATTTTGAATCTCCTTATACTATGATAGATTGAGTTGACTTGTTTGAAGAGTTTCTTGGAAGTGATTAAGGACTCAACGGGTTTAAGGTATGTTAAGGCACTTACTTCTTTCTTTTGGTATGATCTAAAGTGACATGAACATAAACGGTACGCTAATTCATAACGGATCTACTCCTAGAAACTAAGGTTGTCCATGTTGTTCTTTACTTATAAAATTATTCTAAGCAAGTGTGTATGATCCTTGAATCCTACTAAGGTTCATATTGAGGGTATGGATGTCCATAGTTCTCTTAAGTCACTCCAAAAGGTTTAGAAGGTGATTCCATGAGTCTAGCATGCATTATATATAGTATCTATTTTACTCTACTGAGCCGCTCAATAGTCGGTCGGGTACGGCACCTATTGTGCAACTACTGATCAGTTGGGTTTACCGAGCTCCACGTGGCCGGGTACGATTCTACCGAACCTTATGATGGTCGGGTACGCTTTTACTGAGTCCTCTTTGAGGCCGGGTACGATATGATGATGATGATGCCCACAGAGGCGAATGTTTTAAAACGTTTATGTATATATATGTATTATGCATTTCATATCAGTAACCTCCAGAGGCACTCAGATGTTACAGGTTGTATCTCCTCTATCTCTCTCTTTACATTACTGTCCTTGTTTATGCTTTCCTGCCTAACATACTCAGTACTTTATTTGTACTGACGTCCCTTTTGCCTGGGGACACTGCATTTCATTCCGTAGGTCCCGATTGATTGACAGTCCTCCTAGTAGGCTATCACCTCAGCGAAGGTGTTGGTGCACTCCACTTGCTCCGGAGTTGCCTATTTGGTCAGTATGCTTTGGATATGTATTGATTGGTATGGCAGGGCCCTGTCCCGACCTTTATGATTTTATGTAGGCCTATGTTTCGAGTTTACTAATGGTCATGTCAGCCTTATAGGCCTGTATGTCACATATATTTGTTTGTGTATTATGTTGGGTCTTCATATGTTGAGTATTCCCTTATGTTTTATTCTTGTTATCTCATGACGGGTTTTCTAGCTCATGTACTCATGATAACATATTAAGAAAGATATGTTACATTGGTACTCGGTTGAGTAAGGAACCGGGTGCCCATCGCGGCCCTTCGGTTTGGGTCGTGACAGAAGTGGTATCAGAGCAGTTATGTCCTAGGGAGTCTACAAGCCGTGTCTAGTAGAGTCTTGTTTATGGGTGTGTTGTGCACCACACTTATAAGCAGGAGGCTACGGGGCATTTAGGTCTGTCAGTCTTTCTTCTTACTCTAGATCGTGTAGTAGAGCTCATTTGTAAGAATTCAAACTCCTAAATTCGACTTTAGTCGTAATACAACGATACCTACGTCCACAGAGACTGTTGGTAAGAGATTACATGTGGATGTGGAAGAGTTGAGTCAGAGGAACTAGATTTCACAGCATGCTTATGATTAGTAAATGTGAGGTCTTCAACAGATCATGTGTGTACTAAGATGTGTATGCT
Organism: Nicotiana sylvestris; assembly: GCF_000393655.2. Classification (NCBI taxonomy): domain Eukaryota; kingdom Viridiplantae; phylum Streptophyta; class Magnoliopsida; order Solanales; family Solanaceae; genus Nicotiana; species Nicotiana sylvestris. The sequence continues at coordinate 94,785,775 of NC_091064.1, read as the reverse complement.
TCTTTATAAGGAGCCTTAAGGCACGGATATCTATTCATGAATATGGTGAAAATCTATGAGGAATTCAGAAGCTAGATACAAGTTTTAACAAGTAAAAGAAGTAAGGTGAAGAGGGGTACGAGGTACCCAGATAATAAAGATTAACAATATTTTCAAATCAGGCAGAGAAATATAAGCATTTTGGTACCTTCATCAATGACAGAGATAAGTACAATTGGCCATACCCATCTCAGTTATGTTCTATGGGAGTTAACAGATATTATTTAAGAGAAAGATGGGATATCAGGATCCAGTTGGAGTTAGAGTAACCCAAAAATTGTGGATAGGTTGTTATCATTAACTAACGTTTCCGAAAGATGGTGCAAATGTGGTAATAGATCTCCTTCTAAGACACCCAGATGGTGAACTCTAGAGTAGTACAATCAGATACGAATACTGGAATATTCAGAAATTTCAGAAGATAGGCAGTGGGATCCTAGAAGGGACAAATATTTACCTTAGTATGACTCTAGCCCCGAGTAAAAAAAGAATGTTAGGCATTCCCAAGAGCCAGTGAGATGAAGCTAGGGGAGCTTATAGGGAAAGAACTTTTTGTTAAAGTTTTCAGAATAAAGTGATAGACAAAAAGAATATTATCCGGAGAATAAGAAGAAAATAAATAAAGCATCATGAGTAAGATGTGATATAGGGGTGATAACAGTAAATCAAAATATGACACGATGACAGAGTCTATAGTCAAAGTGAAGGAAAATAAAAGAGGTGACAAGCCTTAAGGCAATAAAAGAGTATAAGCCATAAAGTCATATTCTTATTTCGAGAAATGAGATGGTGACTACAACGTGATTACCAGGAGGAAAGGTTAGACCCCAGAGTAATAAAAAACAGTATGTGCTGGTGAACAAGATAAAACCGAACATGAATTAGGGACCAGAAGATTTGATAATGGCCGACATCGTGAGAATTTCAAAGATCGTGCTCCAACAATAATAGAATAGACAACAGACGAATAACCTTTAAAGGCCATTTAGGAAGTCGCTTACCTAAAGCAAGCACTCTGAGCAGAGTTAATCTTAAGGGACTAAGTGTGCCAGTTACAGTAGGTGTCACCTTCGTGCATAAGAAATTTAGTTATCCCTGGTACAGAAGGTTACCATAAGGTGATTAGGGTTCATTGATAATGTAAAAAGACGCCAAATATGAAAAGGTAAAACAACTATAGGTAGATTGTCGTAGTACTAAATATTAGTACTCCCCTGAAGGGGGGAATATGGTGTGATATGATATTAAGTCGGAGTTAAGCGGTTCAGTTAACTATGGAATGGTAAAGGAAGAATGTGGTAAAAAGGAGAAAGGGATGACGTTGCATTTATTCAGTTCCTGCAGATATATTGCGACTCCAGAACATTATACAAGCACGACACCGGGGAGAGGCAGTAAAATTTTCCGGCCAGGATGTTATTGATAAATAAGTGTGAATGGACACTTGATACATCAGGAGCTAGTGGTGAGAGATAAGTTAAGATAAAGGATATATCCCAAGAGGGATTATGCAGAATAAATATATATATATATATATATATATATATATATATATATATATATATATATATATATGATAATGGACCAACGGGTAATTAGTAGTTAATTCAGGAAGAGCCCAGTTATGGCTAGACAAGAGGTCACGGATAAATCAATAGATCATGCAAGATAAATGTAGTGAATCGCAGCATAGTGAATTCAGTCTCGCAGATACGAGATCGCAATCATTTGAAAAAATTTCAGATAGGAGTTGAGGCAATTAAAGGTACCATTTTTAAGATTTATAAAAATAAGAGAGAGTGCCACTAAGGAGACAATAAAAATTTGAGCTTAGAAGTAACCCTACGAGCACAAAGGCATAAATTTATGTAACTAAGGATTATTATGGGCGAGTAAGAATAACGAAAATTACCTTCGGGTGTACGATATATCAAGCTCGCAACTTTACAAGAGCCAGAAGGTCTCCCTAAGTACTACAATGAAAGACTAGCTGAGGAAATAAGGAAGAAGGTTTCCACCTAAGCATAGTGAGCTAAAGAGTAAATTATCCTGTAACAACAGTCTCACTACAATATTGTATACACTCCATAAGAAAGTGGCACCTATCATGGCTAATGAATGGTAAAAAAAGGCCATCAAAGGTGATGTTTGAGATCATATGAGGTCAGGAAATTATAGTATTCGTGGGCAAAATAACAAGCCAAGTATTCATGCAACAAGTGATAGAACGACCAGCAAAAGTAATTGCTTACATTTAAGGACAACTGAGACGGCACGAAAGGAAATTTATGGTGCTAGCAAGTTGAAGGAAGGTTGAGAGTAGTATAAATAGATCGGTGTAGGTCCTAAGGTAAAGTATTGTAGAGCAACAAGGTTTTAGGTAGATAGGAGTAAGGATATGAAAAGGTGAGTGAGAAGGTGACGAGAATATGTATGTCCTCGGGATTAAACCCATCAAAACAAGGGAGCTGATGATTTCCATATGTAATAAAAAGCTCGGTACAGCCTGAATGAACACAGAGGAGTCTGAGACTAGGTGCATTTAGAAGAGATGGAATGCTGCCCTGGCAGTAGAATAAGGGTGTAATTGTGATAGATAAGAGGATGATGCTTAGGCCTTTGATTGAGTAATGATTTAACGAGAAAGGGATTTCATTAATTGCACGGGATTAGAATACCCCCATAAGATGAATTGCGTTGGGATGAAATGAAATACGGTTATTGAAATTTAGTATTATCCCTAGGTGGATCAGGAAAATCACTTCATATGTTCCCCGATAATATGTGAGCCCTAGTGACAGTGTATTACGTAAGAGGTTGCAAGTTATCAGTGATAGATTATAGATCAACATTAAGGTGAATAAACAATAGATGGGTACAAGTTCCAAAGTTCGAGATGAGATTTGTTTGTTATTCTTAGATGAATAATAATGAGGAAGCACTAAAGGACTTAGATTTATACATATAGGATAAGCAGCGAGAGAGTAACCTGGAGTTGGGTAGCAAACCTCGGTAATAATAAATCGAAGTAAGTTTTATGGTATAGTATAACCTACTTAGATGTAGTAAATCCATAAGGATAGATATACAAGGCTATGAAACAAGAGATAGAAATAGTCTTAAGTTTGATAAAGTACCAAGCGAAAGACATCAGTACACCTATAGATGCCTAGAGGGACAGCTTGTCCTAATTCTGTATATGTTCATAAAGTGAGGCTTAGAGATTGGCTAAAAGATAGAGGAAAAAGAGAAGACGAGTCGCTAGGCGCTCATACAAGGACATAGTCGTACATACTGCATGACATAAGGTATCAAATGTTAAGATGTTGGAAGAATTCCAACCATATGTCATGGTGTGACAAAGAGGCCTAAAAGGGGGGAATGCCCAAGCATTTGGATTTATTCACAAAATAGTTGCTTAGATGGAAAGATGAGCATTAAAGTATTCGTAAGAGCCATAGTTTATGAAACTGATAAGCGCATCAGTCAACATTCGAGGACGAATGTTCCAAAGGGGGGAATGATGTTACACCCCAAGTTTTCATACGTGAGAGTACGTCGTAAGTCATTGATGTAAGCTCGGAAATGAGATTATATTTGGAAGAAAATAAAGTAAGTTAATCATGTTACCTTGGAGGTTACAAATATTTAAGATCATGAATAACGAGTACCAAGAGGGTTGGAAATCTTAGAAGCTAAACCAATTGAAGAAAATAAGTTTCGTCAAAAGTCGACAAGTTTGGAATGTTATAACATGTACTTTGGGGTGAGACTAGGGTTCTTACATGATAAGGAGGTTATTCTATGAGTTATTTTAGTCGTATGATATTCATTTTCTACATTTTGAAGGCAAGCAAGTTGTGGAACAAGAGTTGGCAAAGGTCATCACAAGTTACATTCATAAATTTGCTGAAATTTAGGTCAAATGTATCTGAGAATTTCTCCAAATATACTTGGAATAATGGGGTGTTCTACCTACCAAATTGAAGGTCTACGAGTCTAGTTTCTAACGCATTAAACCGTTTGTCAATACGACATCGGAGTAGAGAGATATTCGCATTTTCGCGAGACCGCGCAAGCAGCTCCCAATGGGACCCACTTAGGCGGTGGTTGACCTACTTCAATTTATAAACGATTTGGACGCCTATTTTTGCTCATTTTTCAACTAAAGTTCGTCTCCAAACTTCTCCTAACCCTCCTAAACATATATCACAAGGGTTTGAAGTGATTCCAAAGTGATTACACCATATTTCAACATCAAAACTTAGTTCTAGTGAAGAACAACACCTCTTTGAGGTTGTGTTGTCATTGAGGATTGTTGTGGGCTGTATTTGGATGAAATTCCAAGTTGTTGCTGCTGTCTAAGGTGAGTATAACAACCTACTAATTGTGCTTAAGCTTGCTTGTATGTTGGTTAAGTTGTTAGGATGATAAACTATAAGATAATACTTGGACTAGCTTAAGTCACTTCTATGGTGTTGTATTGCTATTAAGGGTTGTTGTAAAATGAATATAACTTGGATTTTGACTTGAAGTTACTGTAGGAGGTATGTATATTATGTTCTTGCTTGTTCCTAAGGTTATCTTGATATTGATTAAGTCAAATGGATGGGCTAGACATGAACTAGTGAATAAAGTTGCTAGTTGGGGATAGTTGAAGTTGTGGATTATTTTCGTTGTTATAAATATATGGTATAAGGATGGAATCATTGATTAATGACTTCATTATCAAGTTAATGATACTTTTATGTTGAAGTAAGAAGTCTAAAAGGATTGATAAGGGGTATACGGATTCCAATCGGAGCTTGCTGCTCGTCGTAATGTAGTTGTGACTTGTTGTTGTTATATGGTGTCTTGATATTGATAATTATGTATTGGTGGATTGCTCTGGTCATTGTTGTTTGTATATGGTATTGTAGGAGGCCCTTATTACAAGGGATATGCTACCAAAATTTACGTAAACGAGGTACTAGCTTAAGTTATAGACTTAGCCTTTGCTCAGCACTGATTTTGAATCTCCTTATACTATGATAGATTGAGTTGACTTGTTTGAAGAGTTGCTTGGAAGGGATTAAGGACTCAACGGGTTTAAGGTATGTTAAGGCACTTTCTTCTTTCTTTTGGCATGGTCTAAAATGAAATGAACATAAACGATACGCTATTTCATAATGACTCTACTCCTAGCAACTAAGGTTGTCCATGTTGTTCTTTCCTTATAAAATTATTCTAAACAAGTGTGTATGATCCTTAAATCCTACTAAGGTTCATATTGATGGTAGGGATGTCCATAATGTTCTTAAGTCACTCCAAAAGGTTTAGAAGATGATTCCATGAGTCTAGCATGCATTATATATAGTATCTATTTTACTCTACCGAGCCGCGCTATAGTCGGCCGGGTACGGCACCTATTGTGCAACCACTGATCAGTTGGGTTTACCGAGCTCCACGTGGCCGGGTACGATTCTACCGAACCTTATGATGGTCGGGTACGCTTTTACCGAGTCCTCTTTGAGGCCGGGTACGATATGATGATGATGATGCCCACAGAGGCGAATGTTTTAAAAAGTTTATGTATATATATGTATTATGCATTTCATATCAGTAACCCCCAGAGGCACTCTGATGTTACAGGTTGTATCTCCTCTATCTCTCTCTTTACATTACTGTTCTTGTTTATGCTTTCCTGCCTAACATACTCGGTACTTTATTCGTACTGACGTCCCTTTTGCCTGGGGACGCTGCATTTCATGCCCGCAGGTCCCGATTGATAGGTTGACAGTCCTCCTAGTAGGCTATCAGCTCAGCGAAGGTGTTGGTGCACTCCACTTGCTCCGGAGTTGCCTATTTGGTCAGTATGCTTTGGATATGTATTGATTGGTATGGCGGGGCCCTGTCCCGACCTTTATGATTTTATGTACTCTTAGAGGCTTGTAGACAGATGTCAGGAGTATGGATAATCATATGGCCTTGTCGGCCTATGTTTCAAGTTTACTAATGGTCATGTCGGCCTTTTAGGCCCCTATGTCACATATATTAGTTTGTATATCATGTTGGGTCTTCATATATTGAGTATTCCCTTATGTTTTATTCTTGTTATCTAATGACGGGTTTTCTGGCTCATTTACTCATGATAACATGTTAAGAAAGATATGTTACGTTGGTACTCGGTTGAGTAAGGCACCGGGTGCCCGTCGCGGCCCTTCGGTTTGGGTCGTGACACTCAACTACGCAAATCAAATGGCTAATACATCACTCATACCCTATCATTTTGCTGAAGCACTCATATAGAACTTCTGGCCGCTTAACAAAACATGAACCTCGAAAGCATCAAAACCCAGTAATCACCATGCTACCAACCACAAACCAAAACTCGAGGTTCTTTCAAAAAATGCACACTCTGCACTCATGATAGCCAACAATGCCATACTCTATTAATTCCAAATACTGATCCAGGAGAAAACCGCAATGTACTACATATTCCTTATGCCTATAGAAGACACCCAACTTAAGCCATTGCCAAACCATAAAGAACCCTCCGAGATTCACCCGCATTGAACTAATCCATCAGGACTGCACCTCCCCAACTTGACCGAGTCACACAAATCGTCCAATACAAGATTGTTTCCTCAGATGCCAGTAGGGAATTTCCTATTCAAAAGGACCAACTACTTCTATTGCCATGCTAACCCAATACCACAGAACTGACCCATTTCTTCGGATAGTCGATATGTAATAATCTCAATCAAAGCCCCAAATTTAGATGATCCTAACATGAACCACATAGCCCAGAAGCTCATAAACCACTGCATTTCTTCTGAGGCACCCCGTTCTGCCGCAACCACGATACCCACGTTGAATAGACCTCCTGTGAATCTAAAGTTGTTCCTCTGACTCCCCTTGATGCAGAAACATCGTAAACCCCAACATCATCTCGCACAAGATCTCATACCCCGATCATACACAAAATCTGGGAACCTACTAATACCACATATACACATACTTCAGGCCAAAACTTATGTAAATCTGACTCTGCAATCTGAATGCCACTATCGGACTCCTCCACTTGGTGCAAAGCCATAGAAAATATCATCTGATGAATCCGCAAAACTAACCTTCATAGCTCGAACAACACAAATCACAAGGTACTCCAACACCACCAACTATCCTCAATCAACGTCCACCTCGTGACCTTGCCTTAATCTCGATGACTAGTCAACCAATTGAACCTTCTCAAGCTCGCACTCATCAACTAGATGCTGAAAACCGCTATGCCTCCATATAAACAATTGAATAGTCTCTCAATGCCTCTGTATCTTCAGTCTGGACAACCCGTTGAGACAATGTCTGAGCATCCCTGACTCCCTCGTAGCCCGTCTGTAGCATCACGAAATACTGGTGCATAGCGGACACTGAGAGCATAATGTTATACACGAGTGGATGTAAGGAACATAAGTCATATACTTCGAGCTGAATCAATTTCGCACGATAATAGATGAAAAAGGTATAATTTCCTAACAGTTTTGTAGCCTCTCGAAGATAAGTATAGACGTCTCCGTACCGATCCACAAGACTCTACTAAACATGCTTATGACTCGCAGCACCTATGAACCTAGAGCTCTGATACCAACTTGTCACGACCCAAAATCCCTCTGAAGGAGTCGTGATGGCACCTAGTCTCTAAACTAGGTAAGCCTAACATTAACTGAAATAACATTGACATTTACCAATTCAAATTAAATAACTCTGAACAAATCACAATTTCCTAAAACCAGTGGTACAAGTCATAAGCCTTTCTAATAGTAGTTATACAAAATAAATACAACACTATTCCAGAATGAGAAGGAACCAATGGGATGTAAATACAAGCGAAGGTGACTCTGAGGCCTGCAAATGCAGCAGCAGGTTACCTTGAGTCTCCACCGCGATGATCCGCACAGCTACTACCAATAAAGTACCTAGATCTGTACACAAAAATGTACAGAAGTGTAGTATAAGCACATCATGACAGTGCCCAGTAAGTATCAAGACTAACCTCGGTGGGGTAGTGACGAGGACAGTCAAGACACCTACTGGTCAAACAGATTAAACAGGATATGATAACAAATATCAAGATAACGGTAACAAAGTAATATCAACAACAGGGATAAATCAAACTACAAACAGTCACAATTGCAAAAGGAAACTCGGATGGAAACAAAAGATAACCAAGTAAATCAATACTAACATAGTTGGAACATAGAGAAGTAGAATGAACTCAAGTAAGGAAGACAGTGTCAACTCAATCAATCATATCATTTCTAGTGCACAACTCCAGCTATCTCAGAACTCGATGTCTCATATCATAACCTCAGCTTCCAAACCTTTAACACACCAGGCACCTTGTGCCCATATATTCTACCTCACTTCCATAACAACATCCTCATGTTACTCGGTATATAGGGTTCATAACCAATACAACAAGATGTTCAAGGAGTCTCATTTTCATAACATAAAGTAGAGTACCGCTTCTAAACCAATTAGGAAATTAGTAAGAAATGAAATTATTTTTAGAATTCATTTAAATAAAGGAGGTTCTCTTTTCAATTAAAGTACAACATCGAATGAATTGCTACCTTTAACATGGGATTTAATAAATTAAACTTAGTGGAAATTTCTTTTAAAATAATATACAATCTTAGACGGTTTAAGGAAATTTAATTGATAAACTAATTGAATTAAAGATATAACAATTATTAAAATTTGAAGTATTGAAAAATATATATAAATACGGTGATTTCACATTTAAAAGTCATACAAAGCAACGTAGTATAAATTCCTTTATTTTTAAAATCACGAAATTACTAATAACTTAACGGGACCGGAGACGAATGTTCCAACGTAGTAAATTTACTTTGAAAATTAATTCACTAGAGTAATAGTTTTATGCGGTAAAAATCAGAGGGTCCGATTTTATGGTCATTGTGACACTTCGTAGGCACGTATCCAAAGGCTCGAGATAATGGTCGAGGTTCAACCCCGAGGGGTTATCAACGTTTGACCTCGGGGTAGTGCAGATCGGTAGTTATGATAAAAAAAGGGAAGTTCCCAAGGCACTTGGTTAAAGCTGACCAAGGCTATTAGACTAGTTCAAGCCCCTACCATGGCATTAAATGGTTGTACCAGCCATATATCTTTATATTAAATGCATTTGTACTATGTTGGGATTCTCCATCATATATAAAAGGGACCCTTGTCATTTTGTAAAAACACACAATATTCAGTATAAGAACATTCTCTGCTCTCTAACTTAAACACATTCTCCCTTGATTCTATTACTTACATTTATTGCTTATATTTATTGTATTTCATTAATTGTTCTTCATTTATTACTCATTATTGATCATAAAGAGCCTTCATCAAAGCTCTCAAAACTGTTAGTCCTTCATCGACTATCCACATCTTAGTACCTAGATCGACCTCGAGGCCCCGTATAACCTGGCTCGAGACCCCAATTCTCAACTACTCGGTTTGCTTAAACATACTGCTTTCAAGTTCTTATCTCATTTTCTAGTCTCACACTTAGCATCTACTGTCTAACAACTAGCATAAAAATAAATCACGTATTTTTAGAACCACAAAATCAAATTTAATTATAATTACCATTTTCAAGGTAAACAGTTTGGCGCCCATCGTGGGGCTAAAAATAATAGTGATTGTTTCCTTGCTGGTTTACTACATAACGCAAGTTATCTTTACTACATAAATATCGAGAAACAATGGGTCAGCAGCTGACCCCGCTATTATGAAGATGCTCAAGGACCTCACAAAGAGGGTCGAGTCAAGCGAAAAGATAATAGAAGCTAATGACAAGAAGGTGGAGACCTACAATTCAAGGGTCGATCAAATTCCGGGAGCACCCCCGATCCTGAAGGGTGTAGATTCAAAGAAGTTCATGCAAAAGCCATTACCAAAAAATGTTGCTCCAAAGCAGATCCCGAAAAAATTCAAAATACCCGATCTTCCGAAGTATAATGGAACCTCGGACCCCAACGAGCACGTCACTACTTACACTTGTGCGGTGAAGGGTAACGACCTAAGGGACAGCGAGATCGAATTTGTCCTACTAAAAAAGTTCGGGGAAACACTTTTGAAAGGGGCCTTGATGTGGTATCACAACCTAGCTCCGAATTTGATAGACTCGTTTGCCATGCTGGCAGATTCTTTTATAAAGGCACATGTCGGTGCCATCAAGGTTGCCACAAGGAAATTCGACGTCTTCAAAATAAAACAAAGGGAAAATAAGATGCTGCGGGAGTTCGTATCTCGCTTTCAAATGGAGCGAATGGAATTACCACCAGTCTCCAATGACTGGGCAGTGCAGGCCTTCACCAAAGGTTTGAATGAACGAAGTTCAATGGTTTCGAAGCAGCTGAAGCAGAATTTGGTTGAATATCCCGCCGTGACTTGGTTGACTGTCCACAACCAATACCAATCAAAGATCAAAGATCAAAGTCGAGGACGACCAACTAGGAGCCCCCTCGGGCTCAGTATATCGTAGTAGGCTTCCGGCAAAGGAACCAAGGCCAAACAAAGAAAGGTACCAACCATATACCGAAGATAGGAGAAATGCCCCAAGGTGTAACATACCCCGAAATGATCGAACGATAGATCGAGGTTAGAATCCTCGTGGACTCGTAAGTAGAGCCAGTTTCGACAGACACACAGGACCAACGGAGGCACCCCTCTTGTCTGAATACAACTTCAATGTTGATGTTACAGACATCGTATCTGCCATCAGTAAAATCAGAGACACCAGGTGGCCAAGACCTGTACTATCAGATCCATCGTAGAGAAACCCTAACTTAGTGTGCGAATTTCACGGCACACACGATCATAAAACCGAAGATTGCAGATAGCTCCAAGAAGAACTAGCCCGGGTACCCAGCAAAGGGTACCTCCAAGATTTCTTTAGTGACCGAGCCAAAAATCAGTTTTGGAGCTGGGTACTATTGGATAACCATGGAAAAAGATTGTTTCAGTTTCGTCCGGAAATGTCATCAGTGCCAGGTACATGGATATCTGATTCATGCACCTCCAACAGAGCTACATCCTATGTTGGCGCCGTGGCCTTTTGTCGCCTGGGGTATGGATGTCATTGGTCCGATTGAGCCGAAAGCCTCAAATGGGCATAGATTCATATTGGTCACTATCGACTACTTCACAAAATGGGTCGAAGCTTTCACTCTTAAATCGGTCACTAAGAGAGCCGTAGTGGATTTTGTACATTCAAATCTTATCTGTCGTTTCGGTATTCCTGCAACTATCATTACAGATAATGTGGCAAACCTGAATAGTCACTTGATGGAGGATGTATGAGAACAGTTCAAAATAACGCATAGGAACTCCACTCCCTATCGGCCCAAAGCCAATGGCGCTGTTGAAGCGGCAAACAAAAACATCAAGAAGATTTTGAGAAAAACAATCCAGAGTTCCAGACAGTGGCATGAACAGTTACCTTTTGCCTTGCTAGGATATCGCACTACAATGCGCACATCGGTAGGCGCAACCACATACTTGTTGGTTTATGGGACCGAGGCTCTGGTACCAGCAGAGGTAGAAATTCCTTCGCTCCGAACCATTGTTGAAGCAGAGATTGAAGATAGCGAGTGGGTTAAGACTCGATTGGAGCAGTTGACCTTAATTGATGAAAAGCAAATGGCTGCGGTCTGTCACGGGCAGTTGTACCAACAAAGAATGGCCCGCACTTACAAAGAGAGGCTAATAGGAAAAATGAAACAGATGAGACGCAACATGTCATCCACATGATCGTCGGAGGAATCGATATCCCGCAGGAACCCATTGTCGAAAGAACAAAAATATCCATCACCAAGGAGAAGCAAACTCGGGGTTACATACCCGAAGATGCTCTCACATTCAGCGACAAGGACATCGAGACCCTATCTCAACCTCATAACGATTCCTTTGTAATTTCTTTTCTTGTGAATACATTTCAAATTAATTGTGTGCTTGTCGATCCAGGTAGCTCGGCCAACATTATCAGGTCGAGGATGGTGGAGCATCTCAGACTGCTCGACCAGGTTGTGCCCGCCTCTCGAGTCCTCAATGGATTCAACATGGTGATCGAAACAACAAAAGGGGAGATCACCTTCCCGATCAACGTGGCCGGCACAACCCAAAATGTCAAATTCCATGTCATCAAAGGAGACATGAGGTACAATGCCTTGCTCGGAAGGACATGGATACACTGCATGAGAGCAGTACCATCAACCCTTTACCAAATGATGAAGTTTCAAACAAAGGACGAAATAAAAACTGTGTACGGGGAACAGCACGCAGCAAGAGAGATGTTCGCAGTGCACGACGTGGCACCGACATCAACACCTTCAACATCGAAGGATCCAAAGGATAAGCAAACGGTGAAGTAGCAATTGTGAGACACATTCTCGGCTACACCCGAATAAAACAAGCAAAGGACTGTGTCGCGTCCCCGAAGCAAACGTTTGAAGTATATCGAGGCTCAAAGCGCCATCACCACTAAGGTATAACCATCTCCTTTTTTATTTACATCTTACATTAACCTTTGTGCAGGTGTCCGATTAGAACAGTCGAAGCGTTTTCCATCTTGAAGACCTTAGGTTTCAAAGCATACATTGCACTTATCACGACCCAAACTGATGGGCCGTGATGGATGCTTGAGTCCTACCTGTCAAACACCCCTAAGCATGCGTCTAAGATATGAACCTGAATAACATCTGCTGAATTACGAAAATAAAATAAATGAAGGAAACGTGCCAATAAGGCATATATACGTGTGCATGAAGAATACAGTGGGCGAGCTGGCAAGGCTGCTATAGACAACTATACATCCAAAACTAAAGCCAACAAGGCCACATAAAACCCAACTAGACATATTGTCTACAGACCTCCAATAGAAACATAATTGTACAAAGATAGGACTGATACATGTCATACCCATATATATATACGTACCAAAATCAAAAGCAGCTCCAGATCAAGTGGAGCACACCAACTCTCACTGATCAGGGATCCTAAGAAGGGGGACTGTCAGCTTGCCTACCTGCACTTGCAGGCATGAAACGCAGGCCCCGGGAAATAGGGCGTCAGTACGAAAAATGTACTGAGTATGTAAGGCATTAAAATTAGTACGTAATAGACATACATGACACATGGAATAAGGAAACACATCTTTAAATCTGAATAACTTTGTAAATTCTGAAAGGTTTATAATGCCATGCACGTGCGTATAAATGTCGTGTCATGCATAGGTATGGGTATACATAATATCATCAAGCCACTGAGGGTATAGACACCATATACATATATTTACATATATATGCGTATATAATACCATCTGGTCATGGGTCAATGCACATGAGTGAAATGCATGAAAAATACGTAATAATCTCAATATTCCTTTCAGATAAACTTTTCCAACTGCGTATTATTCTGAGACCCATGAACAGAAAATAATAATAATTTTCATGGGGAATCAAGAGTATAGACACCCCTAATAATTCTATGAATAGAGTAATTTATAGAAAATGTGTGTTTGCTCGTTTCTTCAGTATAGTTTGGACCATGCTAAAAGAAAGAAGGGAGGGCCTTAACATACCTGTTCCTAGAATTATTTGAATGAATCTGCTTCTGCGAAACTTACACTTGGATTCCTTGAAATCTTGGACGAATTTGTTCTACGTCTAACATTTTTGTGTACTGGATTTAATCTTAATTGTTGAACTTTGAAAGTTTGCTTCTGCCCAATGTTTTCTTGTTTGATTAGAGACAGAATTCTATTTATCAAGAACTTTGAAAGTTTGCTCATTTTTGTGTACTAAAGGCAGAAGCTTATAACCATGCCATTCATGTAAGACTTGTAACCAAGTCTTGTTTGATAAGACTTAATGGAATCCTTATAAGTAGCCACATGGCTTGAATGACTAATAGTCATTCTTAGACATTGTGGATTTGTGCCACGTGGCTTTGGGGTTACTTAATTATGTTTTGTCTGCTTATTAGTTAACTGGGTAATGTTTTATTATCCGGTAATTAATCAATTACCCGCATAATTTAAAACTTATCACAAATTACTTAAAATTCTATTTATTTTTTTAAAATATTTCATATATACTTTATATATTATACTACTGTGGTCATATGATACCTTGCATGGTACTAGTTCATAATTATCGGGTATTATCGCTCGACCCATATTTTATTCCAAATTAGCAACTTTCAACGAAACTCATTTTCTTTAATCCGTGTACCCATTTATCCTCCATAACACTTATATATCACTTGTTATAAATAGCATAAGTACGTTAACGTCAAGATGATCTCATCCCCGAGTCTACGTTAATTAACTGAAGACAAAACTTTTAACGTACGAAAACGCGAGATGTAACATCCTTCCCCCCTTAAAAACATTCGTCCTTGAATGTTCAACTCCCTGTGATCCATATAACTTTGGCAGGGTCGCCTTTATAACAACACTACTACCAACTCTCCCTATAGAAGCTTAATAATCCAACGCCACACCGGACCACAATTATCAATAACAACAATGGCCTCACATGACCAATGACAATAACCAACACAAGAATTTATACACGTACCTTATGATTATGACGTCTCAGTCGGACCCTTCTCTGGAGGAGGAAATAGGTAGGGTTATCTAGACTTCATGTTTTCCTTGGCCTCCCAAGTCATTTATTCTACATTGTTGTTACTCCAAAGTACTTTCACGAAGGCTACCTCCTTATTCCACAGCTTGCGGATTTGTTGGTCTAAGATGGAAACTGGAATTTCCTCATATGACAAGTCCTCTGTAATCTGTACATCATCCGTGGGCACCACTCGGGTAGGATCGCCAATATACTTCCGTAACATAGATACGTGAAAAACCGGATGGACAGACTCCAATTTTGAGGGCAATTCTAACTCATAAGCTACTCGGCCCACTCTCCGAATGATCCTGTAAGGCCCAATATACCTTATAGGGCAATTCTAACTCGTGGGATAAGTTTGTCTTTCGTGAAAAACCTCATCACACCCTTCATAGGCGACACTTTTAAGAATACCCAATCATCAACCCCGAACTCTAATTCTCATCGTCGCACATTAGAATATGACTTCTAATGACTCTGATCTGTCAATAGTCGATCCCGGATAAGCTTTACTTTTTCTAGAGATTGTTGAACTAGGTCTGGACCATGTAATCCAGATTCTCCAACATCAAACCACCCTATAGATGACCTACACTTCCATCCGTAAAGAGCCTCGTATGGAACCATCTGAATACTGGAATGGTAGCTATTATTATATGCAAACTCAACATGCGGCAGATGATCATCCCAGCTACCTTTGAAGTCTATTACACAAGCTCGTAACATATCCTCCAGTGTTTGAATAGTACGCTTAGACTGTCCGTCTGTCTGGGGAAGAAATGTTGTACTAAGACTTACTTGAGTCCTCAATCCTTTTTGGAAGGACCTCCAGAAGTTAGCTATAAATTGAGATCCTCTATCCGAGATAATAGATACAGGGACACCATACAGTCGTACTATTTCCTTAATATAAAGTCTTGCATAATCCTTTGAGAAATATGTAGTTCTAATGGGCAGAAAATGGGCTGATTTTGTAAGCCTATCAACAATCACCCATATCGAATCGAACTTACGTTGGGTACGAGGTAAGCCCATGATGAAATCCATATTGATTACCTCCTATTTCCATGTTGGAATCTCCATAGCCTGCAATAATCCACCGGGTTTTTGATGCTCAATCTTAACCTACTGACAGTTAGGACATTGGGCAACAAATTCTGCTATATCCTTTTTCATTTCGTCCCACCAATACACTTCCTTGATATCATGATACATCTTTGTTGCTCCTGGATGGATAGAATAACGAGAATAGTGAGTTTCTCCCATAACCTGCCGATGCAGCCCTACAACATTAGGCACACATAATCCTCCTTGATATCTGAGGACCCCATCTTCTGTAATTTCAAACGGCATCTTCTCCTTCCGAAGAGTGGTATCCCTATAATGAACTAACACAGGATCCTCGTACTGGCATTCCTTTACTTCAGTTACTAAAGAGGATGTTGTCGTATCCTGAAGAGTAATTTTAGCGTCACCTGAGTCCAGTAACTGAACTCCAAGACTAGCTAGATGATGAACCTCATGGGCTATTCCCCTCTTTTATGGCTATAAATATGATAGGCTACACATAGATCTACGACTGAGGGCGTCGGCTACTATGTTCGCCTTCCCCGGATGGTATAAAATATCAATGTCATAGTCTTTAAGTAGCTCCAACCATCGTCTTTGACATAGATTCAATTCTTTTTGCTTGAAGATGTACTGGAGGCTCTTATGATCTGTATAGATATCAACATGAATGCCATACAAGTAGTTCCTCCACATCTTTAGTGCATGAATCACCGCATCTAACTTTAACTCATGGGTTGGGTAGTTCTTCACGTGCTTTCTTAGTTGTCTAGAAGCATAAGCCACAACATTACCATGCTACATTAGCACACAACCCAACCCAATGCCTGAAGCGTCACAATAGATAGTGTAACCATCAGTCCCTTCTGAGAGTGGTAGAACCGGTGCTAAAGTTAATCTGTCCTTTAATGCCCCGAAACTCTATTTGCAAGGATCGGTCCATTGAAACTTAGTTCCCTTCTGAGTTAACTTACATGGGTATCCTGATCCTTTACAATTCAGGAAATTCCCCTCTTCGGAGGCCCAAACTTTATCCTTTATCCATCACAATTACGCCTTTATCCCACTATTAGGGCAGCATTTCATCTATTCTAAACGTTACTAGTCTTAGACTCCTTTGAGTTCCTTTGGGCTATACTGAGCCTTTTATAATTTAGAGAAACCATCAGCTCTCTCATGTACTTATTCCCAAGGACTTATCCATTCTCGTCACCTTTTCACTCATCTTTTCTTATCCTTCCTCCTGTCTTCCTAAAACCTTGACGCTCTACCATACTTTAGCTTGCCACCTACACATATTTATTTATACTTATTCGTAACCTTTCTTCAACTTACTTGCATCATAAATTTCCATATGTTATTCCAGAACATTAAGCGAGACACCACATACCACTTTGGTCGAAGGTTCTTAGAAGAAGAAAATTTCATTACAAGTTTCCTGTAATAACCTGCCAAATGTAGAAGCTACGAACCTCCGTCGGTGTTGTGGGCCTAGGCCCAGTCTTCAATGCCTCACTCTTTTGTGTATCCACCCGGATGCCTTCACCTGAAATGATATGCCCAAGGAAAGCTACAGAGTTTAACCAGAATTCATTTTTAGAGAATTTTGCATACAACTTCCCTTTTTGTAGAACTTTGAGCACAGTAAGCAAGTGATCTGCATGCTCAGCCTCTGAACGAGAATATACCAATATATATCATCGATAAGTACGATTATGAACAAATCTTAAAAAGGGCCTAAACACACGGTTCATCGAATCCATGAATACTATTGGGGCATTACCAAACGACATAACAAGAAATTCAAAGTGCTCATATCTGGTCCTAAATGTTGTCTTCGGAATATCTTTATCCTTAACCCTTACCTGATGGTACCCGGATCTATCTTTGAAAAACACTTGGCACCTTGCAACTGATCAAATAAATCATCAATTCTCGGGAGCAGGTACTTATTCTTGATCGTCACCTTATTCAGCTGCCTATAATCAATACACATTCGTAAGGAACCATCTTTCTTTCTCACAAACAAAATAGGTGCTCCCTACTGTGACGTACTAGGTCTGATAAAGCCTTTTTCAAGTAAGTCCTTTAATTATTCTTTTAACTCTTTCAGCTTTGTGGGGGGCCATTCTTATAAGAAGGAATAGATATTGGGTGAGCATTTGGTAGTAGGTCAATAGCAAACTCAATTTCTCGCTTTGGCGGGAGACCCCAAAGTTCATTAGGAAAAACATCAGGAAACTCATTATCTACAAAAAATGATTGAATGGTTAGTGACTCTACTTCCACATTCCAAACCCGAACTCAATGATAAATATAGTCCTTTCTGATTATCTTCCTTGCCTTGAGATAGGAGATAAATTTACCTCTTGGCGATGCGGCATTACCTTTCCATTATAATACATTCTCTCTTGGAAACTGAAATCAAACCATCTTTGATCTACACTAGATGTTAGTACAACAAAAATCCAACCAATCCATACCTATTATAATATTGAGTTCTACCAACCGAACACCACATGACTTATCCTTGTTTATTATCAAATCTATCACGGGCCACATCCATATATATAGGTAACAATATTAAAACATAACTTGCATAACTAATTTACAAAAAGGTTTATATACATAGGGATCGACTAGGCCGTAGATATGTCATACCCAAAACTATATACAGGATAATGTCTGCAAAACCTCTAAGTAGGCATAACCATAATATATACAAGTCGGGATGAGGCTCCCTACGTCCTCATAAAACAACCTAACACATTTAGAACCCTGACTCGGTAATGTTCTAAGAAGAGGTAAAACTCATCAACCAAAAACTTACACTTGGAGGAAGTCTAAAGTAGAGGGTCCTCGCCTCGTCCTATATAAGAATCTCGATCAGACACACCTTGAAGCGAAATATTCATGTCCTTATCAGTTACCTTCCTCCTCTTGGCCCGACTACTATCTTCTTCCTCTGCGTATCCCATAACATACACTGACGAACCTTGATTGACAAACTCCCAAGACTGTGGACTATCCGGAACCTCAGAAGAGCTGGTGTCCTCAAATATCTTGACATAGTTTTGAGACTGAGGGAATCCCAGCTATGCCAATCCATGCACGACTCCCCTCATACCCTGATCAACGGGCTGTGAAACTAAGGGCCTTGGTGAGGTCAGAACTCTTCTCACCCCATCTACTACCGGAGTGGTCGAAATAGCTCGAACGGATGACTCATATGGATCCTCGGATGGATCCTCCTCAATAGAACCCATGATCTCTGATGGGTCTGAATCCATAGTATAACCTATCTCTCTTTCTAACACCTTCGTAACCTTCTGACCCGTGCTAGCGGCTGTAATCTTCGGAGGAATTGCTAAAAACATAACACATCGTTAGGAACACGAATGCTCATATTGCACGATATAATATAAGAAGAGAGGATAACATCCTATATGTCGTATAGCCTCCTATCCATAAGTGTAGTGCACAACACACCCATAAACAAGACTCTACTAGACACGGTCTATAGACAACTCTAGGACAGAACTACTCTGATACCACTTTTTTCACGATTCAAACTGATGGGTCACGATGGGTGCCTGAGTCCTACCTGTCAAACACCCCTAAGCATGTGTCTAAGATATGAACCTGAATAACATCTGCTGAATTACGAAAATAAGATACATGAAGGAAACCTTACAACAAGGCATATGTACGTGCACATGCAGAATACAGTGGGCGAGCCGGTAAGGCTGCTATAGTCAACTATATATCCAAAACTGAAAGTCGACAAGGCCACATACAACCCAACTAGACATATTGTCTGCAGACCTCTAATAGAAATATAACTGTACAAAGATGGAACTGAGCCACGTCATACCCATATACACACATATATATATACAAACATATCGTACCAAAATCAAAAGCAGCTCCGGATCAACGGGAGCATATCAACTCTCGCTGATCAGCGATCCTAAGAAGGGGGACCGTCAACTTGCCTTCCTGCACCTGCGGGCATGAAATACAGGCCCTGGGAAATAGGGCGTCAGTGTGAAAAATGTACTGAGTATGTAAGGCATTAAAATTAGTACGTAAGAGACATAGATGAAACATGGAATAAGGAAACACATTTTTAAATCTGAATAACTTTGTAAATTCTGAAACGTTTATAATGTCATGCAGATGCATATAAGTATCATGTCATGCATAGATATGGGTATACATAATATCATCAATCCACTGAGGTCATCCCATCATATCGTCTCGGCCACTGTGGGAAACATTATCAACATGTACCAGTTGATCATGTGGTGGTGAGTATATAACGCCGTAGCTTTTTCCCATATCCCATATACATATATTTACATACATACGCATATATAACGCCATCTGGTCATAGGTTAATGCACATGAGTGAAATGCATGAAAAATATGTAATAATCTCAATATTCCTTCTGGATAAACTTTTCCAAATGTGTATTATTCTGAGACTCATGAACAGAAAATAATAATAATTTTCATGGGGAATCAAGAATATAGACACCCCTAATAATTCTATGAATAGAGTAATTTATGGAAACTGTGTGTTTGCTCGTTTCTTCAGTATAGTTTGGACCAAGCTAAAAGAAAGAAGGGAGGGTCTTAACATACCTGTTCCTGCGAAACTTACACTTGGATTCCTTGAAATCTTGGACGAATTTGTTCTACTTCCAACATTTTTGTGTACTGGATTTAATCTTAATTGTTGAACTTTGAAAGTTTGCTTCTGCCCAAAGTTTTCTTGTTTGATTAGAGACAAAATTCTATTTATCAAGAACTTTGAAAGTTTGCTCGTTTTTGTGTACTAAAGGCAGAAGCTTATAACCATGTCTTTCATGTAAGACTTGTAACCAAGTCTTGTTTGATAAGACTTAATGGAATCCTTATAAGTAGCCACATGGCTTGAATGACTAAGAGTCATTCTTAGCCATTGTGGCTTTGTGCCACGTGGCTTTGGGGTTACTTAATTAAGTTTTGTCCGCTTATTAGTTAACTGGGTAATGTCCTGTTATCAAGTAATTAATAAATTACCCGCATAATTTAAAAATTATCACAAATTACTTAAAATTCTATTTATTTTTTTAAAATACTACATATATACTTTATATATTATATTACAGTGGTCATATGTTACCTTGTATGGTACTAGTTCATAATTATCGGGTATTATCGCTCGACCCATATTTTATTCCAAATTGGCCACTTTCAACGAAACTCGTTTTCTTTAATCCGTGTACCCCTTTATCCTCCATAACACTTATTTATTACTTGTTATAAATAGCGTAAGTACGTTAGCGTCAAGATGATCTCATCCCCGAGTCTACGTTAATTAACTGAAGACGAAACTTTTAACGTATGAAAATGCAAGATGTAACAACACTCTTTTCCTTCGATCGGGTTTTATCCCAACAAGGGTTTTACCGGCAAGGTTTTTAACGAGGAAACATCTATATGCTACCTATGGAGAACTTAACATTATTCAAGGCTTCTCTTCAATCAACCTCGAACACTGGGGGCATCCCCCCGGAAGATCACCTTCTCGAAGAAGTCAAGAATAGCCAAAAAGGGTCTCGATAGGAAAATGATGTATCGGGCCAAACGGTCGAATGAACTGTGTCCGCATAGAATAACTGAGCCCTTGATGGCGAAAACATATATACTTGTACCAAGTAATCAATGGAGTATCTTTTAACACCAAAAATGCTTCGCGCTTCAAAGAAGTATGCTACTTTCACGAGAAATGGCTCCAGAGCCAAAAAATCTCCCGAACACTCGGGGGCTGACATCAAAAACTCAAAGCCATATGACCTCCGGGTCAGAAACTTCGAAGTCGTAAGCCCTCAATGAGGCAACACCAAGTTTACAAAGAATGGCTCCAGAGCCAAAAAACCTTTCGACATCTCGGGGACTGTCGTCGACTATCATCCTATAGAGCTATCGCAAACTCAAGGCCGTAAGACCCCAACAAGGCAACCTCTAGCCTGAAAGCCCTCCATGTGGCAATACTAGAAAATGTAAGACCTCCATAAGGCATTATCAACAATATACGACCTCTATAAGGCAATACCAAAACGGTAAGACCTCAAGCAAGGCATGAACCATACTTGTACCAAGTAACTTATCTGTAAGACCTCAAGCAAGGAATGAACCATACTAGTACCAAGTAACTTATTTATAAGACCTCAAGTAAGGCATGTTAAAATTTGTAAGACCTTACAAAAGGCATAATCCTAATCTTAAAGTTAAGGCTATATATCCGAACTTATAAGACCCTTAAAAAGGCATACCCTCAATATAGATGCCGAAACTACTTCACTCGGGGACTGAAAGGCTACGGACACACACAATGACTATGGTCACAAGGCTCCGGCCAAACTCACGTGACTCGGGGATGCCCGACCGTCGCTATAAAATCACAAGCCTTCAATTAATTCGAAAAAACATCAAAAAGAACCGGTTAATCAGGCTACCCTCGTCATAAGCAAAAGAGCTTCGATCATATCAGCTCCAAAGAATAGTCTTCGAAAGAATTCAGCCATCGAGTGAAACCTCCCAAGGTGCTCATTAATCGCTACATAATGGCTCACAATCAAGGTTCTTATCGAGCCGTCGAAGATTCAAGCGAACACAAAAACTTCAAAAAGTCTTTAACGAGGGAAAATAAAGCCTACATTAAAGTTCATACCGACCCAATACGTAAGAACCACTATCGCCAGCTTAAAATTTGAGGTCGTACCGACCCAATGCGCAAGAGCCACTGTTGCCAGCTTAAAATTAGAGGTCGTACTGACCCAATGCATAAGATCCACTGTCGTAATTAAAGGTTGTACCAACCCAATGCGTAAGAGCCACTGTCGCTAGCTTAAAATTAAAGGTTGTACCAACCCAATGCGTAAGAGCAACTGTCGCCAGCTTAAAATTAAAGGTTGTACTGACCTAATGCATAAGACCACTATCTCCAGCTTAAAATTAAAGGTCGTACCGACCCAACGCATAAGAGCCTAAGAGCCAGCTTAAAAATCTAAAATTTAAGGATCAATGAACTCGAGTCGAAATCCGACTCGAAGACTAAGCCCGAAACAGTTAGCTTAAAACGCCTAAAGGCAAATGCGTAAAAGCCTACGAGCCAGCCCAACAAGCCTCAGGGCCGATCTATAAACCTAAGGGTTTTACCTCGAAATCCAGTTCACCTAGCTAACCATCGACAAAAGTATAAATTCAAAACAAAGAAAGATGCGCAAAAGCAGAGGGGAATGCATGAAAGATGAAACCGAAAGATTCCCTTTTATATGTATACGTGAAAAAATACAAAATCTCCATTTACAAAGTTCTCTAAGAACACTGTACAAAGAATCAAAAAGCAAAAAGCCTAGCCTATTTTCCACTCGGGGACTGCGGCCCCATCGGCCTCTTCTCCACTATCTTTGGCATCGTATTTTTCCGCCTTGGTCTGCGCTATCTCTTCCGAGAGATCGAAGCCCCTAACGTGAATATCTTCGAGGTTTCCCTCCAAGATTTACACCGAGCATATTCATTGCTTCTGCTCTCTTGATCGGAAGCACCTCTCAACTTAGGTCAAGCATCAGTAGTGCCTTTAAAATAGATGGCCACTTTCTTGTCAGCCTTAGACCGAATCTCTTTAGCTTCAGCCCGAGCGTGCATGACCTCGGCCTTCATCTCCAAAAGGTCGGACTCGAGCATTGTAATCCTGCTCGTCTGAACCGAGCTGTCTTTACAGGCGTTTTGGAGTTGTACCTCGAGGGTAAAAACCTTGGCCAAAGCATTCTTCTTGGCCGCAATATGGGCATCTATCTGAGCCCTTAGCTCGTTACACTCATACTTGGCCTGGCCAACCTCGCCCCAAAGGCGTTCCAGATTGTTACACCCCATAATATTATGTCCCGCAGTATTATATTACGACAATGGTATGCTCTCCAGTAATATGTTATGATGATGATGTTGCCCACAGTGGCTGAAATATGATTTAAATGGCGTTATATACGCGTATATATGTATGTATATATATATATATGTATATAGGATATAGGAAAGGTTATGGCGTTATATATGCACCACCACCTGATCAGCTCGTATACGATGATGATTTTTCCCACAATGGCCGATATGATATGATGGGATGTCCTCAGAGGCTGATTATGTTATGAAACATGTACCTATGCACGACATGACATTCATACGCATATGCATGACACTAAAAGTAATTTATGGTTTACAAAGTTATTCAGACTTACAGATTGAGTCATGTACTCTATATTTCTTCCATCTTATGTATTTATTTATATGCCTTACATACTCGGTACATTATTTGTACTGATGTCCCCTTTGCCTGGGAACGCTGTGTTTCATGCCCGCAAGTCCTGATAGATAGGTCGAGAGCCTTCCAAGTAAGCTATCAGCTCAGCGGAAGATGTTTGTGCGCTCCATTTGCTCCGGAGTTGCTCATTTGGTTAGTATAATTTAGACGTGTATTGTTTGGTATGGCGGGACTCTGTCCCAACTTTTATGACATTTATGTACTCTTAGAGGCTTATAGACATATGTCGTGTACCTTAAATATTGTACGACCTTGTCGGCCTATGTTTTGAGTTTATAAAGGATCATGTTGGCCTATTAGGCCCGTATGTTATGTGTATATGATGATGTAATGAGAAAGATACGTTACATTGGTACTCAGTTGAGTAAGGTACCAGGTGCCCATCGCGGCCCATCAGTTTGGGTCGTGACAAAAGTGGTATCAGAGCAGTTCTGTCCTAAGAGTCTACAAGCTGTGTCTAGTAGAGTCTTGTTTATGGGTGTGTAGTACACCACACTTATGAGCAAGAGGCTTCAGGGCATTTATGATTGTCACTCTTTATTCTGACCCTAGATCGTGCGGTAGAGCTCACTTATAAGAATTCAAATTTCGAAATTCTATTTTATTCGTAATAAGACGATGCCTACATTCAGAAAGACGGTCGATAAAGGATATAGCTGTGGAAGTGTTGAGTTAGAGGAATTCGATTTTGCATCTTGCTTATGATGAGTAAATGTGAGGTCTTCGGCAGATCATGCATGTACTAAAAGGTGTAAGGTTCTTTATAAGGAGCTTTAAGGAAAGAATACTTATCCACTCTTACGGTAAAAAGGAATAACGGAATCAGAAGTTAGACACAAGTTTCAGCAAGTAAAAGAAGTAAGGTGAAGAAGGGTATGAGGTACCCAGTTAATAAAGATTATCATTATTTACCATTCAGGAAGGGAGATATAAGCATTTTGAGTTACCTTCAACAGTAACAGATGTATGTACAATCGGCCACACCTACTCAACCATGCCCTATGGGAGCTAAAAGATATGGTTTAAGAGAAGGATGGGATAGCAGGATCCGGCTGGGGTTAGAGTAACCCAAAATGATGGATGGATGGTTTGCGCTAATTTATATTTCGGAAGGATATTAAAAAGGTGATAATAGATCTCCTTATGAGATACCTAGATGGCGCACTCTAAAATAGTACAACTAGATATGAGTACTACAAAGACAGGCATTGGATGCCTGAAGAGGATAAATATTATCTTAGTATGGCTCCCGTCCCTAGTAGAGAGATAATGCTAGGCAACCCAAAGAGCTAGTGGATGGTGCAAAGGGGAGCTAAAAGCAAAAGAATATCCTGTTGAAGTTTTCAGAATAAAGTGATAGATAGAAATGTTCGTAGGAAATAAGAATAGAGCTAATGAAGCATTAAGAGTAAGATGTGATACATGGATGACAACGGTAGGCCAAAAAGACGACAGTATTCTAGAGTCGATAGTTAAGTGAAGGAAAAGACAAGAAGTGACAGACCTTGAGATAACAAAAGAGTATAGGCCATAAAGTCATATCCTCACTTCGAGAAACAAGTTCGTGACGCTAACGTGATTCAGAAGAAAAAGTTAGACCCCAGAGTAATAGAAGTCAGCATAGACTGGCGAAAAAAGATAAACTAAACATGAATTAGGGACTGAGTGATTTGATGATAGTCGGCATCATGAGAACTTCATATTGCGTTCCGGTAATAATAGAATGGACCACAGAGGAAGATTCATGAGAAACTCAGAGAATGGTTATTTAGGAAGACGCTTCCCTAAAGCAAGCAATGTGAGCAAAGTTAAGCCTAGAGATTGGTCACACTTACAAGAGCAAAACTATACAAGCTGCGTGATGAAAGGTAGCAATAGTTACGAGATTGGAAGGATTCTGGCTACAAGTTGTGGTGTAAGAAGGAGGCCTAAGGGGGGATGCCCTAGACTTTGGACTTATTCACAGAACAGTCACCTAGATGGCAAGGAATGTTCTAAAGTATTCGGAAGATATAAGTTAAGAAAATGATAAGAGCATTGGTCAACATTCGAGGACGAATGTCCCAAAGGGGGGAATAATGTTACACCCCACAATATTACGCCAACATTACGTCCTGCAGTATTATATTACGACAATGTTATGCTCTGCAGTAATATGTTATGATGATGATGTTGCCCACAGTGGCTGAAATATGATTTAAACGGAGTTATATACGTGTATATATGTATGTATATATATATATATATATATATATATATAGGATATGGGAAAGGTTATGGCGTTATGTACGCACCACCACCTGATCAGCTGGTATACGATGATGATTTTGACCACAGTGGCCGATATGATATGATATGATGGGATGCCCTTAGAGGCTGATGATGTTATGAAACATGTACCTATGCACGACATGACATTCATATGCATATGCATGACCCTAAAAGTAATTTATGATTTACAAAGTTATTCAGACTTACAGGTTGAGTCATGTACTCTATATTTCTTCCATGTCTCTTATGTATTTATTTATATGCCTTACATACTCGGTACATTATTCGTACTGACGTCCCTTTTGCCTGGGGACGCTATGTTTCATGCCCGCAGGTCCCGATAGACATGTCAAGAGCCCTCCAATTAGACTATCAGCTCAGCGGAAGATGTTGGTGTTCTCCATTTGCTCCGGAGTTGCTCGTTTGGTTAGTATGATTTAGACGTGTATTTTTTGGTATGGTGGGACTCTGTCCCGACCTTTATGACATTTATGTACTCTTAGAGGCTTATAGACATATGTTGTGTACCTAAAAAATTGTACGACCTTGTCGGCCTATGTTTTGAGTTTATAAAGGATCATGTTGGCCTATTAGGCCCATATGTCATGTGTATATAATGATGTAATGAGAAAGATACGTTACGTTGGTACTCGGTTGAGTAAGGTACCAGGTGTCCGTCGCGGCCCATTGGTTTGGGTCGTGACACAGATCCTCTGTCTTGCTCTGCAACTGAAATATCAAAATATTAATATCTGAGGATAGAAGAAGAAACATGCATCCCCTCAGAGCAAAGATTACCTGTTTCTCAAGGTGGCTTTCATAGTTCAAGGCTCCGATTCGCCTCGTACCGCAGGTATACCAATTCATCTCCCCTTTTTTCACAAAGAAGCTTGAGGGATTTCTCCCCGTCCAAGGATTTTCGTAACCTGTCTTCACGGCGAAGCAGCTCGAACTTAAACTTGTCAAAGGCCTACGAAAAGGGAGCTTAATAAGGAAATGAAAGTGCGAAACCGATAAACCAATACAATCGGCCAAAACTCACCACAGAATAGAGCCACTGAAACTCCTCAAAATCCGAGCGCACACCTACCGGCCTGGTCCCAGCAGAACCGCTCCTAATAGGAATATGTTCGTTCGAGACCTCACTTGAGTTAGGCGGCCCCTGCCTCGAACTTACCTCAAAGTACCTTCGATGGGAAAATAAGATGGCGGCAGAAAATCCTTGTCCCTCGAAGTACCTTCGATAGGAAAAGAAGACGGCGGCAGAGGAGGAACCATTTTTCTAAGGCCTGAAGCCTTAGGTGCTGCAGGCTCAGGCGGGACATCTTCTTGGGGCCTCCGGGCAGGACTTGTCTCGCTATGAGCACCTTCGCCCTGTGAGGGTTCCTTCCATTTGTTATTATTCCTCGGTCACGAAGCCGACAATCCTTCCTCCTCTCTGAGGGGGCACGGTCACATCTCAAAAAACTCCCCAATGCCTGTGATGATGGAGTTAGTACACATAAAAGAAAGTACCTTTCAAAGAAAGCAAACCACACAGCACGTATCGTGGTGCTTTGCCTCCCATCTACCCTTGGACAGATCTTGCCACTTACGCTCATCATAGGTCAAGCGGGCTGCTAGCTTCCAAGCCCAATCTGTCAGGTTGGGGACCTCGTATGGCATCCAACGGACTACTACAAAAAAAGAAAAGGAAAGTGTCTTTATAGAATCCATCTCCACTATGAGCGAAAATGATAAAAACACAAGTGTACCACTTACGTGTGACATTCCATTTCTCAAGAAATGGCAGGAACTCCATGGGGATAATATCGATAGTCCTTACTCGAACGAATCGATTCATCCACCCTCGGTCCCCATCTTTTTCATTGTCGACAACAAAGGGCCTGGTGGATCGACATCTCAAAGTTATCAGGCCTCGGTGATGAAAGGGCCGATACAGCCTAATGAGATGGCTAAGGGTGAACTCAAGCCTGGCTTCCTCCGCAAGGAACCTCATCATCAATACTACCCTCCAAAACAATGGGTGAACCTGTGCCAGGGTAGCCTGATATCTTCGACAGAAGTCGAGCACAACTCTATCAAGAGGTCCCAACGCAATGGGGTACGTGTACATGTTCAGAAACCCCTCTACATAATCCACGATGCTCTCCTCCAGGGAAGGTGCCTGCAATACCACCTCTTCTCCCCATCTGTAGTCTCTCCTCACTGCCTCGAGGTGTCCCTCTCCTATTGATGAAATGAACCTCGATGCATACTCCCATAGCCCTGAACAATGGGAGTCCTCTCTAATGTAAAGTCCCTCTTCGAGATAAAGTCTCTCGGGGTTAGCTCACCGGACGCCGGCAACTACTACCAATCGAGCGAGAGGCGGAGGTGAAACTCTCCTCTTCTT
Source organism: Nicotiana sylvestris (assembly GCF_000393655.2). Classification (NCBI taxonomy): domain Eukaryota; kingdom Viridiplantae; phylum Streptophyta; class Magnoliopsida; order Solanales; family Solanaceae; genus Nicotiana; species Nicotiana sylvestris. The sequence goes on along the minus strand of NC_091064.1, from coordinate 94,756,947 downwards.
GGTGAATAGGTTTGGGTGTGGCAGCCATGGCTGTGGTGAAACAAGAGAAGGGAGATGAGGACTTAGTTGAAAGCTTCGAATTAAAGAGGTGAAAGAGCTGAAGCAGGGAAGAAGAACTCTATGAAAAGGAATAGCTACTCAAAATAGTGAAATCCTCATATATAGAGCAAGCGACGACTGTCCGCCTATTCTAAAGGCCAATTAATTCTGACTAGGCCATTATCACTTTCGAGGAGGTGTACCGGCGGGATCACCTCGATCATTTCATGACCGTATCATATGGTTGACATTGTTGTACAACGTTCGAGGGGTCAAAGATCCCCGTATCAATCCAGCCTCGAGATGGTGCCCAATCTCGATGATCTCTGCTACCATAACTACTAGCTCTAAGGAGCGGTCAATATCAATCTAAGCCTCGAGATGGTGCCCGACCTCGAGGATCTCTACCAAAGTGAATATAAGCTCTAAGGAGCTGGTGACACCAATTTAGCCTCGATACGGGGATAATTCGAACACCCCCCTCATTATTTCGAGCCAACAACAACAACAAACTAGTATAATCCCACTCAGTGGGGAAAGGCTCTGAAAAGGAGCCATGGCATAACTGGCAAAACCCCTGCCGTGTGACCTTACAGTCACAGGCTTGAACCATGGAAGTTCGGGTTTGAATGAGGATAAAGAGAAAAAGAAAGTTAAAGGCGGTTGGTGAATGACTGGATAGAGTTTTGGTTCAAGAAAATTCCCATTTATAGAAAGTCAGTACCATAACCGACAGCGCAATCAACGCTTTTTGGAAATGTATCGACAGGCGCAATCAATGCTTCTTGGGAAACGGATCGGCGTCGATATTATCGCTTTTGGGAAAATAAACCGGCGATACATTGAATGCTTCTGGAAAGATGAACCGATGGGATGTTTCAGTTATTACAAAAGCTTACGTCATAAGCGTGATGTCATCATGAGAGGTTCGAGGAGATCGACGCCAAGATCGTTTCTTATCATTTTACTCTAAGAAATACGGGGACTATCTGTATGCTGTAAAAATCAGAGGGTCTGATTTTATGGTCATTGTGACGCTTCGTAGGCACATCTCCAAAGGCTCGAGATAATGGTCTAGGTTCAACCCCTAGAGGTTATCAATGTTTGACCTCGAGGTAGTGCAGATTGGTAGCTATGATGAAAAAAAGGGAAGTTCCCAAGGCACGTGGTTAAAACTGACCAAGACTTAGACTAGTTCAAGCCTGTACAGTGGCATTAAATGGTTGTACCGACCATATATCTTTGTAATAAATGCATTTGTACTATGTTGGAATTCCCCCTCATATATAAAGGGGACCCTTGTCATTTTTTAAGAACACACAACATTCAATACAAGAACATTCTCTGCTTTCTAACTTAAACACATTCTCCCTTGATTCTATTACTTACATTTATTGCTTACATTTATTGTATTTTATTAATTGTTCTTCATTTATTACTCATTATTGATCATAAAGAGCCTTCATCAAAGCTCTCAAAACTGTTAGTCCTTCATCGGCTATCCACAGCTTAGTACTTAGCTCGACCTCGAGGCCCCGTATTAACTGGCTCGAGATCCCGATTCTCAACTACTCGGTTTGCTTAAACATACTGCTTTCAAGTTCTTATCTCATTTTCTAGTCTCACACTTAGCATCTACTGCCTAAAACTAGCATAAAAATAAATCATATATTTTTAGAACCACAAATTCAAATTTAATTATAATTATCATTTTCAAGGTAAACAATAGTTTCAGGATAAGAATTCAAGGAAACAACGGCAAATCAATAACTCAATGCTAATAACCCGATCTTCATGACTCAGTGAAACCCGAAATACAAATTGTCAAATCTTAGATAAATGAACTACGATCCTCTCAGTATTCAGCTATAACCAAATCCTAACTAAAATGTAAAACCATCGGATAACTTGTATAGTCGAAGAGTAATACATAAGTATAAATATACATTGATGCGGCGCGCATCCCAATCCCACAAATCCTCCCTTATTCCTCCTCAATAATCACAATAAAGTAAATAGTATATATTTGTTGCGGCGTGCAACCCGATCCCACCAAACCTCCCTTATTCCTCCTTAAAAATTACAATAAGAGTAAATAGTATTTATATCACCATATCAGTAACATCATGATCATTCACCCTTATTACTCCTTGTTGCGGCGTGCAACCCGATCCCTCCGGTCCACCCTTATTACTCCTCAACATATATCACCCTTATTCCTCCTGTTGCGGCGCGCAACCCGATCCCACCGGTCCACCCTTATTAATCCTTGTTGCGGCGTGCAACCCGATCCCACTAGAAAACATTAATTCTCCCTTATTCTTCCTCAACATCAACAACCAAACATAGTTTAAAATCAACAACAACAACAACAACAACAACAACAATGATTCAACAACCCAAACACAAGGATTTCTACCACTACGGGTATGAATACACGGCAATAAGAGAATCACGAAAAAACTAAGAAGCAGAACAACCTTTAAAAGATATCAAGACATATAAGGAACGTGATAACTACACCGGCAACCACAATAATTTGGACACATAACATATATGCACAGGGACAGAAGAAATTCACAATTTAGAAATAACAAAACAATAAGGAGGACAATCACTTTAATTAAGGCAAATAAGGGCCAAGTAACAAGTAAGAGTTATAAGAAAGCTAATAACATCGTACAGAGCATATAGAGGTAAATCAAGCAGTTAAGAAACCTAATCACACCGAAATACTTCCCACTTAATGAACATAAAGGCCTAAGAACCGAAAGGCAAATTTGTCACAAATAAGTCCGAGCACACACTCGTCACCTCGCGTGCACGGACTACAATTAGCATAGAGGACTCAAATCCTAAGGGGAAGTCCCCCACACAAGGTTAGACAAGATACTTACCTCAATCCGGCCAATTCAATACTTAATTTAGCTTTTTCTTTACCAATTCATTAATGCTCGGCTCAATCTAGCTAAAAAGGACTTTAATACATCAAACAATGCAAGAGTAAATAATTTCTATTAACAAAACTATGATTCTTAGACAATTTGCAAAATGTTAACAAAAGTCAACTCCCCGGGCCGCACCTCAGAACCCAAAAAAAAATTTAAAAACTGAATACCCATTCCGATACGAGTTCACCCATATAAAAATTATCCAATTCCGATACCATTTGGTCCTTCAAATCATTATTTTATATTTTTGAAAGATTTCACAAATTTTCCTTTAGATACACATGAATTTGATATTAAATCTAAGATATAATCACATAATATAATTGAAAATTGATTAGAGATACTTACCCAATGATTTGGTATGAAAATATTCTCTCAAAATTGCCTACTCTCGGACCTAGGGTTCAAAATATGATAAAATGAAGCAAAAACCCGAGTTACACAACTTAAAACAAGCTGCAGATTGCGATCCAGGGTTCGCAACTGCAAAAGCGAAGAAAGCCTTTGCAATTGTGAATAAGGAAGGGCTGGAAAAAGTCACATTTGCGACAAAAAGTTCACAATTGCATACTGGGGCATCGCAATTGCGATGGAAATGTTCGCAATTGCGACCATACCAGAAGGAGCAGTTTTTCCTCACACAAAAATGAGCATAACTTCCTCATATGATGTCCAAATTTGATGATTCTTTTTTCTATTGCTCCTTAATTACGATACGGATCTAATGGTTCAATAAAAATTTAATTTGGAACTTATTTGCTTAATGTGGTACCCTTTATTCCCAAAGAAACGACGTTGAAACATTAAATTAGAGCGCAATACAACCCGAAACACACCCGAGGCCTCCGGGACCCCGTCTAATCACACAAATCAGTCCCATAACATAATAAAAACCTGCTCGAAGCCTCAAATCACATCAAACAATGCTAAAACCATGAATCGCACTCCAATTCAAGCTTGATGAACTTTAAATTTTCAAACTTCTACTCTTGATGTTTAAACCTATCAAATCACATCTGATGACCTCAAATTGTGTACACAAGTCATATTCGACATTACGGACCTACTCCAACTTTCGGAATCAGAATCCGACCCCGATATCAAAAGGACCACTTCCAGCCAAACTTCTCAAAAACCTTCAAATTTCCAACTTTAGCCAAATGACTCCAAAATGACCCAAGGACCTCTGAATTCACTTCTGATCGCGCTCCTAACACCAGAATCACCATACGAGCTATTCTCAGACTCGGAATCCCAAACGGAGATCGATAATAGTGAAATGCACTTCAACCCAAACTTATGAAATTCTTCCAAAAATGCTAACTTCCACAATAGGTGCTGAAACTTTCCCGGATCTTCCAAAATCCGATTCGGACATACGCCCAAGTCCGAAATTATCATACAAACCTGCTGAAACTTTCGAATCTCGATTCCAAAGTCGTTTACTCAAAAGTCAAATCCCGGTCAAACTCTCACCCCTTAGGCTTCCAAAACTGGATTCCTTCTTCCAATTCGACTTCGATTCATCCGGAAACAGAATCCAACCATGCACGAAAGTCTATACACATAATATGAAGCTACTCATGACCTCAAACTGTCGAACCAGACGCAATTGCTCAAAATGATCAGTCGGGTCATTACATATACGATAGATATAAATATACATATATAAATTTTAATTTAATTTTGAATTTTTCTTCATTATTCAATGTTATTAAATAATATATTTGATTATTATTTATTTAGTTTTATTACTTTAAAAATAAATATTAGTTAAGTTCATATTTAAACTTTTATTTTTTTGCTCAAGCTTTTTTTATCGTCGATGTTAACAAATACTACTTTCAAGTATCATTTTATCTTTTTGTCCCTTTATTTTGGCTTTATTTACATAGATTTCAATGATACAGTCTTTTAAAAATTTAGCTTGTGTAATTCAGTAAAAGATGAAATCAGTTAAAATTTGTACATTTGTTTATTTTGTTTGAAGTTCTATATATTTCTTGTTTATTACTTTCTTTTAATAATATATATATATATAGATATAAATATACATAAGCAATTGTATTGAAATAATAGTTTATTAGTATTTATTTACATTTATTACTTTAAAATACATATTAATTAAATTTATATTATCACTTTTATTTTGTCGTTTAAAATTCTTTTATCGCCAATGTTATCAAATAGTACCTTAAAGTATTATTTTATCACTTTAGTTTGGCTTCATCTGCAAAGACTTCAGTGACATGGTTTTTCTAAATTTTAACATGAATAATTTAGATATACATTTGATATTAATGAAGATACCTATGTGAGCACTTTTTTCATTTTGAGTTTCATTTTCTTTTATAAGATTTTTTCACTATATAGTTGTTTCTACTCTTTATTCAGATTAATTAAATTAGAAAATGCATCACATCATCTTTATTTTTCTCCCTGCCGGAGAATTTTAGCAAATTTTTTCAGCTTCTCTCTTAGTTCCTCCATTAGATACTCAATATCCACTGACCCATTCACTAAGTTCTTTAGCTTATTAAAATTTAGTACGATCAAAATCGCATGCTTGGCCCAAAAATAAAAAAGTTAAAAAGTTAAAAACATTCATTAATTGATTAATATTTTTCATTAACTTTAATTTTGAGATTACTAACCATTACTATAAATTTATTGATTCTTTTATTTTCGTGTTTTTTCTAACATAAGCAAACATTAGAGCAATTAGTACAAAGTCTTAATTTACATTTAACATTAGATTACATGCGATCGGCATGCTTTTAATGTTGATGGATGGAATGCACCACTTAGGAGTCTGAAAAACTTACTTTTAAAGTAGTTAGAGTATTCAATATATTTGTTTCCATATTATAGTATTGTCTTAAGCCATATATATTGTTTATGGAAATATTTTTCAATCGTGGAACTGCCAAACAATGATTGAGTTAATTTTGTTATAGATTCCTAGTCCATCAAACACTAAATGCATAGTTGAATTATATTTTGTGTTGATTCTACTATAATTCAAAAGTTTTTACAATAATTAAGAACTTTTTTCTACGATTTTTTTAAGTGGCTTTATAATAGCTTGTCACTTGGCTTAACCACAATGCATTATATATGATAACTTTATTCCTTTAATATATATATATATATATATATATATATATATATATATATATATAGAGAGAGAGAGAGAGAGAGAGAGAGAGGGAGAGAGATTTAGAGCAAGTTCTAAAATAAATATTTGATATACATTTTGATAAAGGAAATAAACTTGTGATATACATTTTAGAATACACATATTCGATGTGTTATATAATGCGATATACAAACAATGCAATAATTTTTGTTGTGATATACATTGATACAGAGATAATAACAAATTTTATATAGCCAAATTTATAATTTTATATTTTAGATATACAAAAAAATATATATATACAGAAAAAATTATAATATATATTATTATTGTGATATATATTTAATTGGTTATTTAGTGCCAATAATTATAACTAAGTTTTTTTTAAATTAATTATGTGAATATTATGTCACGCTATGTTAAAATCCCAATCGAAATAGAGAAAGTACATTGAATCTCTCATTTGTCATATATAAATCCGTGTACCTACAAACTGTTAACTGTACAAAAGTCGTCTGCAGTTGGATCAATACCAATAGCTTAGGAAGGCAAACAGCCCAATTTGCCATAGGCACTAAATCAGGGGGCAAATAAAAATACCAAATCCGTACAATAATTGAAAAATACCCTCTATTTTTGTCCTTTATGTCTACGTGGCAAGTGGCGAGTCATTGCACTCACGCTTTTTACATGACACATGTAGATACTTCCAATTTACCCTCCATAAAGCTCACTCCGTCGCCGGCTCCACCGTTCTTGCTGTACCCCCTCACGTGCTTCTCCCACACGGCACTCGCTCAACGTTATTTCAGGTCAACTCCGTCAGCAAATCTAACGGCGTTTATACGGCGTCTGAAAACGTATATAAGCACTGCTAGTCCTCTCCACTTTTCAAACCCTTTTCTCAAAAGTGAAATAAATATAAAGTTAATGTTCTTATTAGTTGTTTCAGTATGAAGACTGTACTTTTCCGAACTCGTTCCGGCTCAATTCCTGTCCAGACGCCGGTGGTTCCCGGTACATCTAGGGTTTCCGTTCCGGTTCGTCAATCCGTCGGTGGAGTGCTTAACGGAGAGAAGAAGAAAGGATGTTCTTCTCCTAGGGTTTCTCTGCATTTGGAAGTCAACCGTCGGAGTATATGCCGGGCTTCTTCAGAGTCCGACGGGATCCAGTCGGCGATTGAAGGTTCTGGTGTAACAAGGACGTTGAGTAAGGTCGGATCAATGTCATTTCCGGCAATAATACCGGAGGAGGATTGCGGTACTGAGCAGGACGAGTTGGTGGTTTTGCGAAGTATTGGATCGCTGAGTTTAACGGAAGATCAAAGGAGTTACGCCGAAGATTGGCCGCAGAGCGGTATTCCTACCGATGAGCTCGGATTTCCTGGCGGTGGTATCGGCAAAAACAGAAAGTTCCCTGGCAGAGGCGGCGGTAGAGGTGAATCCGACGCCAGTAGTTTCACCGGTGGTAACTCCTATCCAAAGAAAATTGGAGCGTACTATAAGCAAATGTTAAAGTCCGATCCTGTGAATTCTCTTCTTCTTAGAAACTATGGCAAGTACTTGCATGAGGTAGTAATTTAATTTCTATTATTTCCCATCATCGAAGAATGAATATATAGAGACTCTAGTTTGGATTGATTTATTAAACTAATGTAAATGATGATAATTGAAGGTGGAGAGAGATTATGTGAAAGCTGAAGAATGTTTCGGAAGAGCTATACTGGCAAGTCCGGGAGACGGAGAAGTGCTTTCTATGTATGGCAAATTGGTTTGGGAGAGTGAGCGAGACGAGAGTAGAGCCAAATCTTACTTCGATCAAGCTGTTCAAGCTTCTCCTGACGACTGGTAAAATTCCTCCCTTACGTTTTATCTTTCCAAACAAATCTCATTCAATTCGTAGATCAAAAAATTAATTGTAATACATGTTTAAATATTGGATCGATCTGCCTGAAATTATTTGTTGTAACAACAGCACTGTGTTGGGATCGTATGCAAAATTCATGTGGGAAGCAGACGAGGACGATGAAGAAGAAGAAGAGATGGAGAGAAAAACTGTAGCAGCAGGAGCTGCCATGGTTACAGCTTAAGTACTAGCAGGAAACAGATAGAAAAAGCGGATTAATAAAAATTTCTATATATAAGCTCACCTTCTTCGGCTTCAATTTGGAAAGCTAGTATTAGAGCTAACTTATGTTCTATGCACTTGTAAAATGTTCAACGTAATATAATGCTGTAATAAAAGAGGAATATGTAACTAAAATTAATTAACTACATCAATGAGGGGAAGTCGATCGATCGAGGAAGCTGAGAAGAAACTGGAAATTATGAGGGTCCTCTTTGTACAGCTCTTTAACTATTTGTGCTCTTGTAATTCTGATTTAGCTCTGGAATGAGATTATTAAGCCTTGTTAGAAAATGCTTAGCAAGCATACAAACCAGGCATGAGGCATTAAATACATGTGAACCAGACAACGCAATAATAACAAGATTAGAAGCACTAAACTCTTGAATTAGTTGCACAAACCTTCCAAGCAGCAAGAATTTAGGGTTGCAGTCTTCTGCTATTTGCCTAGTAAAACCTTAGATGATTTTGCTATTGGGTGGGCAAGAACAATACAATTGAAAGGTAAGTTGTTAGGTGAAACTTGTCTTACTTTAATAGACCTGAAATTAAGCCACAATAGGGGCTCAAAAACGTGTAGGATTCTGCAAGTAGAATCCTACTCTAACTCAAAACGATGACTTTTCTCCCAAGCTACTTTTTACCCAAGTCTATCGAGGTTTTTATTAGGTATAGCATGGATCACAGAAATAATAAGAGGCTACTAATTATAGTATTAATTCGAAATTGACATGAATTAATTCTTACTATAATTAATTGCAATTTATTCCACGAAAAAACTGCAATTGAACTCGATCAATATGAATTTCGAAAATTCATTAACACTTATTTTAACTCCTCATGTTAAGATTTCAAATACCAGTTAATTAAATTAAATCACTGAAAATTTAATTCAACTAACTGATTAAATCCTTTATAATTCCGCTTAAACTATTTCATGTGACGGATACAAAATCCACCGGCCGAGTTTTCACATGAAAACTTATAAGCTTACATAAAGGGGTATCATCAAACCCAAAACCGAGTCATAGATTCTATCAACTAATTATTATTCACAAATGTTATCCGTTATTGTCCACTCTATTAGGCATATACTAACTCTAAATAGAGTTGTACCTTTTGATAAATCAAAACAATAAACAAATTACATTGATCATAATAATTATATCAAGATTAGAAGAATAATCTCATTTAATGAATTACAGAAAATATTTTATATATTCAGTACAAAAACATCTTTTCTCTACTTGGTCCGTTCAATATACACTGAGTATACATACTAGCACAAGAAGTTGGAGTAAAACTACTCACATAATCAAGACAAATTATACAATAATCTTGTGCTACAATCATCAAGATATTTTGTCCAACAATATCTTTGATTGTGAACATAGTTTATTAATTATGAGAACCAACAATTTAATCTTCTGTGCATGAGCTAAGACTCCATATACTAAATTGTCTACTACATAACTAAAAGGACACACATGTAACAAATGTTCTATTTAAAATGGTACTTTATTGAATTGAATAAAGTAAATAATAAAGTAAATAAATAATTGTTCCATAAAGAATAAATTATAATACTATGGCTAAACCGCATGGTTAATAGTATATCCCAACAATCTCCCACTTTTGTGCATCAACATTTGGCAAGTCATTTGCAATTCGAAGAGAGAAAGATTATGGTTGCCATGCATGGTATTTTCTATATTCGGCTTAAAACATCATGATTCATAAACAACTTCTCTTATTAACAATGCAGGGACGTGCGTCTTCACCTTAATCAAAGGCGATGTTGGTGTTTGCAGAATTGTTTTTTGACTATTTACCTTAATCAAAGAATGAAAACTCCTATTCTCGCCTTTCAAATGAAGTTCCCAAATTTTAAGAGCAGCTGCTCTAGGAAAGATTTCCTCTCAAACTTGTATGGAAGTCATTTAGTAATCGTCCTCAATTCCATTTTGTGATCTCTACATATATACTTCTATTAGTAGTTAATTTGGGTGTTCAGTACCGTGGTGGGAGCTCCCCAACTAGTTGCATTCTGTTGGGTTGGTAATTCGGCCAAACAACAGGCGCAAATTATTATCTATGTAGATATTACATTACATTACACGTATACAGTGAGAATTTTTATTTTGTGTCGCTAGTTGTGTGAGGTCTCCTTTTTGTCTCATAACTTTATGGTCCCGGAATTTTATGGATCCAAATGTTAAGATATAGGTCCACAAATATGTGAGATAAAAAGAGGTCTCACACACAACTAATGTCAGTTGTATGAGGCACCGTAAAATCACTAATCATCACTAAAGCTAAACTGCAAAACCATTCCTTTTTAGTTCTTACGCAACATTTGATGCTTGAGCATCTAATAAAGCGAACACTAAGGGGTCGTTTGGTAGGAGGTATTAGAAAATATAATGCAAACATTAGCTCTATGCATTACTAATATCTTGTTTGATACCTTTTTTCAACTTGTGTATAATTAATATTTGTATTAGTTATACATCATACTTGGCATTATCCTATGCATAAGTAATGCATAGAAAACCATGGCATTTGTAATACCTAGGCTTTAATGCATGCATTAGCATGGTTAAAGACAAAATTGTCCTTAAAGTCCCTTAAAGCTAGAGAATATGGAGGGCATTTTTGTAAGCAACTATTTTTTTTAAAAATTATGCAATGCATTATAATTTTAATACACCACACCAAACAATAGATAAGAAATAATATTTGCATAACTAATGCTTGCATCACTAATACATGCATTACTAATATACATTATTCCGCACTATTCTTATACACCCTACCAAACGACCCCTAAAAATGTTAGGTTGTCAGAGGATTTTCCAGTTACAGGGAATATTTAATACAAGTTAGACATTCTTTATTTCTTTTGAGAAAATTATTAGTTATGTCCGGCCATACGTAACTTAGTACAAAAATTGGTCAATTCATAAAATATTACTCAATTCGTTTCAATTTAAATGACACATTTTTCTTATTAGTCTGTTCCAAAAAGAATGACACGTTTATATATTTAGAAACAACTTAACTTTATGCTTTTCATTCTACTTAGGGGTGTTCATAGTTCGGTTTGTATCAGTTTTTCCCTAAAAAGAAACCAAACCAAATAAGTCAGTTTTTCAAATATTAGAACCAAATCAAACAAATTAAGTCATTTTTTTCTCGATTCGGTTTAGGTCGGTTTTTCGGTTGTTTCGGTTATTTGTCGGTTTTTTTCTTAAATATAAGACATACACTACCAAACACATATTTTGGCGACCACATTTTTAACGTAACACTATCAAATCAATTGCCCTTTGAGAGATCTATTATTTATCAAGATATATTGATGATAATTGAATCAAATAGTGATGAATAATTTAAGGACTCAATTAAAAATATATTATTTTTAACGTGAAATAGATTCTTACACTTAACAAAAGAAAACTACCAATCAAACTAGAATGTAAAGGTAAAGAACTGTACTAAAAGTGCAAACGATTAACATTTACTATAAAATTTTTGAAACTTTGTATAAAAGTATACATATATATAGGTGTAATTCTAAATTTAAAATAGTTACTCCTATATTCGGTTTGGTTCGGTTTTTTTTATTAAAACCAAAATCAAACCAAATTTGATCGGTTTTTAAATTTCAAAACCAAAACCAAACCAAACCAAAAAGTATCGGTTTTTTTGGTCGGTTTGGTTTGGCTTTCGGCTTGGTTTGGTTTTTCGGATTTTTATGAACACCGTAATTCTACCCACTTTCCACTTAATGAGAAACTTTTATAGCCCCGCTAATCTTTTAGCACCATATGTTTCAAAAGTAGGGGTGGGCATAAAATCCGAAAAACCGAATTCCGAACCGGACTGAATTAATTTGGTATTTCGGTTTCGGTTTTTTTCGGTATTTCGGTCTAGTTCGGTATTGCATTTTCGGTATTTCGGTACGGTCCTCCGTATTAGAATTTTAAAATTTCGGTATACCGAAATACCGAATTACTGAATTTTTAAAGATATTTTTTTAAAGGTGGACCTATATCTCACTACCCACTGCCCAGCCCCAGCGCCCAAGCCCAAACGTTTTAATTTAATTCCCAGTGCCCCAGCCCATCGCCCAGCCCAACTGCCCAAGCCCACTCTAAAGATGGCTTACTTAGACTTGTCGAATCTCAGTTCTCTTTTCCTGTTTTCATCTTATCTTGTCTAAGCATCTGATGACTATAGAGGCAATGTCTTGGTACATTGTGATTTTAGTCAATTGACAAAACTAATTGAATTCTATTATCTTTTCCAATTCTTGTTAGTTGCAAAAGTTTAATTTTATTATTGGAGAGCTAGGATCTTTGTCTTTGCCAAAGCATATCGGAGTTAGCTAATTATATTAGTGTCATTGTGGGAGCGCAAGTTCCATTATATATTAGGCTAATGAGTGTTTTGCCAAATTATAATTACATTGGCTTTGTGAAAGTGATTTTCTTTTAAGTGCAGATATTTCTCATTCTGTAATTGTTATAAGTTATTCTACACGTCCTAATTTAAGTGCATATTTTCTTTGGTACTTTGATTGCACAGGTCCTTACTTCCTTCAACACTAATAACTGAATAAGTAATAACGAGTGACAGTTACTAACAGAAACAGCATTTCGTTGTTCTTTCTCAGCGAATATTAAACTGAAACCGTACCGAACCAAAATAATAAATACCGAATTGTACCGAAATACTTTGATACGGTATTTGGTATATACAATTGATAAACCGAATACCGAAATACTGAACCGAAATTCTTAAATACCGAACTGAAAATACCGAATGCCCACCCATATTCAAAAGTCTTCTTTTATTCCTTAAATTTTGTGTCAAGTCAAACTACTTATCTAAATTAAAATTGAGGGATTACTAATTAGTCAAATGCAACCAATATTAGCCAATTAGCTATTTGTAGCCAAAAAAATATTAATTTTTTTAGTGGGCGTTATTGGAATAGATTGGATACATCTTAAAGAGTTTGAATCTCAATTTTGGGAAGATTTGGTGGAGTTTTGAGGCAGTTTGAATTGAAAATTCAAAGTAGAAGATGAACATGGAAAAAGATAATATGTGTATCACATATGTATCACATATGTATCAAATATGTATCACATGTATATCGATGGTTATTTGTATGTGAGATATAGACTCGATTTTAACTACGAATTTTGATATCAAATCAGTCCAAACTACCTCCTATCTTGCTCAAAATTTGTATATTGCTTCATCTATATGTTTTCAATGAATTTCAACCATACCCATTGGGAAAAAAAATCTTTTTCGCTTAAATTTTTAAATATTAGTATATGTTATTAGTAATGCATTTTGACTCAAAACTAGTCTAATTCACTTTCAACTTCATCAAATTTTTTATATTGCCTCATCTATGCATTTTTAATAAATTACAACAATACCCACTACTAGAAATTAGGTCTATGGCAACCCTTCCAAAACCGTGACAATAGATACACTGGCCGTCCCTATAGGGATATCGGAACGGATTTGGAGGCATTCCGGGATTCAGTGTTACAATAGGTCTATTGGAACGGTTATTTGCAACGGTTTCAAAACCGTCACCATATAGGGGGTATTGTAACGGTTATGGTACTGTTACCATTGTTCTATCTATGGGAACGATTGTATTTTCTATTGGGACGGTTATAAACCATTGTGGTATAATTATTCCAGCGATTTTTTAAGTCTATTGCAACGGTTTTGATGATATATTACAATGATTTTTGTGATATTGGAACAATTATCAATACCCTACTGCAACGGGTATTGTAACATATTGCAACGGTTATTAGGGGATGCTATTATTATTTGCTAGGTCTACTGGAACGGTTATATGCTATATTGCAACAATTCACAATTGAATTTCTGATATTTATGGAAGCAAAATGAGGAATATTTTCCTATGCAATGAAATGTTTTACCTCATAACTTATATAAATCACAAAATAAAATTAAAATATTCAACTAGCATTACTCATATACAAAAACAAAATGTGAATACATTGTTTGATCAACAATTCAAAAGTCAAAATAGATGAGTTTGCAAACAAAAAGTTCTAAACTAAAATATCTTTGAACATGATGATAGAAAGTTTAACAAAACTCAAGTAAGGTCTTCGTCACTGCTTTCTTCCGCAATCGCTGCACCTATAAAAGACAACCAGAAATAATTAAATAAATTTTTTAAAAGATAATTGAATCATAAAGTAATTGAATGACCAATTTGATAACTCCAAAATTTTCAAACGCTCTAAATTCTTAAATTTTTCGGCAGAGTTTCCTTTGTAAATACGACTATCCCAAAATTTTCAACCTGCTCAAAACATCATTATCCTTGTTGTGGTGCATATCCAAATCAGAAAACATAAGAAGATACATCTAACTAGGGAAGTAACAAAACTATATGGTAACATGGCGTAGATCAATCTATTCTTAGATTGCCATTTCAGCGCGAACATACATACGATAAGTTCCAAGGCAAACATGACATGTGACGACAAAGTAAAGTTACAGTATTTCTAAGTATCATCTTTTATAATGTAATTTTTATACATAAATAAAAATGAATATTTAAGTAAAATTATTTTTTGAGATATTAACGAGACACAAACTGGTTATTTACTATTGACAAAAGGCTCTTTGTCAAGACAGCCCTCAGATATATTGGCCAAACACAGGCCTTTGAACTCTTATAGCACTTCTCTGATCATTCATTTTTCCAAAGTTGTTCTGAAACTAAGGAAATTTGAAAATTTTAGCCAAACAAAACATACTGTTCTGCTATGGAAACAAGAGGTAGTGACAGGCAATTTTTGCATTGAGGTCTGTCACCACTCGGTTTGCATCACCCTGTTGTAGAAAGACTTAGAATAAACAATGGCTTCTGATAAAATGTTCAATTTACATAGTCATTCAGATGGCGCCACTAGATAGAGTTTTCGAGACACTGCAAGTATCTCCTTATTGCTCCTCACACAACTTTTCAGTATTTCAATTATAGAAGGAGACAAACATACAATACATAGTTGTACTCCCTAGATAGATGTAGCATATAAAATTTATCAACATACAATAGAACACCACGTAGTTGTAGTCGTAGTATAGTAGTAGTCGTAGTACTTCCCTAGTTAGATGTAGCAGATAAAACTTGGGCAGGACTAGTCCCAAGAAAAGACAATTCATCAGTATCGTTACATCCCTAAACCACCATATAAAACATAAGGAATAGGGAGTAGAAGGCAGGTAATTTAGAGGGTAACAGATAATAGGACCCCAAGCCTTCTGTAGTCCTAATCAACTTGGCATTGAGTGAAACACACATTATTTTAAGCAAGGCTCCCAGACTGCTCGAGTTTGTCCTCAAAAATACCTTTTATTAATTTTCATAAGTTGAATCATCACACAATTATGTCTCTACACAAAAACTTGGCTAAATAAGCAACGCTACACAGAAATCCACCAAGGTCACTTGGGATCTACAAAATCACTCAACAAAGTACTATAATCAAATATATCCAGACACAATCTTCCATAGTGCGAGTTTGCTAAAATTGATAACAGAAAACTAAAATTGATAATGCATTTCTACCAAGTTTAAACCATGGCCTTGCTGATGGAAAATAGACCTGAATGAACATAAAAGATTTCTCTTAAATGTTAGAAACAATGACTATTCCATAATTTTCAACCTGCTTAAAACATGATACAATTTCTTTTCAGAACCTAAGATCCTTCCACATATCATACGTATATGCTAAAAATACTTATTGTGAACCTAAAATGCTTCCTTAAATCTTGTTTCATGGGCAAAAAGAATTCTATGTTGTCATAATGCACTTTCAGCCATTAATTGAGTTTGAAATAAGCTGCAATCACCCAAAACAAGAAAAATTAAAAAGAAAAAGGATAGTGATAGGTTTAGGCCTTTGCCGTTCTACTCCAATTTCTGGCTACAAAAAGAAAATAGCTAGCTTCCACAATCTGAACTCTCTTTTTATAACTATTTATGATTTTAAACTATCAAAACTTAACTTATCACTCTCAAGGTGTTGCATATGATTGGATGGCACTTGGCATGGCCAGAATATACAGAATGTGCACATGAAGTACCAAACTAAGACAGTAGATCTCACAAAAATTATTAAATTTTCAATGAGTTAATACCTGGAATGAGTTGGCCTTCTTTGTTGGTACCAGTAGATGGACGACAGATTGGTTGCAATGCTGTTTGCTGAGCAGATGAAGCTTCTCCCAATGAATTATCACCCAATGACGTTAGAATAATGTTAGCATCAATATCAATTCCTGAACGCTGAAGTCGTGCAAGGACATCTGCAACAACTTTTTGACGGATAGTTGCCTTTTATTCCTCAATTTTTTCCTCATTCTTTGTATCTTCTCCTCCAATTTTTGTATAGAATTTGAAGTATTCTAAGGGGGTTTAAAACGTCCTACTTTCCCTCTCAAAGAAGTTCTTGTAACCCCTCGTCCATCCCCGTCTATACAATCTCAGACGTCCCGGATCTTCAGGTCTCATGACAGATGCAAATGCCTCTACGGACTCATTGCCATTTTCGTTTTGTTGTGCTTCAATTTCCACCATTTTAGCCTACAAAGCAAATTCAAAAAAATATAATTCAACTAAATAAAAAGTAACCAAATAGAAACAAATAATTGATCTCGATATATTATTAATTAAATATAATCGCACAATTTTACTAGTTGTATCTTCATCTGAGGACTTGTATGATCGCCCAACTTTTCTTTTCCTTATAGAAACAAAGACTTTCTTTGTTGATAAAGGATCCGAAGTTTCCTTGTCTTTTTCCTAGTTACATGAAAGTGAGTTAGCATTCCTAGTGATCTGCCATGAACTAAACAAAAGCTAAAATTGAAATTTTTTTGCCACGATTTGCTAGTTACACACCAACTTAGAGCGAACTAAAGCAAAACTTCTTTTTCCAGCAGTGTGAGGATTCTTCAACTTTTTTCGATTCTCAATGTTAGTTTTAGACATTCTCTGCAAACAAAAAGAAACATCAAACAATGAAATATATAATGCTTCATGTTAAAATATCAAACAGAAAGGTACCAGAGTCATATATAATGCTTCCTGTTAAACCCACACCTACACTCTCTCCTCTCTCCTCTCTCTAGTGACAAGAATGGTGAACTAAGGCAGCCATGGCTGCTCCTCTCTCTCCCCAGCCTTTGGCTGTGGGAGAGCCCCCTCCAACCATTGAAGAAAGCATCCAAAACAATAGCAATCAAAATACATATGTTGCACGCCTGTACCAAGCAAAAACAACCGCTACTTTGAACCAAAAATACTTGAAACCTATTGAAGTTATACATGGATTTCCAACAATTCAGTTTTCAATGAAGAAACGGATGGAATTCGCAAAGGAGGAGGGATTGCATCAAGCTATTGTGGTGAAGCTATCTTCAAATCATGCAACAAATGTATTAGTAGGACATGAGAAATCTGAAATTGAAGCAGCTATTGTATGTTCAAAGTTGAGGCTACTGTTGCATTAAATGCAACTGGTGATTGACCTACTGTTGGGGATCCTAAATCTACTTGTTGATTTAGTTAAAAAACTAGTAGGTGAGGTGCATAAAAAAGGGCAAGAAGCAGTACAATCAACTGGAGCACCACATCTCAGTGGCAATTCTAATTCTGCTGGGAATGCTAACAGATCTATAGCCAAACTGAATGCACATAATTTGGGCATCAAAGAGGAGAAAAATATGGCGGGGGATTGGACTACAATATCTGGTAACCTCACGACAGTAGGAGCTAAAATACTGGAGAATTTGAATCCTCTCAATGCACTCACCAGTAAATAAATACGGCATAGACAACAATTTAGCAGAATCTGGGCAGAAATTAGGTAGAATCTGGGTAGAATTTGGGCAGAAACGGGGCTGAATTTTTCTGAAAAACATTCTGCAACATTTCGGCGCTTTTTGGATGTTTAGAAGAAGAAGAAGAAGAAGAAGAATGAAAATAAAAACATACCTCCAATCATGAAATACCATCTAATGACCTTGTTGGTCGATCAGAGAACTCAATACACTTATCACACCATCAACAAACACTGCCGATGATGTCTTCAGCAACAAAAAAGCCTAAGGAAAGGATTGTTTATAAAGAAGGAGAATATGATTATGATTCAGACTAAATATGAAGAAGATGAAGACGAGTATGTATCCAAAGGCTGGGCAGATCAGGTTGAGGAGGAGAAAGGGAACGAAGCTGATTCACTGGACAATTACGAGGCTTGTGATGAGCAAAATACCAGTCCTACCAATGCACAAAATATCAATACACCAATTTCAAAGGCATCAATAGAGAAGAAGAAAAAGAAGGTGCAGAAGGTGCGCGATGAAACATTGAAGATGCACGATGAGCAGGCCCATAATTCTGCTAATGTTTTGTACAACAATAAACATGAAAGTAGCAATCTCATTAATGCTTTCTGTTAAAATAATGTTCTTTTATTCTAAAAGAACTGCTCCAAAAGCCTTAATCCCAGCAATTGAAAAGATTTACAGCAGAAGCCTACGGCCAGGTACTAGGGAAAAGAGCTTCTCCATAGATATTTTGAGAATGTTTATATGTAATTTAAAGGAAGGAATGAATCGGATGTACTCCTATAATGTACCATCTAGCAATTGAAAATATTTACAGCAACATCCTTGAAGTAGATAAAGAAGGGAAAGACAACAACCATGGCCAAGAAGAAGGAGAAAACTAGAAAGACAAAGAAAAAGAAAAAGAAGAAGAAGAAGAACTTTAAGAAGTAGTTCAAGAAAATGAAGAAGAACAAGTAAAAAGTCACATACCTGGAGTTTCTCAGAGTTCCAATACCTAAGGAGTTCCTTAAATTGAGAAACTGGAACATCTTCAGGGATATGTTACATTCGAGTTTCATCACTTTTATAGGGGTCAAAGTGATCTTTTTTCAATCTACTCTTATGTTTTCTCCAGGCAGCTTGAACTGATTCAAAAGTATATTTTTTTGCAGCTTCAGGAATATCATATTTATCCTATAATTGGTGTCAAATCTGTTAGTGTAGAAAATATGAAATATTTTCAATCAAAAATTAAAACTTAAGAAGTTTAGACGTTGGTATATTCCCATATATCCTCTTTTGTGTCCATCTTCCTCCAATCCAAAATATCAAGAGGACATAGAGTCGCATTCCTTGCCAATGTGCCGAAGAAGCTTCCAAATTCTATCACAACTGCATCACTAAGACTGACAGGTTGATTTAAGTTGTTAAGTAAAATCAATTTACGCTCATGTCGTCCATGTACACTTTTCATCTTTGTTTTTCCTCTTTTTCTTGTTTGATTAGAAGGGCCTTCAACTATTCGAACAAAACAAAACCACCAAATCACTATTGTTGGTACATTTTTTATGACTGAAATAGGATGTAAATATTTTTAGATAAAGTCTATAGGTTCTTACCTTGTTCTTCACATTGTTCATCTTCAACAAGAGTTGTAGAATCCAACTGAACTTGTTCCTCTACTTGTTCCTCTATTTCTTGTGTTGTAGGAATGGTTGATCTTGTTTGTACATGGGCTGCTACTTCTGAATATTGTGGCACTAGCAGATTCTCTTCGATGATATTCAGACGCTCATTGTTTGATTGTCTAGCAGGAGCAACATATTTTGCAGAAGTGGTTGATCTAGTTTGTGCATGGGCTACTACTCCTGGCAGATTCTCTACAATAATATTCGACCGCTCTTTGTTTGATTGTCTAGCGGGAACAATATATTTTTGGCTAAACGAAGTCCTTATTTGGTTTGCCAAAGATGTCATTGTTCCAGGTTTTGTGTATATTGCGCTTGTCTTTCTTTTGAGCTTTGAAGGTCTTTCTTGACTCATATCTATTAAATCTGATGAAGAATACAAATAAAAATAGCTTTATTAGGTATTATATAAATGACAACAGTAGAATTTCAAATAAAGTGCAGCTTCATATGATAAGTTAAGGATATGCATATGATAGTTTAAGAGTAAACTATGGCAATGCGCAACATATGATAGTTTCAGAGTAAACTTGAGTCTCACATGGTAAGTTGGAAAAGATGCATATATGATGGTTTCCAAGTAATGGTTTCAGATTGCAATACAAGGAAAAACCAAATTAAAAAATGAAAACAATGGTCATATGCAAGAACAGAATTTAAAACAAAAGCAGCAGTGATGACAAAGAAAAACAGTGAAAGAAGATAAAATAACAACAACATCAGGCAGAATATATGCAGCAACAACAAAGTGAAAGAAGAACAAAAGAAGCACCAGAACTATTATCTTGACTTAAGTCTTATTTCTTGTCTTAAGTCTTATCTGTTCAAGATCACTTCTGCTTGCTTAAGCACTAGAAGAACAAAAGAAGCACCAGAATATTTACAATTTGGCACAACACTATAGAGTTATACTACTGCATACAATAGCCTCCAATTCTTGAGATGACAGATTAGTTACCAAACATCACAATGGATATATTATACCACTACATACAATGGCCTCCAATTCTGGAGATGGCATATTAGTTATCAAATGCCAAGGTCATACGCAAAAAGTGAAAATTTAAAACAAAAGTTGTTTGAATATTATAAAAGCTTGGAATGAAACAAATTAAACTTGAACTATAACATATTAAAATAGCTTTCATGTATGGACTATAGTTTCCAGTACTTAGCATATTACAAAACCTTGAAACTGAAACAAACTAAAAACTCCAAAAGCATACACAATAACAAAAAAGTGTTCGAAAGAAGACAATGAAGATAAAAAATACAAATAAAAATCAGAAGTTTCTTCCCCAATCATCAGCCTCCATCCAATCCCAATCCGTATCATCTACATCATCCTCCTCTTCTGATGTTTCCATAACTGTATCTTGTGAATGTTGTGCATCAGTTAGCATATCAATAACATCAAGAGGTACATCTTCTCTCGACCATCTAAAACAACTAGTATAAAATTAGTTTATATACTCCTAATAAAAAAATCAAATAATAAGAAAGATAGAAAAAAGTCACTTATTGTCAAAATTATATGGATTTCACTATTGTAAAATTTAACAATAATTTTATGTTTATAGTTTATTGGTTATGATGTTGTAACTTAATCTAGTCATATTCGTCAAATCCCTTTATCCTAATCAAACAAATTCCATAGATGATTTGAAAGGAATATGGGCCTTCCAATCCTAAGTTGATAGACTTGAATTTAATTTTGTTGGGGTTTAACAATCTGGTATACGAAATTCATTACTGAGAACTTGCATCCTTTTCAACCAATGAATGAAACCTTGAGAGAAGATTCCAGCAACACATTGACACATCAAAGAATTAAAGTGTTAGGTTTTTAAATCTCATCTCCAATACAGCAGCTAACTCAGCAGAGCAGCTGCCAACCCAATACAGTAGCTAACTCAGCAGAAACAAGGAATATTGCAGCTCAAAAACTCAGAAATCCAATGCCCAAATACAAACTTCGTATCAGAAAAGACGCCAGCAGTTCACAAGATATTATCCACAGGATTCAATATTCCCTAGACAACTTGATGTTCTAAACGTCAATACCACACAAGAGGGGGGAGGGGTAATTTGTGTGGTACCCAATTTTTCGATCTAGAAGAACCTGGTTCTTCTAGGTGTTCTAACTACTATTGTTGCGGAATTAAAAGTACAGAAAATAAAGAACATAGAGATTTTTACGTGAAAAATACCTGGTTCAAAAGGTGAAAAAACCACGACCCACTACTCAGTAAGATTTTCCCAAACATCCACTAAACTCACTGAGCTAAAACAGCATTTACAAAACCTCTTTGTAAACCTAAGGATTAACTCTAATCCCTATGTAGCACACAGCCTCAGCTGTTGCGACACCTTCAAGTTAGCCTATAACTTGAACACTCAAAGTACCTATTACAAATACTTCTATGAAAGCTAAAAAGGTACAACTTTAAACCACCTTCTACAATTGAACTAGAACAAGACTAAACACAGCGGAACTGGTTCTTCTATCTCGTTCAAGTAGCTTCAGGTGTGCACACTTACATCTCACATAAATTGCTCGCAAAATTGCCTTGCTCGTTTTCTCTCAATTTAGTTTAACTTCTGCGTATGTGCAACACCTGTAAAAGAGAACAATCACTATTATTTAATGAGTTAGTAGTCAGAGTTTGATTGAGACTCAATTGCTGATCTTCCATCGAAGTTGAGTCCTTGTACAATACAAACTCCAACCCTATCAATTATCCGGATTGTGTCCTCTTTCCATAAAGAGACTTTCTCTCCTTATCCAATATGCAACATTTTCGATCAGTTCAAGAGATATTGCTTCTTGATCACTAAGACTTATCTCTTTCACGTGTATCTTACATGTCTAGGTTGATAAATATTGTGCCTCACATGATGGACCTAGTTCATGACTGAGTTCATTTGTCATTCTTCAAAACTTCACCTGAACTTGGGCCAACAAATTCCCCCTTTTGATGATGACAAATTCTGTGCTTTTACTAATCAAAGAATATGTAGGAACTCAGGTTGAACATCAACACATTAACTTAGAATTTTAACTTATCATCAAGGACCAGGTTTAGTTAGGTTATAAATATCACATTATTCAAAATAAAGAGTAAAGCACAATATCTCTTCCCCCTTTTGGCATCATCGAAAAGTTGCATACATTGTGAATCCCAAATTTTAGTAATTACTCATGGCCACTTAGGCAACTGCAAGTGAAAACATGGATAAAATCATCAATAATCAACAAACATATTCAAACTATTAAGATTAGAATCTTCATAGAACAAGAGAAACAGCAGTTGTCATTGATAAGATATGTTTCCACCAACAAACCACAAAAAGAAAGAAAAACTTCCAAAACATGAGCAAAAAAATAGAAAAAGTCCCTAATCTGGGTCACTGGGGGTACTAAACTGGTTCAAAAGACAACAACTGTACATCCTAAGGCTTGGAGGAACTAGAGGGCTGGGTTTGGAGAAGGTTGAGCATATTCTGAAGCATCCCATCACTCTTCTCCTTTTATTTTGCTAGCTCAGTTCTAAGGCCATCTCTTTCAGTTTCCAGTTCAGCTACACGAGCCTGGAGCCTAGCAATTTCAGCATCTTTAGATCCACACTCTTGAACCAAAGCCCTAACCTTGCTGTTCACAGGTGTCTTCAGAGATGAACCAGGTTCAACTGGGGTGGCATTGACTGGATAGTCACAAGCCAAAAGAGTCTTGATGCCAAAGTGTTCCTTGCTTGATGTCATCTCCCATTTCTTCAAAGGCACATTCAGCCTGTCTAGAACAGTAGTCAATATGAACCCATATGGGGTGGCATGAGCCTTGGAGGCATTTATGACCCTGTCCAGTAATTTGACAATAAAGGCAGACCAATTTATCTACATTCCTCTCACAAGGCACTCCATAAGAACCAGGTCCATGTAGTTGCCAGTGTGCCTCCTCTCCTGTCTAGGCAGTAGGCACTTGTTAACAAATTCAAATAGGACCTTGTGCTCAGGCATCATCTCACTTTTCTGCACAAACCTGGCTTCAGGCACATCTTCAGCAGTTGCGACATCACAAAAATTCCTAGTGATTTGAAGAGCAGTAGATAGAGAATCTAGAGATGGACACCTTTGCCTTGTATAATCATCATACCCCTCACTAGGTATGTCTAGAATCTTACCCAATTTGAGTGCATCAAACTGCACCCTTCCTCCTTTCACCAGATTGGTGACTACCCCATTCTTCACTATGGCATTGGCCATAAACTCAATCAATTCTTTCCTAGCCAGCCTCCCATCCATTTCAAGGACCATGTTCTTCCAACCTTGTGCAGCTAGGGCATCCACCAGTCTTCTCATTCCTGGCTCATCCAGGTCTCTCAACAGTCTTCCTTTCAAAAAAATTCTTCTGCCAAAGATGGCAAACCTATCTTGTTCCTTTTCAGATTCCTCTTCTTCTTCTTCTTCTTCTCCACTCTATTCTTCTTCTTCCTCAGTAATTTTTACCTGCTTACCTTTCACTGCAGATCTAGTTCTTTTGGCTAAAGAGGGTTCAGCAGATACAGGTTCAGAGGAAGACTTCTTGGAAGAAGCCTTGACCCTTTTTGGTTTGGGTGTAGGAACTTCCACAGTTGTTCCCCTTTTTGATGGACCAGTTCCATCTCCTCTTCTTCTTCTTCTGAAACCTCAGAACTCTCCACAACCTTTGCTTTTCCCTTCTCCTTCTTTTTCTGCTTGCTTTCTTCCAGAGCTTTCTGTAACTCAGCTTCACTTTGTTTGACCCTGCTTCTAGTGGCTCTTCCCTTAGGTACTGAAGGTATAGTAGGTTTTGGGGATGACATTTTACTTTTCTTTGTTGGCTTGGAAGCAGTTGGAGCCTTTTGTGTGGAAACTTTACGCTTCTTTGGATCATAACTGGCCTCAGCCCTCTTCAGAAGATCAACCAGTGTTTCCTCAGCAGATGAACCAGGTTCATCTTGTTGCTTGCTTAGATGCACAAGCCCCGATGATCGCAGCCCCGATGATCAGATTGACCCAAAAAGGTGCCTAGTTCAGGTGGTCGGACAAGTGTGAGGCGAGTTTTTAGAAGCTCAAGATAGCTTTGACTACGGCGCTGATGTTGGTTTCGCCCACGGGTTCAGGGCCATATACAGTTTATTGTGACACATCTCGTATTGGACTTGGTGCAGTGTTGATGCAGGATGGCAAGGTCATTGCCTATGCTTCACGGCAGTTGAAGATTCATGAGAAGAACTATCCGGTTTATGATTTGGAGTTATAAGCCATTGTTCACGCATTGAAGATCTGGAGGCATTATTTATATGGCATGTCATGTGAGGTGTTCACGGATCACAAGAGTCTGCAGTATTTGTTAAAGCATAAGGAGCTAAATTTGAGGCAGAGAAGGTGGTTGGATCTATTAAAGGACTATAATATCACCATCTTATATCATCCGAGAAAGGCCAATGTGGTGGCCGATGCTTTGAGTAAAAAGTCAGCCAGTATGGGCAGTCTTGTTATATTCCGGTCAGTGAGAGACCGCTTGCTTTGGTGTACAGGCTTTGGCCAATCAGTTCGTGAGGTTTGATATTTTTAAGCCCAGTCGTGTGTTAGCTTGCACAGTCGCTCGTTCTTCTTTATTCGAGCGTATCGGAGATCGGCAGTATGATGACCCTTATTTGTGTGTCCTTAGGGACACGGTGCAACACGGAGGTGCCAAGTAGGTTACATTAGGAGACAATGGAGTTTTGAGGCTGCAGGGTAGGGTTTGTGTGCCTAATGTGGATGGGCTCCGAGAGTTGATTTTAGAGGAGGCCCATAGTTCGATACTCTATTCATCCGGGCACCGCTAAGATGTATCAGGATTTACGGTAGCATTATTGGTGGAGGAGAATGAAGAAGGATATTGTTGCGTATGTGGCTCGATGTTTGAATTGTCAGTAGGTAAAGTACGAGCATTAGAGACCTGGTGGTCTGTTCCAGAAGATAGAGATTCCTGAGTGGAAGTGGGAGTGTATCACTATGGACTTCGTTGTTGGATCCCACAGACTCAGAGAAAATTCGATACAATGTGGGTTATTGTTGATAGGCTGACCAAGTCAGCACATTTCATTCTGGTGGCAGTCTCCTATTCTTCCGAGAGCTTAGCCGAGATCTATATCCGAGAGATTGTTCGTCTTCATGGTGTACCCGTGTCTATCATTTCGGACCGAAGTACGCAGTTTACCTCGTATTTTTAGAGAGCAGTTCAGCGTGAGTTGGGCACACGGGTTGAGTTGAGCACAACATTTCATCCTCAGACGGACGGGCAGTCCGAGCATACTATTCATATTTTGGAGGATATGCTCCGAGCTTGTGTCATTGACTTTGGAGGCTCGTGGGATCAGTTCTTGCCTTTAGCGGAGTTTGCCTAACATAATAGCTACCAGTCGAGCATCCAGATGGCTCCTTATGAGGCTTTATATGATAGGCGGTGTCGATCGCCGGTTGGATGGTTTGAGCCGGGAGAGGCTCGGTTGTTGGGTACAGATGTAGTACAAGAAGCCTTGGACAAGGTCAGGATCATTCAGGATAGGCTTTGTACAACTCAGTCTAGGCAAAAGAATTATGCCGACCGCAAGGTTTGTGATTTAACATTCATGGTCGGTGAGCGGGTGTTGCTTCGGGTGTCGCCTATGAAGGGTGTGATGAGATTTGGAAAGAAGGGCAAGCTTAGCCTTAGGTTCATTGGCCCGTTTGAGATTCTTGATCAAGTGGGAGAGGTGGCTTACAGACTTGCATTGCCGCCGAGCTTATCAGTCGTGCATCCAGTGTTTCATGTGTCTATGCTTCGGAAGTATCATGGCGACCCATCTCACATGTTAGATTTTAGCACTGTCCAATTGGACAAGGATTTGTGCTATGAGGAGGAGCTGGTAGCTATTCTAGACTGGCATGCTCGTCAGTTGAAATCGAAGAATTTCCCTTCTATTCATGTTCAGTGGAGAGGTCAGCCTGTTGAGGCATCGACCTGGGAGTCCGAGTCCAATATGCGGAGCTGTTATCCCCATCTTTTCTCCGACTCAGGTACTTCCTTCTAATGTCCGTTCGAGGATGAACGGTTGTTTAAGAGGTGGAGAATTCTGCATTCCGAGGCCTTAAAACCTCTTTTTTTACCTCACCTTGATTTTTCGTGTGTAGTCTGGGCATGTATCCGGAAAGCCATTATGTAAAAATCTGTGAAAAATGGTGAATTTTGCTTTTAAAATAAATTTAAGTTGATTTCAGTCAATATTTTGGGTAAACGGACCCAGACCCGTGATTTGATGGTCACGGAGGGTCCGTAGGAAAATATGACACTTGGGTGTATGCTCGAAATCGAATTCCGAGATCCCAAGCCTGAGAAACAAATTTTAAAAGAAAATTATTTTATGGAATATATATGAGTTTTTGGAAATGAAATATGTTTGAATTTGATGGTATCGGGCCCGCATTTTGGTTTCGGAGCCCGGTACTGGTCTTGTATGTGATTTAAGTTGAGCTTGTAAAATTTGGTAAGAAACGAAGGTCATATGACGTGATTCGGAACCTTAGTTGTAAAATTTGAAACTTTTAAAGTTCTTGAGATTTACTTTGATTTTGATGCTAAATTCATAGTAATTGGTGTTATTTTGATGATTTGATTGCACGAGCAAATCTGTATGATGTTTTTAGGTTGGTGTGCATGTTTGGTTTGGAGTCCCGAGGGCTCGGGTGAGTTTTGTATAAGCCACAGAGTGAAATTTGCACTTTGGAATTGCTGGTATGTTGTAGGTTTGCAGGCTTGCGAGATTGCAAATGCGAATAAAGCATCGCAAATGCAAAAGAAGGTCTGGGCAGGTCTGATCGCAAATGCGGAAGACCCATGTCGCAAATGCGAACCCCTTAAAAATATGGGGAGGTCGCAAATGTGATAAAATCTTCGCAAATGCGAAGAGGACAGTCTTCGGAAGGGTTCGCAAATTCAAACCCTGGTCGCAATTGCGACATCTGCAACCTGTAAATTCATAACTTAGCCGAAAATCTTTCATTTTTCAAACCCTTTCAAAACCAAAACACCTTTGGGCGATTTTTCAAAGACAGGTACTGGTCCAAATCGATTGTAAGTCATTTCTAACTTGTTTTCTTCAATCTATAACATCTTTTCACATGATTTCAACTCAAAATGAAGGGTTTTCAATGGGGAAATTGGGTGTTTTGGGTAGAACCTAGGTTTTTCAAATTTTGGAGATTTAGACCTCGATTTGAGGTCCGATTTCAAAATAAATTATATATTTGGGTTCGTGGGTTAATAGGTAATCGGGTTTTGGTTCGAACCTCGGGTTTTAACCATGTGGACCTGGGGTCAATTTTTGACTTTTTGGGAAAAAATTTAGAAAACTTATTTTCATGCATTAGAATTGATTCTTTTAGCATTTATTGATATAATTAAGTAACTTGTGGCTAGATACGAACGAATTGGTGGTGAAATCAAGAGGTAAAGCGGTAGTTGAGACTTGAATTGTGTAAGTGGCATCGAGGTAAGTGTTTGGTCTAACCTTAGCTTAAGGGATTATGAGTTGTGTCCTATTTGCTATGTGTTAATTGTTGAGTACGACGTATAGGCATGGTGACGAGTATCTATACATTGGTGTCAAGCATGCCCGTGAGTATTATGCTATGATTAATATGACTCTGTTTTGTATTGTTCATGCCTTATGTGATATTTCTATTGTTGAACAAGGCTTGTGGAAGAAATTTTGGTAATTGAATATTGAAGAGCGCTGGCTCAAATTGTGAAATGACTTGTGGAATTATTGTTGGAAATTAAACATTATAGAGCGATGGCTCAGGTTGTGAATTGATTTGTGAAGTAAATGTGAAAAAGAGAAGAAGATTATTATATTGTCTCCATTGCTGGGATGTTGTTTCTTTTAATGCTATCTCCCTTGCCGGGATGTTGTAGCTTTTGATATTGTTCCCTTGCCAGGATTTGATTGTTGTACTATTGTTCCCTTGCTGGAATTTTTATTGTGATTTTGTTTATTTCCTTGCCCTTATTGCTTGTGATTGTTGTTTGGGTGAGGGAGAGTGTTAAAGCACGAAGGGTGATTCCGTGCATTGTTTTGGTGAGAGAGTGTTAAAGCATGAAGGGTGATGCCGTGTATGATATTTGTGAGAGAGTGTTAATGCACGAAGGGTGATGTCGTGCCGCACGATGTACCATTCAGTACCCTTATATGAGTGATAATGCATGAAGGATCATTCTATGTCATAATTATGTAAGGTAAAAACACGAAGGGTGATGCCATGCAATTTATATTGATTTTATGGTGAGGACGAGAGTAAAAGCACGAAGGGTGATGTCGTACACTTGTCTTTGATTTCCTGACTTTCATTGATAGTTGAGTTATGGTGTTCTATACATTTAACTATTGTTTTCAGTTGTTACCGGTTATTTCCCCGCAACATGATTTCCTCTTCCTATCTTTAATTGTACAGTTTTGCCTTTATTTTCCGGTGTATATGATTTAACTATACAGGTTTATTTGGTAGTCTGTTCCTAGCCTTGTCACTACTTCGCCGAGGTTAGGCTAGGCACTTAGCAGCACATAGTCGGTTGTGCTGATACTACACTCTACACTGTGTGCAGATCCCGGTACTGGAATATACGGACCGTAGCTTTGTGTTGCTGCCTTCAGTCCATTCGGAGATCCAAGGTAGTCCTGCAGGCATCCGGAGGCCCTAGCGTCTCCCTCTATCCTTTCATCCTGTTTCATTTATGTATTTCAGAGACAGCGTTGTTCTTATTTATCGGACCCTATTTGTAGTATTCCTAGACCGTCTGTGAAGTTGTAACACCAGCCTTGGGTAGTTTATGTATGGATTGGTATTGGCATCTTTATTAAAGTATTACATTTCAGTCTTCCGCTTATTAAATTTCGCTGTGTTATTTAATATTGGCTAATAAATTATTAAAGGATTAAAATGGGAAAAAAGTAAATAATTCAAATGGTTGGCTTGCCTAGATTTCACTAGTAGGCGCCATCACGACTCCCGAGGGTGGAAAAATCCGGGTCGTGACAACAGAGGATAAGGAGAGACTTTACTCTTCATGGCAACATTCAATAATCATTAAAGTTTTTGGGAGAAAAGTGAATCACCTCACCCCCAAACACAAAACAACTGTGGAAACCCACTGAAACACTATCCCTTATAGATCTAAGCAACGATTTCTTTCTTATTAAATTTCAAAGACAAGAAAATATGACTAAAGCTTTACATGAAGGGCCATGGTTTATATTAGGCCATTTCCTATCCGTTAGACGATGGGAACCAAGGTTTCTAGCATCAAAGGCAAAACATACCTACATAACCATATGGTCACGCCTACCGGAGCTACCTACTGAATTCTATGACACACATATCCTCCAACACGTAGGAAATAAAATAGGCAAATTGCTCAAGATATATACATGCACATCATCTACTTCAAGGGATCATTATGCTAGAATCTGTATTGAAGTACCCCTTGAAATGCCTTTAAAATCCAATATATTTATAGATCACCATCGCCAACAAATCCTATATGAAGGTCTTAATATGTTATGTGTTAGATACAGACGAATAGGCCACACCACCACACACTTCAATACAACATTCAGTCTACACAATACACCACCTTCATCAACTCCTACCTCATTATCTACTCAACTAACTAAGGCAGATATGCCACCCCAAGAAGAATGGAAGACAATTGTTTTTCCAAAAAGGCAGACAAAAGTCCACAGGCGCTCAATCGACCAACTCCTCAACATTCATGCTGCCCCAAACTCAGCTTCAGCATCTACACCAATGGACACCCAACATACACAAGCGACAAAGGTAGGGAACTTACACACAAGTACGCAAACTCAATCCCCTATTGTAATTACTTCTCCATTAGTTGATAAATTGTCTAATCAACTCCCTTCTAACCATATTCTAGCTACTAAAAATCATTTTTAATTATTAAATTGCTCAAACAACATAGTATCCTCCTTTTCCTCCAAAGTTCAAGGCAAACAGGCTACAAGCCCAACAGGAAAACCTATGGGCCAAAACAATATAGTAGCCATTACGCACGGGTCATTACCAATCCACACCTACGTACCTGACCCACCTCAAACTCCAAACAATAATCATAACCCTATTTCACAAACATCTAGGGTAAACAGTAACCATATTGACACCAAGACAACTACCACCTCCGTCACGTCAGGCACACCTCCCTTCACACCCAATCACAGAAACCCTTGCATGCATATCCCAAACCCTACACCAAGCCCACAAGGCACCTATACTACCCATAAAGATTTACCTCTACTCCCTTCACAGCCCACCCACTAAACGACCACTACCAAACCAATCTCCATGCAACATTCCCCACCCCTTTCCAGCCCACGTGCTAAGCCCAACACACACGAAAATTCAGTCACTAAACATACTCAACCGCCTTCCTTACCCAATGAACTAACACCTGTTGATACCCAATTTTTTCCTATAATATTTTTAAATGCATATATACCTCCAAAACTATACATTAGCATCAATTAATATTTTTTCATAATTTCTGCATTTTTTAAAGGGCTTTAATTAATTTATCCCAGTATTTTTATTTATATAAGCAATTACCAATTGCATCACAAATAGTTTTATAATAATTTTGTGGCTTAATTTTATCGTTTTGCATTTGTACTAAGTTTTAATTATTTCACAGATAGCCACGTTTAAATTTTTGGGGTTATAATTGCAATTGCTTTGCAATTATAGCCATGTATGCATTATTATATTATTTTACTAGAAAATAACTTTTTATATTTTTTAAATACTAAGTAATTATTTTAAAATATTTCTAGGTATGGAAACCATTTTTTATAATCTGTTTATTATTATTTTTTTAAATATTATTTTTATCATTTAAAGGGGTATTTAACAAACAACCCTTTTTTATTTCGGACCTAGACTAATTAAACAGCCCAATTTCAATTCCCCCAACCCAATTAAATCAAAAACCAAGCCCAAATCTACCCCACCCCAGCCCAAATCTAAGACCTCTACCCAGCCCTAAACCTTTTTAATCCTAACCGTTGATCACAGAGATCAACGACCACCATCACCCCTTTCCTTTTTTATCTCCAATGACCCCTAACCCTAATTCATTTGTCTACACCCGCCGCTTCTGAAACCCTCTCCTCTCTGGTTCTCTCTGAGACCAGGCTCTAACCCTAATCGCCGCCACCCTAAACCAGCTCTAATATCTTTGATTCCTATCAGTTCCATGGATTCCCATAGCCGTTTGAGACTCCTGCTGGTCTCCTACTTCTCCTAGTTGCCCGATTTTGTTATTTCATGGAAAGATCTCGAAGAAATCTAGCCAGATCTTATTCGAGACTCTTCAAGGATCCGCCTATGGTCTGTGAGTGTTACCATCTCGATGTTTGTGGTTCAAATCTCTAGTTCAAGGCCAGATTCTCTTGACCCCTTTCCCTTTTCTTCAAAACTCTAATTTCGGACATGAATCCACCCAGATCCTTGTAGATCTGAAGCGATTCTGAGTCCGTCAACAACTTTTCTTTAAAAGTTCTCTTATTTCTTTACTGTTAATCGATTTTTAAGCACTTTGTTATATTAGGGTTTGGCTTTCTCGTTATTTGTTGGTCGGACCTCTGTGTATCTGAAGTGTTTTCAAGTTCTATGACCGTTTTCCTTAAGAATTTTTTGATTCCCTACTGTTAATCAACTCTAAGTATGTTTTAAAAATTAGGGTTTCTACTTCGTCTATTTTTGCAAAGGATTTTCTGAAATTTCTCATGTTTTGTTTAATCTTTCTATAATGACTATGTTCCAGGCTTGATTGCTTGACTGTCCATTGCTTGATTTCAACATTTTTGTCCGTTATTGTTTGAATAATTGACTGATTAACTAAATTATCTAGGGTTTCATTGCTTGCTGAAATAATTTATTGATTTCTACTTGCTTTCCTTAATCTAGAGGTTCCTACTTGGCGTCTCTTGCCTTTTTATGGGTTGATTGACCCTTGATTGGTCTCTAATTACCTATGATTGCTTTATTCGTGTGATTGATTACTTGATTTATGGGTTCTAACCCTAATTGGCTGTTAAACCCACTTCTTTCTTTATTTGAAACTCAATTAGAGTTATTTTCCCCTAATTTTCTGTCCCTATCAAACTTGATTGATTATTTGATTATTTCCCTTACCTTATTTACAATATTTACCTGCCTTGCCTTAATAAGTTATCCGTATGGTTTTGGGGATTCTTACTGATTCCATATTTAGTATGATTTGGATTCCTTACACTAATTAACCCTTTTTTTGATGTTAAGTGATTACCCCTAATTAAGGGGTCTATTCCAGATTCCCTTACATGAATTGATTCTATAATTATTTTGATTGTCCCCTAATTGACTGACTTCTTATTCCCTTTAGCTTATTTTCTCTACTCTCTAAGTGCTATATATACACTCTTGTTTTACCTCTTAAGGACACGAACAATAGTTCACACAACACTAACACTTAAAAATTCTTGCTCTCTCTCTATTGCAATCTACTTCTACTTTCTGCTGCACTATCTAGTCGGCTGGAAGACAAGACTAGATCTTGGATACTCTTTACTTCATTCTTTTATTGCGAATTCCCAACTGGTATGCCTCTATTATTGCAATTCGATTAACCTGTGGGCTGGTTATTCCACCTGCACAAGCTGTTGATCTTTAAAGAGGGCCTTGGTGTGAGCACTACCCTAGGTCTTTGATGCCCTTGGGAACTTTGACACATTAAGATACCCTCCTTGACACTATGATATGTGGCATTTGAGACTGTTTGAAGGCCTGGTCTGCCGGGTTTATCCTTTGGGCCTATATTCAGGCTCCCTATAGTTGTAACAATTTTACTTCTGTAATTCATTATTAATGTTGGTCTGTAATAAATCTTTGTAAACAGATATTGGGGAAATTAGTAAAAGGGAGGGATTCTTATATGATTTTTGTGGGGAAACCGGGTAGAAATCATGCTTTTAGGTCTACATTATGCTTACTTGCATTAGAAATCATGCTTTAGGTCTATACTATGCTTGTCTGCATTAGATATCATGCTTTAGGTTTACACTATGTTTTACCTGCATCAGAAACCATGATTCTAGGATCACTGGTCATACTAGACAACATGTATAAGCTCACTATCTCATTTGTTACAAATTCTATTTCTGTATAATCATGATCATCTACGAATCCTATTATTAAGTTAATGTTATAATTCTGCCTATTAAAAAACGTCCATTCTTTGTGCATTAGAGATCCTGCTTTAGGACTGTATTTGTGTTTGCTTTATACCATGTGTGCATCAATAACTATCCCGTTTATAAAAAAATTGTTTAAAAAACAATCCCAACACTTAGATGTCATAAAGATAAGCGTGTATAAATCAGTTTTGTAATGTAATATTCAGCACCTAGACTAGCATGCCTATAGGACTTAATAAATTCAATTTGTTTTAATCTGATTCCAGAATTCTGATTGCAATTAGACAATATGTTTATAGGGTATTATAGATCCATGCCTAGGCAAGCTTATAGGTAATCAAGGTCTAATAAAAATTGTGAAACTATGCTTTGCTTTTTTGTGACTACCTAGATTCAGCAGGTTCTAAAAATTCAGTAGGCAAACTGAATAGGTCTATATCACTTAACCTTAACACAATGCTTCATATTCTTTGTTTGTCATGCTCACCTAGATATCATGTTCTAAGGCCTTTCTGAAATATCTGAAATCTGTTGTTTGAGATGTGCACTTACTTGCTCTATTTGTGGAGGTAAAATCTGAGCCTTTTAACTGTTCTATTCTTGGTCCAATCCTACGTGTTTTGCTTGTCACCTAGAGTTTTTCCTTTTATTTACTGTAGGAGAGTCTAAATTCACCTTAACTAGAAGTCCTAAACACCTCCGGAACTATATAAGTAAAGGGACGGGTAATGCACGCATATGATACATTTAAAGTTGCTAGAATGCTTTAGGCTATGACCAAAGGAAGGGTAATTGAGTAGCAAAGGATATGATGACCTGTGCGCCAATGCCACGTGTAACCCCTCTAGTTGAGAAAGGCTTACCGGGTATTGTACAGATGTGATCCTATAAGCTAACAAACCTAGGATTCCCCTCATCTTATAAGCTTAGACTGCTTATCTGCTAAAATTGCTCTATCTTACATGTGTGCTTAGATTACTTATCTGTCAAATTTCCTTTATCTTATATGTGTGCTTAGAATGCCTATTTGTTAAATGACTAATTCACATAATTGAGTTCGGCCGGGACCTACCGTTGTGGACTGTGAGAGGTGCCTAACACCTTATCCTCAAGGTTATTTTGAGCCCTTACCCAAGTCTCTGGTAATGCAAACCAGTCTCATGAGTTATTTGCTCTAAGTGCCCTAACGCACCTTAAATCTGTTAGGTGGCGAATCTTCAAATCCAAATACCCAATTCCCAAAAGGAAATGAGTTGTTCCCGATGAATGTCGAAACCCAGACTCCGCGAGGAAAAAGGAGGCGCGACAACACCTATAAACACTTCTCAATCATTAACTATCATGACCCAAATCGAAGGGGCCGCGACGGGCATCCAGTGCCTTACTTAACCGGGTACCAATGTAACATATCTTTCTTATCATACTATCATGGGTAAATGAGCCAGAAAACCCGTCATGAGATAACAAGAATAAAACATAAGGGAATACTCAACATATGACGGTCCAACATGATATACAAACTTATACATGTGACATATGAGCCTATAAGGTTGACATGACCATTTGTAAAATCAAAACATAGGCCGATAAGGCCATACAAATTTCCATACACCTGATATCTATCTATAAGACTCTAAGAGTACATAATATCATAAAGGTCGGGATAGGGCCCCGCCATACCAATCTATACATATCCAAAGCATACTGACCAAATAGGCAACTCCGGAGCAAGTGGAGTGCACCAACACTTTCCGTTGAGCTGATAACCTACTTGGAGGACTGTCAACCTATCAATCGGGACCTGCGTGCATGAAACGTAGTGTCCCCAGGCAAAAGGGACGTCAGTACGAATAATACACCGAGTATGTAATGCAAGAAAGCATAAACAAGAACAATAATGTAAAGAGAGATAGATGAGATACAACCTGTAACATCTGAGTGCCTCTGGGGGCTACTGAGATGAAATGCATAATACATATACATAAACTTTTAAAAACATACGCCTCTATGGGCATCATCATCATCATATCATACCCGGCCTCAACTAAGACTCTGTAAAAACTTACCGTCCATCATAAGGCTCAGTAAAATTGTACCCGACCATGTTGAGCTCGGTAAACCCAACTGATCAGTGTTTTCATAATAGGTGCCATACTCGGCCGACAATAGCGCGGCTCAGTAGAGTAAAATATATACTATATATAATGCATGCTGGACACATGGAATCATGTTCTAAACTTTTCGGAGTGACTTAAGGTCGTTGCACCTTCAATTAACATTATGTATACCCATATCATCAATATGAACTTCAGTAGGATTTAAGGATCATACATACTTGCTTAGAATAACTTTATAAGGAAAGAACAACATGGGCAACCTTAGTTGCTAGGAGTAGATCCATTATGCAATAGCGTATTGTTTATATTCATTTCATTTTATATCATGCCAAAAGAAATAAGGAGTGCACATACATTTGAAATCTTCTATCCAATATTCGAGCAAGCTTAATATGATCTTACGTCTACAATAAGTAAACCGACTTCGTCATCATCATATTTGCATTGTAACTCTCATATTTGGAAACTAATATTCTACAAGAAAACGTACAACACCTCCCCTATTTGTAATACATCTCATATGTTACCAAAAGTCACCAAACAACCCAAACAATAACAATATAATTTACAATACGCTCCCCGATTTGTTCAACAACTATTTTGAGCGGCAAGCTCGATTTATGATTAACAAAATATGGTTTGAATCCAATTCCTTTTCCATGAATCTACCTACAACATATATAACATCATACTTATGCTTACCATATTATTTTCAACCCAAAACATCACAAGCACAATCTTCAAATATAGTCCACACACCTAGTACCTTAACCTTTATCGTCAACATCTTATTTTTCTTGTTATCTTATTTAATCCACTGAATTAGCACATAGATAAGCTTAACAACAGCAGACGTGACATAATAAAACTATTTATAACAATGTCCAGCCACAACAAACCATACATATATAGCCTCAATACAACCACAAAAAAGATAACGATTCCTTATGCCATGTCAATTACTATCTTATAGATTTTCACTCAAACAACTCAACCAACAAATGATTGACCTTAAGCACAACCAAGAACATGATTTACTTAACTTAGGAAGTAGATACAACTTGAAATCCCCACCTGGTGTAGCTCACAACAACCGTCAATCACACCATAACACTATAGGAGTTGTATTCTCTTCTTGAATAAACATTGGTGTTCATGTTGCTATGTAAACACTTGTATTTCGCCTTGAAACTCTAGTATACATGAAGGAGGTACTTATTATTATATTAATCATAAAGAACAACACGAAATATGAGGTTACTTACCTTTGAAGAACCCTCCAAAACAACAACAATATGAAGAACTACGATCTAGCAAGCACCACGAGATTTCTAGCATTGGATTCATGTTTTTATCTTAGGTTTTCACCCTAGAATCATGGATGAACCCTTGGAGAGAATTTAGGAGGGTTTCAGAACTGTTGTGGATGAGATAAAATGAGTTAAAACGACATATAAATGACCTAAATACAAGCTGAAGTTTAAACCGACTTTGTGAGTCCCATGGGAGCTGCTTGCGCAGTCTCGCGAAAACGCGAATATCTCTCTAGTCAGATGTTGTATCGACGAAAGGTTTAATGCATTAGAAATTAGACTCGTAGATCCTTAATTATATATATATATATATATATATATATATATATATATATATATATCATCCCTTGAGTCCAATTATATTGGGAGAAAAGTGCAACTACATTTGACCTATATTTCAACACATTATGAATGTAACTTGTGATGACCTTTCCTAGCTTTTGTTCTACAAATTGCTTGACTTAAAACCATAACATAAGACTAAAATAACCCATAACTTAACCTCCTCATCATGTTAATAACCCTAGTCTCACCCCAAAATTATATGTTATAACATTCCAAACTTGTCGACTTTTAGCGAAACTTATTTTCTTCAATTTGCTTAGCGTCTAAGCTTTCCAACCCTTTTGGTACTTGTTATTAATGATGTTAAAGATTTGAAACCTCCAAAATAACATGATGAACTTTCAAAAATGATCTCATTTTTGAGCTTACATCAATTGGCTTACGACGCACTCTCACGTACGAAAACATGGGATGTAACATCATTCCCTCCTTTGGAACGTTCGTCCTCAAATGTTGACTGATGCATTTATCTGTCTCATAACCTGTAGCTCTTACGAATACTTTAATATTGTCCTTGACATCTAGGAAACTATTCTGTAAATAAATCCAAAGGCTAGGGTATTCCCTACTTTAGGCCTCTTTCTCATACCACGACATGTGGTCGGAATTCTTCCAATCTCGTAACTGTTGTTACCTTCTGTCATGCATCATGTACAACCGTGTACTTGTATGTGTGCCTATGCGACTCTTCTCTCCTTTTTCCTCCAGCTTTTAGCCAATCTCTAGGCCTCACTTTGTGAACATATACAGAACTATGACAAGATGTCCCTCTAGGCATCTATAGGTGTACTAAAGTTCTTCGCTCGGTGTCGAACTTACGACTTTTGCTACATCTTGTTTCATAGTCTCAGTTATCTATGCTTAAGGATTTACTACAACTAGGTAGGTCATACTATACCATAACTCTTACTTCGATTTATTATTACCGAGGTCTACCTCCTAGCTCCGGGTTACTTTTTCGCTGCTTGTCCTATATGTATAAATCTAAGTCCTTTAATGCTTCCTCATTACTGTTCATCTTAATAATGACGGTTTAATCTCATCTCATACTTTGCAGATTTTATCCATCCATTGCTGATTCACCTTAATGTTAATCCATAATCTACCACTGATAACTTGAAACCTCTTACGTAATACATTGTCACTAGGGCTCACGTCTCATTGGGGAACATCTGAAGTGTTTTGCCCGATCCACCTAGGGAAAATACTATACTTCAATAACCATATTTCCTAGCATCATAACATGATTCATCTTATGGGGGTATTCCAACCCGTGCAATTCGTAAAATCCATTTTCATTAAATTATTACTCAATCAAAGGCCTAAATGCCATCCACTTATGTATCACAATTACACCCTTATTCTACTAATGGGGCAACATTTCATCTCTTCTAATTGCTCCTAGTCTTAGACTCCTCTGTGTTCATTTAGACTGTACCGAGCTTTTTATTACATACGGAAATCATCAGCTCCCTTGTTTTGATGGGTTTAATCCTGAGGGCTCACCTATTCTTGTCACCTTCTCACTCATCTTTTCTTATCCTTACTCCTATCTACCTAAAACCTTGTCATTCTACGATACTTTAGCTTGCGACCTACATATGTCTATTTATACTATTCTCAACCTTCCTTTAAGTTGCTAGCACCGTATATTTCCTTTCGTGCCTTCTCAGTTTCCTTTAAACATAGGCAATTACTTTTTCTTGTCGTTCTGCCACTTTCTGCATGAATGCTTGGCTTATCTTAGTTCCCTCAAATACTGGAATTTCTTGTACCTCATATGATCTCAAACATCACCTTTGATTTTATTTCCCATTCATTAGCCACGATAAGTGCCACTATCTTATGGAGTGTATACAATATTGTAGTGAGATTGTTGTTACAAGATCATTTACTCTTTAGCTCACTATGCTTAGGTGAAAACCTTCTTCCTTATTTCCTCAGCTATTCTTTCGTTGTAGTACTTAGGGAGACCTTCTGGCTCTTGTAAAGTTGCGAGCTTGTTATATCATACACCCGAAGGAAATTTTCGTTGTTCTTACTCGCCTATAATAGTTCTTAGTTACATAACTTCATGCCCTTGTGCTCGTAGGGTTACTTTTATGCTCAATTTTTGATTGTCTCCTTAGTGGCACTCTCTCTTATTTTCATAAAAGTTAAACATTACCTTTAACTATCTCGACTCCTATCTGAAATATTTTAGATGATTGCGATCTCGTATCTGCGAGATTGAATTCCCTATGTTGCGGTTCACTACATTTATCTTGCATGATCTTTTGATTATCTGTGACCTCTTGTCTAACCATAACAGGGCTCTTCCTGAATCAACTACTAATTACTCGTTGGTCCTTTCTCATATATATATTCTGCATAATCTCTCTTGGGATATATCCTATGTATTAACTTACCTCTCACCACTAGCTCCTGATGTATCAAGTGTCCATTCACACTTATTTATCGATAACTTCCTGGCCGGAAACTTTTACTGCCTCTCCCCGGTGTCATGCTTATATAATGTTCTGGAGTCACAACATATCTGTAGGAACTGAATAAATGCAACATCATCCCTTTCTCCTTTTACCACATTCTTCCTTTACCATTCTATAGTTACCTAAATCGCTTAACTCCGACTTAATACCATATCACACCATATTCCCCCTTTAGGGGAGTACTAAGATCGAGTACTACGACGATCTACCTATAGATATTTTACCTCTTCATCTTTAGTGTCTTTTCACATCATCAATGAACCTTAATCGCCTTATGGTAACCTTATGTACTAGGGATAACTAAATATCTTACGCACGAAGGAGACACCTAGTGTAACTGGCACGCTTAGTCCCTTAAGACTAACTCTGCTCAGAGTGCTTGCTTTAGGTAAGAGACTTCCTAAATGACCTTTAAAGGTTATTCGTCTGTTGTCTATTCTATTATTATTGGAACATGATCTCTGAAATTCTCACGATGTTGACCATTATCAAATCCTCCGGTCCCTAATTCATGTTCGGTTTTATCTTGTTTACTAGACCATACTAATTTTTGTTACTACAGGGGGTCTAACTTAGCCTTCTGGTAATTGCGTTGGACTCACCAACTCATTTCTAGAAATGAGGATATGACCTTTGGCCTATACTCTATTATTGTCTCAAGGCCTGTCGCCTCTTGTCTTTTCCTTCACTTGACTATAGACTCTATCATCGTGTCATATTTTGATTTACTGTTATCACCCATTTATCACATCTTACTCATAATACTTTATTTACTCTCTTCTTATTCTCCTGCTAATATTTCTATTTATCACCTTATTCTGAAAACTTCAACAAAACATTCTTTCGCTTTTAGCTCCCCTTGCTCCATCCACTAGCTCTTCGGGTCGCCTAACATTCTCTCTTTACTAGGGACGGGAGCCATACAAAGGTAAATATTTATCTCTTCTAGGATTGTGCCGATAATCTAAATTTTCTGGACATTCTAGTATTTCATATCTAAATGTACTATTCTAGAGTGCACTATCGAGTTGTCTCACAAAGAGAACTATTACCACATTTGCAATATCCTTCGAAAATGTCATCTAATGCTAACAATCCATCCGCCATTTTGGGTTACTCTAACTCCAACAGGATCCTGATATCCCATATTTCTCTTAAATAATATCGGTTAGCTCCCATAGGGCATAACTGAGATGGGTGTGGCCAATTGTATAGATCTCTATTATTGTTGAAAGTACTCATAATACTTATGTTTCTCTGTCTGAATTGTAAAAACTAATAATCTTCACTAACTGGATACCTCGTACCCTTCTTCACCTTGCTTTTTCTGCTTGTTGAAACTTGTATCTACCTTCTGAATCTCTTATTGCTTTTTACCATATAGGTGGATAGATATTCATGATTTAGGGCTCCTTGTCAAGAAGCTTACACGTCTTAGTACACACATAATCTACTAAAGACCTTACATTTACTCATCATAAGCGTGATGCAAAATTGAGTTCCTCTAACTCAACTCTTCTAGAGCCATATTCAATCTCTTACCAACTGTCTTTGTGGATGTAGGTATCATCGTATTACGACTAAAGTCGCATTTAGGAGTTTGAATTTTTAAAACTGAGCTCTACTACACGATCTAGAATAAGAACAAAGAGTGACAGTACTAAATGCCATGTAGCCTCCTGCTTATAAGTATGGTGCACAATACACCCATAAACAAGACTCTACGAGACACGACTTGTAGACTCCCTAGGACAGAACTGCTCTGATATCACTTTTGTCACGACCCAAAACGAAGGGGCCGCGACAGGCACCCGGTGCCTTACTCAACCGAGTACCAACGTAACATATCTTTCTTATCATACTATCATGGGTAAATGAGCCAAAAAACCCGTCATGAGATAACAAGAATAAAACATAAAGAATACTCAACATATGACGGCCCAACATGATATACAAATTTATACATGTGACATACGGGCCTATAAGGTTGACATGACCATTTGTAAACTCAAAACATAGGCCGACAAGGTCATATAAATATCCATACACCTGACATCTGTCTACAAGCCTCTAAAAGTGCATAAAATCATAAAGGTCGGGATAGGGCCCCGCCATACCAATCTATACATATCCAAAGCATAGTGACAAAATAGGCAACTTCGGAGCAAGTGGAGTCCACCAACACTTACCACTGAGTTGATAGCCTACTTGGAGGGCTGTCAACCTATCAATCGGGACCTACGGGCATGAAACGAAGTGTCCCCAGGCAAAAGGGACGTCAATACGAATAAAGTACCGAGTATGTAAGGCAGGAAAGCATAAGCAAGAATAGTAATATAAAGAGATATAGAGGAGATACAACCTGTAACATCTGAGTGCCTCTAGGTGCTACTAACATGTAATGCATAATACATATATACATAAACTTTTAAAAATATACGCCTCTGTGGGCATCATCATCATCATCATATCGTACGCGGCCTCAAATAGGACTCGGTAAAAATATACCTATCCATCATAAGGCTCGGTAGAATCGTACCCAGCGACATGGAGCTCAATAAACCTAACTGATCAGTGGTTGCACAATAGGTTCCGTACCCAACCAATAATAGCGCAGCTCGGTAGAGTAAAATAGATATTATATATAATGCATGCTGGACACATGAAATCATGTTCTTAACCTTTCGGAGTGACGTAAGGTCATTGCACCTTCGATTAACATTATGTACATCCATACCATCAATATGAACCTCAATAGGATTTAAGGATCATACATACTTGCTTAGAATAACTTTATAAGGAAAGAACAACATGGGCAACCTTAGTTGCTTGGAGTAGATCTGTTATGAAATAGTGTATCGTTCATATTCATTTCATTTTAGATCATTCCAAAAGAAAAAAGGAAGTGCCTTAACATACCTTTGAAATCTTCTATCCAATCTTCAAGCAAGCTAAATATGATCTTCTTACGTCTACAATGAGTAAACCGACTTTGTCATCATCATGTAAGCGTTGTAACTCTCATATTTGGAAACAAATATTCTACAAGAAAATGGATAGCACCTCCCCTATTTGTACTACATCCCATATGTTACCAAAAGTCACCAAACAACCCAAATAATAACAATATAATTCACAATAAGCTCCCCGATTTGTTCAACAACCATTTTGAGCGGCAAGCTCGATTTACGATAAATAAAATATGGTTTGAATCCAATTTCTTTTCCATGAATCTGCCTACAACATATATAACATCATACTTATGCTTACCATATTATTTTCAACCCAAAACATCATATGCATAATCTTCAAATATAGTCCACACACCTAGCACCTTAACCTTTATCGTCAACATCTTACTTTTTATGTTATCTTCTTCAATCCACTGCGCATAGATAAGCTTAACAACAACATATACAACATAATAAAACTATTTATAACAATTTCCAGCCACAACAAACCATATATATATAGCCTCAATACAGTGCACAAAAAAGATAATTATTCCTTATGTTATGTCAATTACTATCTTGTAGATTTTCACTCAAACAACTCAACCAACACATGATTTACCTTAAGAACAATCAAGAACATGATTTAAATACCTTAGGCAGTAGATATAACTTGAAATCCCCACCCGGTGTAGCTCACAACAACCCTCAATTACACCACAACACTATAGGAGTTGTATTCTCTTCTTGAATCAACTTTTGTGTTCATGTTGGTGTGTAAATACTTGTATTTCACCTTGGAACTCTACTATACATGAAGGAGGTACTTATTATTATCTTAATCATAAATAACAACATGAAATATAAGGTTACTTACCTTTGAAGAACCCGCTAAAATAGCCACAAGATGAAGAACTACGATCTAGCAAGCACCACGGGATTTCTAGCGTTGGATTCATGTTTTTATCTTAGGTTTTCACCCTAGAATCATGGAGAAACCCTTGGAGAGCATTTAGGAGGGTTTATTAACTGTTGTGGATGAGAAAAATGAGTTAAAACGACATATAAATGACTTAAATACAAGCTGAAGTTTAAACCGACTTTGTGGGTCCCATGGGAGCTGCTTGCTCGGTCTCGCGAAAACGTGAATATCTCTCTAATACGATGTTGTATCGATGAACAGTTTAATGCATTAGAAACTAGACTCATAGATATTCAATTTGATATATATATATATATATATATATATATATATATATATATATATATATATATATGTCATCCATTTATCCCAATTATATTAGGAGAAAAGTGCAGCTACATTTGACCTATATTTCAGCACATTATGAATGCAACTAGTGATGATCTTTCCCAACTTTTGTTCCACAACTCGCTTGACTTAAAAACATAACACATGACTATCATACGACTAAAATAACCCATAACTTAACCTCTTCATAATGTTAATCACCCTATTCTCACCCCAAAATTATATGTTATAACATTCCAAACTTGTCGACTTTCGACAAAACTTATTTTCTTCAATTCGCTTAGCGTCTAAGCTTTCCAACCCTTTTGGTAC
This sequence comes from Nicotiana sylvestris, assembly GCF_000393655.2. Taxonomy (NCBI): domain Eukaryota; kingdom Viridiplantae; phylum Streptophyta; class Magnoliopsida; order Solanales; family Solanaceae; genus Nicotiana; species Nicotiana sylvestris. Next base: position 94,711,994 of record NC_091064.1, on the reverse strand, counting down.
TTGTTATTCCTGATCTTAAAGATTTGTAACCTCCAACATAACATGATGAACTTATGTTATGTACTTTCAAAAATGATCTCATTTCCAAACTTACATCAATTGGCTTATGATGTACTCTCATGTACAAAAACATGGGATGTAACATTAACAATCCAGTTCCACACCCAACTACTTCTAATATATCAGAATACACAAACCATGCAAAGCCACCATGATCCACTCTTTTCTCTGAGGTCCCAACATCGCAGGCTCTCTCTGCTACCATATCGACCCCTCAACATACACTTCCTCCAACCAAAAACTTGCAGCACAACACACACACACCTCCACCACCAACATACCCTATGATCATTTCAACCTCCTCAATCATGGTTGGAAATGGGTCTCCAAAACCATGTACTGACGTTCACCATGATCATCAACAATCAGGAGGTTATCATACGCCTCTAAAATCTCCAAGACCTAGCTCAAATCATCACAGAGGGAATGACAACAATGGTGCAATTTTATGGCCAGTACAATTGGACAACCACCCCAATGCAGACCACCAACTCATGGTGGAATCCCTTCCCTCACTACCAGCCTCACACACACCCACTCCACTATGTAGACCTACCCTTCTACCCACAAAAATAGTCTCCGATCCCTTGGATACACGAACACATACACATAACCCAAACACTACCCCCACTATCTCTGATGAGTCCATTCGAACCACTCACTCCCTCCCCCTCCTCCTCAATTAGTCCACAACCACCAAGCCCTGGCGATCAAGATCTGCTCACTTCACAGGAACTAGCAGCATTGATGGAGGAAATGAGGGAAACTCGCACAAAACCAGTATGGCTAGGAGCATGCCACATCTACGACCTCAAAGAGCAATACGCAAAAAATGGTGCTCAACTGTCCACCAAAGATGACCAAGTGCCTGATCAAGCTGAGCCCCCCCTCCCCCCAGTCAATCTAGAAGCCGGAAAGTTTGCAGTGGTGATCACACCAACTCTACGTCAAATACCACAGGAGGTAAGTCAGTTGAATCCAGTGTCGGAGGAGCAGAACACTGCACCTCCACCCCCACCCTCACACAATAATTCAATGAATTTTGTAATATAGAATTGGATGGGTGCACAATCACCTGACTTTCGTAGAAAGTTTCGCTCATTGCTAAATTACTATCAACCTCCTTTGGTAGTACTTTTAGAAATACAAATAGCAGACCATCATACTATAAAAGCAGATTTCGATTTCTCTCATCTCTCACAAGCCTTAGCTTAAGGGCAGTCAGGAGGAATTGGGGTGTTAGGGAATGATGTTGTAATTCAGGTTACTGAACTTGTAGTCACCAATCAGGAAATCCATTGCATGGTACAACTATGTCCCCATGGCATACCTTTTTTATTTACAACAATATATGCAAAAAATATCTTATCATCTAGGAAAGTACTGTGGCAAAACCTAATGAATATTGCGGACACTTATAAAGGACCACGCCTAGTTGGAGGTGACTTTACTGAAATTTTATACTCCAATGAAAAATTTGGTAAGCTCATTAAACAATAGTAGAGTTGATTTGATGCTTAATTCTTTTAATTATTGTAACCTCATAGACTTAGGTTTTAGGGGTAGCAAATATACTTGGACTAATAAAAGAAAAAATGGTGCTATGATACTTGAAAGATTAGATTGCATAGTAGCAAATTATGAGTGGTTAAATTTATATCCGGAAGCAAATGTGCATCACTTACCTAGAACACATTCAGACCATTGTCCTCTACTACTAACCCTAGACACAAAACTCCATAAAAAAGTGAATTGTTTAGATTTGAAACAATGTGGCTATCACACCATGAATTCCCTCTCCTTATTAATCAAGCATGGCAAAATGACCCCCCCAATTCTAAATGCTATAGAGGATTTTACAAAACTAGTAAAAACTTGGAATAATCAATCTTTTGGCAATATTTTCTACAAAAAATATAATATTCAAGCAAGACTAGTAGGTATACAAAAATCTCCTAACTATCCCACGAGTCATTTTTTACAAAACCTGGAAAATCTTATATCTCAATACAACCATCTCTTAGTACTCGAAGAGGATATTTGGAAATTAAAATCTCGTGTAAATTGGCTAAACCAAGGGGATGCTAACACGAGATTTTTTCACTTATCAACTATTAAAAGAAGGCATCGTAGTAGAATACTAGCCTTAACAGATCCAACGGGTAATTGGATCTCTGACATTTCCCAGTTACAAGACCTAGTTATCAATTACTATCAATATCTTTACACAACATCCCACACCAACTCACAAATCACTATACTACAACAACTTACAATTCTCTATCACAAGAGGAAGAAAATTTAATTTCAAATTTACTAACTGAGAAGGAAATATTTGAAGCTGTCAAATCCTTCAGTTTAACCAGAAAATAGAAATTTTGGTCAAAGCTTAATTTTAGAAGAACTCGAGTTACTGATAATCAAATATGGAACAAATAAGAAGAATTTACTTGAACAATAGCTAAATAAGTAAAAGAAAGCAAAGTAAATCAATGTATTCCAGTAATATTCTGTGTCGTTACAAATGTTATTTCTCTCCTTTTATAGCTATTTCTAAGTAATACGTTTCTTTTCTTTCATAACAGAGCCATTATGAGCAATTAATGGCATTAATGAAATGTTATAATTGGCAATCGTAACTGTTTCTTGAAGATTCTATAACGTTTTCCATCATTGATGCTCATTAATTACGGATAATATGTATCTGTACTTTTTGTTATCTAGGTTCATTCCTTCGATGTCTCTTCGAATTACCAAGAGGTCCGATTAACCATTCCTTCCTGTTTTCTTGAATCTTTGACTGTTCCTGTTAAGGCTCGTGTCTTTTCAAATATTCTTTGCCAATTGCCATTCTTTTATTGATCCACGTGCCTTGATGTATCAACACATAATTAATTCCAAATGTTAAATTGATTTTTCCCAATACAGATAGTCCCCCAACTTGCCATTTATTCATCAATTGGATATTTGGGAAGTGGATCTCATTAAAGCGGGAATTTTGCCGCCATTCTTCATATCATTATACCTTCTCCAGAACTGACACTTCGCATGTCACTTCCATTTAATGCATGTGACATGTGGTGACTTTCGATTGGTTCTGTAACCATTCAGCACCTTTTGAGGCTTTTTTACGACTTACATCAATTATGAAGTGACAGTTTTCATTATGACGTTCCCATCATTACCTTTTTTGTTTGATGATTGCTTTTGAGTATAAATATAACCTTTGTATCTTCTTTATCATAAAAGTTTTCCATCTTTGAATATTCATTCTTATCTTCTTCCTCGTACAGCCATATCTTCTTCAAACCCTAATCCCCGAAAAGTTCCTATTGTTGATGAACTTCCCCTTGCTCTTGTTAGAAGTAGAAGAGGGGGAAGATTACATAGTCTAGGGTCGGTTGCTATTAGAGGTTCTTCTTCTTCTTTGCCTAGTTCCACTCTTTCTTCAGCTTCTAGAACTAGGGCTCTCGCACATATAGGTCTTCCGCTAGAAGTAGGGATTCCAATGAGCCAATCTGAGAACCCATAGTAGACGAGATTATCCCTTCTAAACTTTCCTTTTATACCGATAGAGAATCAATTAGGAACCAGGTTTCCTCTATGTCCTCTCATGATCGTGCCAATGTTTTCCCTTCACAGATTACTGAAAGCTTGATTTCTATTATTCGTAGAGACTGTCACTGGAGTTTCGATTTTCCAATTTTGATTCCTAATGCAAATCAAAGGATTACTTCTTACAAAATTGGCTTTTCCTTTGTATATACATACCCTTTTAATTTGGGCTTTAGACCCCCAATTGATCCAGTTATCATTGAACTCTGCCGTTTCTTCAATGTGTGTTTAGGACAAATTGACCCTATTGTGTAGAGGGCTGTTGCATGTCTAAGGTACTTAGCTAATTTGGTTCAATTGTCTTTCACGTTTTTCCATCTGATTTACCTCTACTCCCCTAAGTTGTTACGACATGGGATCTTTACTTTGGTGGCGAGGAGTAGGAGGATTTAATCAGCCCTGAGGATGACAAGGACCGTGGCTGGTATGCCAGATTTGTCGTTGCTCCTACTGTAGGGTTAGTAGGTGAAGAAAATGTACCATTCCCTGAAAAGTGGAATTTTGCACGTAAGTTTTCTTTACAACTTTCTTTCTTTTCTTTTCCCCCTTTTTTTAGAAAGGATTTGTTCTTCCCGTGCCTATTTTGCTTCTCTTTTTTCAGCAACCATGGGAACTATTGAAAAGATTCCCGATTTCTGTGGTTGGGTAGAGAAATTATTGACCATTGCTCCGATGGAAGTTAGATCTTGGAAATACCTTTCAAACAGGTTTGGTTTGAAGGTTAAGACCCACGGTAAGAATTATTCCTTCCATTTTCACCTATTCTTTCATTAGAATGTTTTTAACCCTTTTTTTATCAGGGTTTCCTATTCGCGGTGTAAGTGCTAAATTGATTGTAGCTTCTAGAATTTCTTTGGCAAGAGCCCAGGAGATAATCTTGGGTTCTTCATCGAAAAGGAAAGCTGACAAACCCTAGGATTCTGAGGAGGAAGAGGAGCGGGATGGAAGTTCTTTGGTTAGAAGGTCGCGGTTCAGAAGACGCGTCATTTTGGATGACGAAGCTACTCCTCCCCATTTTGTTCCCATGACCGAGCCTATTGAAGCCACCTTAGTGAGTTCTGACGAAGATACTCCTATGGCAGCTCGTGACTCTGATGAACAACATTTTTCACGTGGGTTTGATAGTAAAGGTATTGATTTGGTGTCTGATGAAGTACCACTTGCCTCTTTCCCCGTGTCTGTCCCAATTGAATGCTTTTTGCCTATTTCTACAGCTGTTGTTTCTACCCTGCCTCAAGATATTATGACTTCCTCTACAGTCCCCATTACTAATGTTTCTCGAACTGAAGTTGGTTCTTCAAGTGGAAGTAGAATGATGAAGCAAATTACCTTTGAGGTTCCTGCCGATGGTAATCTTTTGAAGAAGTCTAGCCAAGGTTGAAACCCCTGATTGGTGCCGTTAAAAAGTCCAAGCTAGAAAGTCATAGCTCTTTGACTTGGATGAATGACATAGTGCAATCATCTTTGAAAGTATTGATGTTTTTCATGTTCTATTCCATTTTATTTCTGCTGAAATTTTTACCCTTTTTTTATATTTAGATCAATCTCATCGGTACGGAGATGATGAAAAGGGTTTCCCATACAAAGGAATTGATGCATAATTACCATATTGAAGGAAATAATTGGAAAGAGCAGTATGAAAGTCTCCAGCTTGAGATGGAAGTTTTAGAAGAAAACAAATGTACTTTAGAGCAGTAGTTAAGGGTCATGGCATCGGAGTTAGCAGTTGAAAAATCTTCTTCCAACCAGGCAGGCAAATATAAAAATCTCCTCAAGTCATCTTTTGTTGAAAAACCCTCCAAAGCCACCGAGGAGATCAGAGGTTTGAAGGCCTTGTTGAACGAGAAAGAGATTTATGTAGGTAAACTTGTTCAAACACTCACCCAGACCCAAGAAGATCTCTGTGTGTCTTCTGATAAGGTCAAGTTTTTAGAGAGTTCCCTTGACCATTTAAAATCTTCTTACGATGCTGCTTTGAATGAGAGGGAGGAACTCAAGCGTGAAATTGATCATTGGGAAAGAGACTACGAGGCTCTTGAGGACAAAGCTGATGTCGAAGTAAGTTGGGTCATATTGAACACGCGCCATGACACCCTTATGGAGGTTAGCCAAGAAGGTTTTAACTTGGATGTTGAGTTAGCAAAGATAAAAGAGACCATTGAAAAAAACTCAGCAAGGCCAAAGTTTCTCTTCTCCCATGGCTGATACTCTTGAGAACGTTTATTTGTGAAGTTTGACTCTTTTTTTTATTTTGGTGGAATATGTGGTGGTTTTACCCCTGGTCTCATTTTGGGGATTATGTTTTTTGTGATAGTAAGTCCCCAGGTCTTTTTGGGGCTTTTTGTAAAATGACAATCAGTTTATGACTAAGTTCATACTTAGTTTTAACTTAATATTATAAAGTTTTCGTTTTAACTTAATTCTTTCGAGTTTCTATTATACTCTTTTTGCCTTGTTTTTTTATAAGTCCAAGGTATTGCTTTTTAATTTGTGGGTTTTTGTCTTACTCTTTTGACTTTTTGCATTTTTAGAAATGCTTTATTAATTTCATGGATCTTTGAAGCAAACATGAATTATAAAAGAGGGCCCTTTTATATACGACACTTAATAAAGAAGACGTCTCAACTTCATAATGATGTAAACATACGAAAGGAGAAATAGGAACACACATGTTTCTTGAAATAACTTTGATAATGTTTTCATTCGAACTTCGTCAAGTTTAAATAACATCTTACATGTATTTAAATATCTTCTATTACTCTTCCGTAACTGTTTTCTTTACAACAGATTTGCAAAAAAGAAAATCCAAGGGTTTCTTTATGACCCATGGCTAAATACTGCCTTTAACCTAAACATTCGTAAGATTTTGAAATCTATATCCACGAGTGTATTCTTCACAGGTTTTTGGATCAGGCTTGCATTTTAGGCTCGTGACTTTGCTCTGAACTTGATATTTATTGAGTAGACTTTAGGCTTGACTTGAAATTTAATCATTTCATCCTTCTTTGCCTTCCTTATACATATATATATATATTATAGTTCCCCCAAGTGTTTAAGCTTTGAAGTATGAAATCTCGAGCACTTGATTATTCCTTCCATGTGGCCCGTTTTCTGAAAAGGAAAAACATACGGGACTCGGAGGTATGATTTTAGATAAAGACTGCTTAACCCTTTTAAATTTCCATCAGAATAGTTGTAACCCTAGACCGGGAATTATGTTCTTTCCGCATGTCTTTAGGTCATAATTCATCATTTAGTTTGGGCTAACTTTTTGTCTTTCATCTAAAATCATTAGTAAAATTTTAATAAATCAATAAATAAAAATCATTAGTGAGGATACCTGCCCGTGGGTATTTCCTTTCCTTAGAAGTAGTATCTCTTTAGATGAACAACATTCCAATTTGAAGGTAGAATCTTGCCATCCAATGTTTCAAGCTCGTATGCTCCTTTTCCTGTGATACCATGAATCTTATAAGGCCCTTCCCAAGTTGGACTTAACTTTCCTGCATTGACTGTCCTATGGATTGGAAAACTTTCTTGAGTACGTAATCCCCAATCTTGAAGTATCTGAGACGAGCTTTTCAATTGTAATACCACTCAATAACTTGTTTTTGTGTTGCCATCCTTATTAATGCAGTTTCCCTCCTTTCTTCAAGTAAATCCAGGTTTATCCGCATCTCTTCTTCGTTCGATTCTTCAGAAGCTTGAGTATATCTCGTGCTTGGTTCCCCTATCGCGATTGGAATTAAGGCTTCAGCCCCGTATACAAGTGAAAATGGTGTTTTCCCCATACTTGTTTTTACTGTTGTTCGGTAAGCCCACAAGACTCCAGGTAGTACCTCTGGCCAATTGCCTTTAGATTCTTCAAGTCTTTTCTTCAAGTTGTTGATAATGACTTTATTTGTTGATTCAGCTTGTCCATTACCCACCGGATGGTAAGGCATTGAGGTAATCCTTTTAATTCGCCAACTTTGAAAAAATCCAGTGATTTGTGCACCTATAAATTGTTGGCCATTATCACATACGATTTCCTTCGCTACCCCGAATCGGCATATGATATTTCTCCAGATGAAGTCTCTGACCTCTTTTTCTCATACCTGTTTGAAAGCTCCCGCTTCTACCCACTTAGTAAAATAGTCAGTGAGCACTAACAAAAATCTTACCTTGCCTTTGGCTTGTGGTAGTGGACCTACGATATCCATCCCCCACTTCATAAAAGGCCATGGTGCAATGACCAGATGTAATAATTCAACTGGTCGATGCATATTCTTACTATATATTTGCAACTTGTCACATTTTGCCACAAAATTTTCCGTATCTTCTTCCATTTTTGGCCAATAATAGCCGGCTCCAATCATGGTTATTACCAAAGATCTTCCTCCAACATGGTTTCCACAATGTCCCTCATGTATTTCTCTCATCACGTATTCCGTTTGAGAAGGCCCGATGCATCTTTCTAGAGGACCACCGAACATTTTTCGATAAATTTTGCCCTGATTTAAACAGTAGCGAGCAACTTTTTTGCAAAGTGCTTGAGCCTTTTTCTTATCTTCAGGTAAAATACCATACTGCAAAAAATTGACAATATCGTTCCTCCAATCCCAAGTTAGATTATTGCAATTTACCTCGCTTTTGTCTTGATCAAGTACTGAATGAAACAAATGAATCACGGAAGTATTTTCTTCAATCGTTATTTCTGCAGCAGATGCAAGATTAGCTAGAGCGTCTGCCTCGGCATTTTCCTCTCTTGGTATCTGCATGACTTTCCAAGTTTGAAATTGCTTGACCAAATCCCGTGACTTTTCCAAGTATTATTGCATCCTCGCCTCTCTGGCTGTATAAGTCCCCTGCATCTGGTTAACAACAAGCTGCAAGTCACTTTTGATTACTACCTGCTCTATTCCGAGCTCTCGTGCCAACTCTAAACCTTCAATCACAGCTTCATATTCTGCCTCATTATTAGTGATTAGATGGCACTTTATTGCTTGTCTCATGGTTTTACCCGTAGGTGGTACCAGGACAATGCCCAAAACTGCTCCTTTTACATTTGACGAACCGTTAGTAAATAAGGTTCATGCGCCTGGATTAGATCCATTAAATATTTGCAGTTCTTTTTCTACTTCTAACTGTATCCCTTGGCTAAAATCTGCCACGAAATCTGCTAAAACTTGTGACTTTATTGCAATTCTAGGTTGATATGTAATGTCATATTCACTTAGTTCTATAGCCCACTTGGCTAATCTACCTGATAACTCTTGTTTATGCAGTATATTACATAAGGGCTAGGCGGTTATCACAGGAATTGGATGACATTGGAAATAAGGTCTTAATTTCCTAGATATCATAATCAAAGCTAATGCAAGTTTCTCTAAATGAGGATATCTAGTCTCAGCATCTAGCAAAGATTTGCTAACATATTAAATTAGTGATTGTTTACCTTGGTCTTCTCGAACCAATACGGCATTTACCGCCGCTTCTGAAACTGCAAGGTAGACAAGCAATTTCTCCCTACCTTTTGGTTTGGCTAGCAATGGTGGACTTGACAGGTATGCATTTAAATTTTTAAGCGCTTGTTGACATTCTTCAGACCATTCAAATTGGTTTTGCTTTTTTAAAGCTGAAAAGATTTTGAAGCACTTTTCTGATGGCTTGGAAATAAACTTGCCCAAGGCTGATATTCTTCCTGTTAGCCTTTGTACTTCTTTTTAGCTCGTGAGTATATCCGAAATTTCTTCAATAGCTTTAATTTGCGCATGATTTACTTCAACGCCACGGTTAGAAACAAGAAATCTCAAGAACTTACTTATTGATACGCCAAATGCACATTTCTCGAGATTTAACTTCATGTTAAATTTGCGAAGAATCTGAAATGTATCAGTCAAGTGTGGAATATGGTCTCTTTTTTGTTGTAATTTAACCAACATATCGTCTATATAAACTTCCATGGTTTTGCCTAAATGTTCTTGGAACGTTTTGGTTACCAGCCTTTGGTATGTGGCCCCAGCATTCTTTAAACCGAATGGCATGACTTTGTAACAGTAAGTCCCCCTGTCTGTAATGAAGAAAGTTTTTTCTTCATCTAGAGGATCCATTTTAATCTGATTATATCCTGAATAGGCATCTAAAAACCTTAATAATTCATGCCCTGCAGTAGCATCAATTAGTTGATCTATGTGCGGTAACGGAAAAGAATCTTTAGGGCAAGCTTTATTCAAAATCAGTATAATCTACACAAACTCGCCACTTACCATTCTTTTTAGGTAATGCAACAGTATTAGCCAACCAATTTGGATACTTTACCTCGCGGATAGACCCAATTTTTAAAAGTTTTTGCAATTCATCTTGAATCACCTGGTTCTTGAAGGAGCACTGCTTCCTTTTCTTTTGTTTGACAGGTGGATACGATGGATCTTCATTTAATTTGTGGGTCATTACCTCCGGTGGATACATGTTATGAGGCCCCGTGAAAAATTTCCACCCTAAACCCAAAAGCTCGTAGTGGCGATTAGGATCATGTGTTAGAGATGCGTAAAGCTCGCCGCGGTTCGGACCTTTTTGGACTGATCTATGCTATAAAAAGTAAAGAAATAATGTTTTCCAGAAAATGCCATTTTGCGATCGAGAATGCGGTTGCATATCAGGTATGCGGAACACATAATCGCCGCAAAGTGAGTTAGTGTGTTGGTCAAATTTGAGGTTAAATATGCGGTGCATTATGCGACCGCAAAACGGGTATGCGGACCACATTTCTGCCGCATACACAGAATGTTCAGATTTTGGGAACACTTTTGCGGTCCATTATGCGGGCCGCATTTCCACTTTGCGATCGCAAATGCGATCGTAGACCTGACTCGGGGCTCCAATTTTCTAAATTTTAAACCCGACCCCTTATCGATATATTCGGTGTTATAGCTCATTTTTAGCATATTTCCTGATGCTTTTAGAGAGAGAGAGGGTCCTAGAGAGGGAAGTTCTTCCCATCAAATTACTCCACGAAACCTTGCCAAATCTTTGAAGATAATCAAGTGAGGGCACCTAAATCTTCATCCCAAGAGGTAAGATTTCATTATCTCAGCTCTTGTTCCTATGCTTAGCAATAATGGATCACTAGTGAAGTAATTCATGGGTATAAGAATGAATTTCTTGCATGCATATCACACCATAGAATATTGGGAGGTAGTGAACTAAAAAGAAAGCAAGAGGGGTATAAAATAATAGAAATTTCTCTCAAAAGGGCCTAAGATCACAATGCACCTTTAGTGTTTGATAGTATGCTCAAAATAAGCTAGAATCTCAATCTCATCTCTAATACTCGGTTTAATTTGTAATTCTTACACAATAGATCGAAGTGCTAAAAGTTCCGGAATTTTGTAAGGAATAAGGAAAGCTTTATTGAGGTATATATGGCTAAAACCCCATCTTTTAGAAATTGAGCTTCATCGTTGGTTGTGTGAGTACGGTAAGATTAAATTGAATTATTGTATTGATTGCTATTTCACTTGACTTGGTGTTGCAACCTTATATGCATGGAGTTTGTGTCTCAAATTGATCAATGTGTTATTCTTGATAATTTGAAAAGGTACAAGGACTATGAATCATGTATCGAAATGCTTAGACCTTAGATTAAAATTGAAGTGCGTTGTTGTGCCATTTACATGAAGTCTCATCTACACCTACAACCTTATTTGCTCTTGTGTGCCATACTCTCTTGAATTACAAAACTAATGTTGAAAATGGGAACAATATGAAACGTGAATTGTGGAATGTGAAAATTGTGGCCCAAGTGTCGGTAAGCTAATACATGTGTAACCAAAGATTGGAGTGGGATGAAAAATGGAAAATGGTAATGCCTCGGTAAGGCAGCCTGGCCGATCGGGCCGTGATCGGACGCTATAACATATACACATCGCGGTTATGCATTGATGATTGAAACTGGAAAGTGTGAATAGAATGTTGGTAATGTCTCCGGGAAACGGCCTAGCCGATCGGTTCGAGATCGGACTCTGCTCAAGATAGCGGTGGTAATGTGAACGATGTGGAACAATATGTAATGTCCAACTAAAGGCTATGGAAACATGATGTGAAGGTTGTGTAATTCTTTCATGTTTATAATGTTGTGATTGTTTAAAGCTTTGGAGTGATACCTGTGATTTCCTTATTTGTGTATGAAAGTTCATTCTAATTTGATGGTGTTTAGTTATACATACTTGTACTATTCCATAGTACTAACATCCTTTTTGCCGGGGGTGATACATTTTTAAATGAATGTAGGTGGCTCCATAGCGGATAGTGTTGATCGTGTGTAGCAGAGCATCCTTTTCTCAAAATCTTGGTGAGCCCCTTCCTCCTTCAAGGGGTCATGTGGTACACCTTTTGTAATAGACATCCATTTTGAGGTATAGCTAGGGCCTTATTGTCGGCGTTGTTATCACTATTTTTTGTATCCTTATAGGCTCCGTAGATGTTTGTGTGGGTTATGTATGGGGGTTGGATGGGTATACGAACCATGTTGTAATTCTAAACTTATATTGCCTATAAATTGTAACTTTATGGGGAGCTTGGAAACTAACTCATCTACGGTTTAATGTGGTGTTTAAAATGAACTATCAATGTAGAATGTGCTATCTTTCCCCGTCTAAATGGATAAACAAAAGTATGGTTTCTTTATTCATATCGAGGTGGGTAGGAAGTGTATGGTAAGGCTTGCTCAGTTGGGTTCACTCGGTTGAGCGTTGGTCGCGTCTTTTGAGGTTGGGGCGTGATAAACTTGGTATCAGAGCCTAAGGTTTTGAAGTGTCCTAGGATGTCTCGGAGCCGTGTCTAGTAGAGTCCTTCTTATCGGTATGTAGTCGACCACATTTATAAGTTGGAGGCTACTTGGGCATTTAGAAATAACACCCTTATTTGATGTTCTGGATCATGCGGTGAAATTGTCCCTCTCTAATTAGTGCAATGTTCTATCTTTCAGTAAATGGCACCTAAGAAGAAAGCGATAATTGGCCGAGCAGCCAATGCCACCTCAGGAGTGGCTGATGATTCACTACTTGATACTGTGGATGAGGGTAGTCGCCCTGCTATCGCTCTGCCTGATTCTTCTACTCCAGAGCAGACTACCCCAGTTCCCACACTCATGGAGGGTACCACCATCCCTCCCATTGATACTCCTATCCCACCTCCAGCTCCAGCTTCTAATTCTGGTATTTCAGATGGGGATCTTAGGGGAGTTATTCAGATGTTGACCCAGCTAGTGGCCTCCCAGGCCTAGAGGTCGAATGTTGTCCAGCCAGCAAGGGGATTCTACTAGTTCCAGAGTGAACAGATTTCTTCATTTAGACCTTTTGGTGTTTACAGGTGCCAATCCAGAAGAAGACCCTCAGGATTTAATTGATGAGATGCACAAGACCCTCAGGGTTATGCGTACAATTGAGACAGAAGGAGTAGAGTTGGCTGCCTACCGCTTGAAAGGGGTGGCATATTCATGGTTTGGGTTGTGGGAGGATTCCCGAGAGGAGGGGTGCCCTCCAGCGAGGTGGAGCGAGTTCGTTGATGCCTTTATTGACCATTTCCTGCCTGCTGAGACAAGGGCAGCCCGTTTGGCAGAGTTTGAAAATTTGAAGCAAGGTAACAAAAGTTTGTGGGAGTACCACATGGAGTTTGCTCGCTTGTCCAAGTATGTCATTCATATGTTGCCCACAATGGAGGCCAGGGTGCGCCGGTTTTTTCAGGGCCTTAATTCCTTGACCATTAATGAGGCTTCTACGGTTACATTGAATTCCGACATGAATTATGGGAAGATGGTAGCATTTGCTCAGGCCACAAAGAACCTTAAATTAAAGAACAGAATAGAGAGAGAGGGTAGTAGTAAGGCCCGGTCTACGGGTAATATGGGAGAGCCACTAGGTAGGGGAAGATCAGCTTTCAGGGGAGGATCATCAGGGCCTTCCCAGTCTATTGCACAGTCTTCAGCCAGTGCGCCGTCGTTAGGGCCCAGCCAGCAGCAGTGGAGTCATTTCAGGCCCGGTTAGGGCAGCAGGGGATCCCATTAGCGGGGTTGGTCAGGAGAGAGGCTCCAACAGCAACAGAGGTCCCCGTGCCCTAGGTACGGGAAGATGCACTCAGGGACTTGCTATATAGAGTTACCTATATGCTATGGATGTGGGATGAGGGGTCATATTTAGAGACATTGTCGTGCATCCTGCCAGGTAGTGGGTAGGGGCACAACTAAGTCATCCAGCCAGGCAACTGCTACATCTTCAGCCTTCTCCCCAGCTCGAGGTACCCCAGCACCCGCAGGGCGTGGTGTAGCTAGGGGTGGTGCGCAGAGTTCAAGAGGACCTAGCCGGTTTTATGCTATGAGTGGTCGCCATACTGCAGAGGCTTCTCCAGATGTTGTTATAGGTATTCTGACTGTCCAATCTAATGATGCGTATGCATTTATTGACCCTTGTTCCACCTTGTCCTATGTTACCCCTTTTGTTGCTATGGGATTTGGGATAGAGCCGGATCAACTTCATGAGCCCTTTTTGGTGTCTACCCCAATTGGTGAGTCTATTACAGTTGCTCCGGTTTATAGGGGATGTGTTGTTACGATACGGGGTAGGGATACCGCGTCTGATCTTATTGAGTTAGGGATGGTCGAATTTGATGTAATAATGGGAATGGATTGGCTTTATTCATGATTTGCCAAACTTTATTGTCGGACTAGAACCATTAGACTTGAATTTCCTAATGAGCCCGTTATTGAATGGAAGGGAGATAATGTAGTGCCTAGAGGTCGGTTTATTTCCTACCTTAAGGCTGCGAAGATGATCAAGAAGGGGTGTATCTATCATCTAGTTTTGGTCACGGACACCAATGTCGAGGCACTTAGCCTTGAGTCTGTACCAGTTGTGAATGAATTTTCGGGCGTCTTTCCAGATGAACTCCCTGGGATTCCACCGGACAGGGAAATTGATTTTGGGATCGATGTGATACCAGGCACGCAACCTATATCAATTCCACCTTATAGAATGGCACCAACAGAATTGAAAAAGCTAAATGAACAATTGAAGGATTTGCTAGAGAAGGGTTTCATCCAGCCGAGTGTGTCGCCATGGGGAGCACCGGTCTTGTTTGTAAGAAAGAAAGATGGATTGCTGCGGATGTGTATTGACTACCGGCAACTCAACAAGGTCACAATCAAAAACAAATATCCTCTGCCAAGAATAGATGACTTATTTGATCAATTGCAAGGTGCTACATGTTTCTCAAAGATTGACTTGCGGTCTGGGTACCATAAATTGAAGATAAGGGAGCAGGATATTCCAAAAACAGCCTTCAGAACTCGGTATGGGCACTTTGAATTTATGGTAATGTCTTTTGGGCTAACAAATGCCCCGACAACTTTCATGGATCTTATGAATCGAGTCTTCAAGCCCTTTCTAGACTCCTTTGTGATAGTGTTTATTGATGATATCCTTTTGTATTCCCGAAGTCGGGAGGACCATGCTGCCTATCTCAGGGCAGTTTTGTAGACTCTTCAGCAACATCAATTTTATGAAAAAATTTTGAAATGTGAATTCTGGCTTGAATTTATCGCGTTCTTGGTCCATGTCATTTCCAGGGAAGGAATTATGGTTGATCCTCAAAAGATTGCAGCAGTGAAGAATTGGCCTAGACCTACCACTCCAACTGAGATTCGCAGGCTTGGCTGGGTACTACAGGAGGTTTGTGGAGGGGTTTTCTACTCTTGCCTCTCCATTGACTAAATTGACGTAGAAAGCAGTTAAATTCCAGTGGTCCAATGCTTGTGAAAAGAGTTTCCAAGAATTGAAGTCAGCATTGACAACAACACCGGTGTTAGCCATGCTAGAGGGTACAGAGGGTTTTGTAGTGTATTGCGATGCTTCAAGAGTCAAGCTTGGGTGTGTGTTAATGCAACACGGCAAGGTTATAGCCTATGCTTCTAGGAAACTCAAGAATCATGAGAATAACTATCCAACCCATGACTTAGAGCTGGCAGCAGTGGTGTTTGCGCTAAAGATTTGGCGACATTATTTGTATGGGGTCCATATGGATGTATTTACGGATCATAAGAGCCTTCAATATATTTTCAAGTAGAAAGAGTTGAATTTGAGGCAAAGAGGATGGCTAGAGTTACTCAAGGACTATGATATTGATATTCTCTATCACCCGGGAAAGGCTAATGTTGTGGCAGATACACTTAGTCGAAAATCCATGGGAAGTTTAGCTCATTTGGAGGTCCATCAGAGGCCGTTGGCCAGGGAGGTTCACCAGTTGGCTAGTTTGGGAGTTCGCCTTGTGAACTCTAATGAAGGAGGGGTAATTGTGCAGAATAGGGTTGAATTATCGCTTGTGGCAGAGGTGAAAAAGAAGCAATTTGTGGATCTGTTGTTAGCACAACTGAAAGAGGGGATTCTCAAACACAAAACCACAGCTTTTTCCTTTTGCATGAATGATAGTACCCAACGGTACCAAGACCGCCTATGTGTTCCTGATATCGATGGTCTTCGGGAAAGGATCATGGAAGAAACTCACACTTCCAGGTATTTCGTGCACCCAGGTTCCACAAAAATGTATCATGATCTCAAGGAAATTTATTGGTGGAATAACATGAAGAAAGATGTGGCGGACTTTTTGGCAAATTGTCTGAATTGTCAGCAAGTAAAGGCCGAACACCAAAGGCCCGGTGGATTGGCTCAAAGCATAGAAATTCCAATGTAGAAATGGGAGATGATCAACATGGATTTTGTGGTAGGGTTACCACGCACTCCACGCAAGTTTGACTCAATTTGGGTGATTGTTGATCGACTCACAAAGTCAGCGCACTTCCTACCAGTCAAATCTACCGACACAACGGAACGATATGCTCAGTTATATATCAAAGAAATATTCAGGTTACATGGAACTCCAGTCTCAATCATTTCAGACCGAGGGGCTCAGTTCACAGCCAACTTTTGAAGAAGTTTCAGCAAGGTTTGGGTACGCAAGTAAATCTTAGCACAACTTTTCATCCACAAATCGATGTTCAAGCAGAGCGGACGATTCAGATGCTTGAAGACATGTTGCGGGCTTGTACTCTTGATTTCAAGGGTAGTTGGGATGACTATTTGCCACTCATAGAATTTGCTTACAACAACAGCTTCCATGCTAGTATCCAGATGGCACCATTCGAAGCACTGCATGGTAGGAGATGTAGGTCTCCCATTGGGTGGTTTGAGGTTGGAGAAACGGAATTGATAGGGCTGGACCTCGTGCATCAGGACATGGAGAAAGTCAAGATTATTAAGGAGAGATTGAAAACTGCTCAGAGTCGCCAAAAATCCTATTCGGATGTGCGTCGCAGAGATTTAGAGTTCAAAGAAGATGATTGGGTATTTCTGAAGGTTTCCCCTATGAAGAACATCATGAGATTTGGAAAGAAGGGAAAATTGAGTCCGAGGTATGTCGGACCATAAAGAATCATTCAAAGGATTGGTCAGGTGGCATATAAGCTCGAGCTGCCACCCGAAATGTCATTAGTACACCCGGTCTTTCATGTGTCCATGCTGAGGAAGGTAGTGGGAGATCCGTCCACTATTGTGCCTGTTGAAACTATGGAGGTAAATGAAGAACTGTCATATGAAGAAGTTCCAGTTGCCATTCTTGATAGGCAGGTTCGAAAATTGAGAAATAAGGAAATTGCATCCGTGAAAGTATTATGGCGGAACCAGCAAGTTGAGGAAGCCACTTGGGAAGCCGAGGATGAAATGAAAAGGAAGCATCCACATTTTTTTTAATAGTCATGTAATAGCTTTTATGCATTTAACTCCTATGAACTCTTATCTTTAGACTTGATCTATGTAAAACTGTCCCTTTTTTGGTAAAATATTGCCTATACAGACATTGTTGATGATTGTACAAGTTATGTTACATTTATGAAATATGGTTATGTTGTTAGGATATGTTCTGGGGCTCTAACAAGTGGATAAGTCCTAGATACAAAGGAAACTCTGGCAAAATTTTCGGAAATTCAGGGAGTTGACCAAATTTGGAGACTAATAGTATGTAAGTAGTAGGTTGCATAGAGATCGCTAATAAGCGAACCTTGATCCTCATTCGAGGACGAATGATCTTGAGTGAGGGAGGATGTGAGGCCCCGTGAAAAATTTCCACCCTAAACCCAAAAGCTCGTAGTGGCAATTAGGATCATGTGTTAGAGATGCGTAAAATTCTTCGCGGTGATCATTTTGAGCATATTTCGTGATGCTTTTAGAGAGAGAGAGAGAGAGAGGGTCCTATAGAGGGAAGTACTTCCCATCAAATTACTCCATGAAACCTTGCCAAATCTTTGAAGATAATCAAGTGAGGGCACCTAAATCTTCATCCTAATAGATCGAAGTGCTAAAAGTTCCGGAATTTTGTAAGAAATAAGGAAAGCTTTATTGAGGTATGTATGGCTAAAACCCCGTCTTTAAGAAATTGAGCTTCATCGTTGGTTGTGTGAGTACCATAAGATTAAATTGAATTGTTGTATTGATTGCTATTTCACTTGACTTGGTGTTGCAACCTTATATCCGTGGAGACTATGTCTCAAATTGATCAACGTGTTATTCTTGATAATTTGAAAAGGTGCAAGGACTATGAATCATGTATCAAAATGCTTAGACCTTAGATTGAAATTGAAGTGTGTTGTTGTGCCATTTACATGAAGTCTCATCTACGCCTACAACCTTATTTGCTCTTGTGTGCCATACTCTCTTGAATTACAAACCTAGTGTTGAAAATGGGAACAATGTGAAACATGAATTGTGGAATGTGAAAATTGTGGCCCCAAGTGCCGGTAAGCTAATACATGTGTAACCAAAGATTGGAGTGGGATGAATAATGGAAAATGGTAACACCTCGGTAAGGCGGCCTAGCCGATCGGGTCGTGATCAGATGCCATAACATATACACATGGCGGTTATGCATTGATGATTGAAACTGGAAAGTGTGAATAGAATATTGGTAACGTCTTCGAGAGATGGCCTAGACGATCGAGTCGAGATCGGACTCCACTCAAGATAGCGGTGGTAATGTGAACGATGTGGAACAGTATGAAATGTTCAACTAAAGGCTATGGAAATATGATGTGAAGGTTGTGTAATTCTTTCATGTTGATAATGTTGTGATCGTTTAAAGCTTTGGAGTGATACCTGTGATTTCCTTATTTGTGTATGAAAGTTCTTTCTAATTTGATGGTGTTTAGTTATACATACTAGTACTATTCCATGGTACTAACGTCCCTTTTGCCGGGGACGCTACATTTTTAAATGAATGTAGGTGGCTCCAGAGCGGATAGTGCCGATCGTGTGTAGCAGAGCATCCTTTTCGCAAAATCTTGGTGGCCCCTTCCTCCTTCAAGGGGTCATGTGGTACACCTTTTGTAATAGACATCCATTTTGAGGTATAGCTGGGGACTTGTTGTCGGCGTTGTTATCACTATCTTTTGTATCCTTATAGGCTCCGTAGACGTTTGTATTGGTTATCTATAGGGGTTGGATGGGTCTACGAACCATGTTGTAATTCTAAACTTATGTTGCCTATAAATTGTCACTCTATGGGGATCTTGGAAACTAACTCATCTACGGTTTAATGTGGTGTTTAAAATGAACTATCAATGTAGAATGTGTTGTCTTTCCCCGTCTAAATGGATAAAATAAAGTATGGTTTCTTTATTCATATCAAGGTGGGTAGGAAGTGTATGGTAAGGCTTGCTCAGTTGGGTTCACTCGGTTGAGCGCCGGTCGCGCCTCCCGAGGTTGGGGCGTGACACCTGTCATATCTGAATGGTACCAAGCAAAACAATCTGCGTTAGCCTTTAAAAATTCAATCAACTTACCTTCATTTCCTGGCTGAGGTTAGTTCCAATGTAGACTTTTCTGTCTGGCCAATGTACAAATAGCACCACAGCTTCTAGTTCTTCGATCGTTGTTTTGATATTTTCATTTTCTTCTGGTTTCTGAATAGTGTCGAGCCTCGAATCTACATCTGTTTAACCATCTTTAGTTGAAGTTCGCGTTGATGCGTCCTCAACTGCATTCTGTGATTGCAATTTTTTGTCACTTTTTCCGTTTGAATCTGCCACGGAACTAATGCTTCGTGAAGCGTGTTGGTCATCATGGATTTTCCGTATCCCCCATTGTGATGAAAACTTGATAACTTGATGTAAGGTAGATGGAACAATGTCTATTTCGTGAATCCATGGTCTACCAAGAATCATATTGTAAGCCATATTCATTTCAACCACCTGAAATTTTGTATCTTTGACCATTCCTTCTACGAATGTGGTGAGTATTATCTCCCTTTTTGTTACGACGCTCGAGTTGTCAAAACCAGATAAGGTGTGTGCCTTAGGTATCAGCTTATCATCAGCTTGCATTTTATTTACCACCCTTAACAGAATGATATTCACGGAACTACCTGGATCAATCAAAACTCATTTTACATTAGTGTCATGTACAAGTAAAGATATTACCAGTGCATCATTATGCGGGGTTAGCATGCCATCTGCATCTGCATCATCAAATGTAGTACTATCTTCTTCCAAAACTTGTCAAACTCGCTCCCCGTATGTAACTGTTATTTTTTACACTTTTTTGGTTGTCATATATGTTACGCCGTTGATCTCTTCTCCTCTACTTATGACATTAACCGTCCTTTTTGGTGAAGGAGGTTTTGGGGGCTCTTGCCTATTCTTCATATATGCTGGCTTTCCTTTTTCACTACACAATTCGGTTAAATATCCTTGTTTTAATAAATGTTCAACTTCACCTTACAGCAATCTACAATCCGTTGTTTTGTGACCGTGATCGTTGTGAAACTCGCACCAAAAATCTGGATTTTGTTTGTTCGGGTTTGATCTCATTTCCTTTAGCCACCGTACCTTGTCTCACATGCTCCTTAAAACAGCCACCAACTCGGATGTTCTAACATTAAAACTGTAACCGCCGATCTTTGCCTTCGAGCTTCTGTCATCGTCTCGCGTCTCTTGCGTGTTTCATTCTTTTTCGAACTTTGATGATGAACCTGACTCTCTATCTTTTGATCTATGATCGTACCTTGGGTTTTCATGTTTTTGAATGTGAGTCCATGCTAGTCCCATGTAAGGCTCGTACCTATTTTTACCGGACATTTTGTCAATGTCAGCTTGTCTTGAACTTACCCTTTCATCTTTTCGAGACCGAATGATGGTATCTTCTTCTATCCGCAGCTTCATGTTGTATCTGTTATAAACATCATTCCAAGTTGTTGCTGGAAATTCACGTAGACTTTCCTTGAGTCTCCTTGTGGAGTCTGAACTTTTTTCATTTAGATTACTGGCAAATGCCATAGCCGCCCAATTATCAGGTACACGAGGCAACATCATCTTCTCTCGCTGGAATCTATCTACGAATTCCCTGAGCAGCTCCGTATCTCCTCTTTTTATTTTGAAAATGTCTGCCATTCTTTTTTCAACTTTTTTAGCTCCCGAGTGTGCTTTGATAAATGAATTTGCAAGCTCAACAAAAGAATCTATAGAATTTTTGAGTAAAAGAGAGTACCATGTTAATGCTCCCTTAGTGAGTGTTTCTCCGAATTTTTTGACCAATACTGATTCAATTTCTTGCTTGGTCAAGTCGTTGCCCTTTACACCGATTGTGAATGCAGTTACCTGATCCCGTGGATCAGTTGTTCCATCATATTTCGGAATATCAGGCATCTTGAATTTCTACGGAATTGGAAGAGGAGCAGCACTTGGCTTCCAAGGTTGTTGTGAATATTTGTCCATATCTATTCCTTTGATTACTAGTGGCACTCCAGGCATTTACTCTATGCGGTCGCTTTGCTCCTTGAGCTGTTTCTGCAAAGTTAGCACTAAATTTTGTAAATCAGAATTAACTAGGTTACCTGGCTCTCCATCACGAGATTCGGTAGGAGTTCCACCACTGCCTGAATTAACGAGTCCTGAGCGAGGATTTTCTAGGGGGTTGTTATTTAGAGTTGGTGTTGGCGGTACAACCAACAACTGGTTGGTAAAAGACTGAAGAGCATTGCTAACCTGTTGAGCGATTAATTTTTTCAAAGCTTCATCAATAGCTTGATCATTTTCATTTGATTCAGATTTGTCAGGAGTCCCCCTCACGTGATTGTCGAGGAGAATGTTATGGCGAAGGGGTGGAGTTTTGTCACCTTGTTGGTTCAGCTGATGTTGTGGATCTCCTCGGTATGGTAAATTTTGTTAGTTATTGTCGTTGACATTTGACATGATTGTTTTTTATAAAAGAATCGATTTGGAAAGCAAAAGATTATCAGATTTCCCGGAACGGAACCAATTTGTTTAACCAGAAAATAGGAATTTCGGTCAAAGCTTAATTTTAGAAGAACTTGGGTTACTGATAATCAAATATGGAACAAATAAGAAGAATTGACTTGAACGATAGCTGAATAAGTAAAAGAAAGCAAAGTAAATCAATGTATTCCAGTAATATTCTGTGTCTTTACAAATTTTATTTCTCTTCTTTTATAGCTATTTCTAAGTAATACGTTTCTTTCCTTTCATAACAGAGCCATTATGAGCAATTAATGACATTAATGAAATGTTATAATTGGCAATCATAACTATTTCGTAAAGATTCTATAACATTTTTCATCATTGATGCTCATTAATTACGTTTAATACGTATCTGTACTTTTTGCTATCTACGTTCATTCCTCCGATGTCTCTTTGAATTCCCAAGAGGTCCGATTAACTGTTCCTTCCTGTTTTCTTGAATCTTTGACCGTGCTTGTTAAGGCTCGTGTCTTTTCAACTATTCTTTACCAGTTGTCATTCTTTTATTAATCCACGTGTCTTGATGTATCAACACATAATTAATTTGAAATGTTAACTTGATTTTTTTCCAATACACCTTCCAACCTCTCAAATCTCCAGACCCGGATGGGTTACACCCATTATTTTATCAGAAATTTTGGCCGCAATTGAAAACATCAATCGTTAATTTTTGCAATCAAATTTTTCAACAAAGACACATTCCCCTGACCTAAATAAAATTTATATTTGGCTAATTCCAAAAATAAAGATACCAACAACCATCTCTCACTTCAGGCCAATCGGCTTATGTAGCACCCTCAACAAAATTATATCCAAAATTATTGTGAATAGGATTAAACTCTTCCTTCAAAAATTAATCAATCCTACCCAATCAATTTTTCAAAAAGGTCATAGAGGAGGGGACAATGCTATCATTGTTCAGGAATTACTCCATTTTTTCAAGACATCAAAATCTAAATGCCCCGTCATACTCCTTTAACTTGACCTTGAAAAAGCTATTGACAAATTAGAATGGAGTTTTATAAAACAATCACTGGTCTTTTTCAATTTCCCTCCAAATTTAATAACCATTATCATGTCATGCCTCTACTGCTATACTTTTTAATGGCACCCCTACCAAATTCTTTTCACCGTCTATAGGTATCAGGCAAGGAGATCCCCTGTCACCATATATTTTCATAATCTATATGGAAATGCTATCTTGTCAAATCAACAAGGCAGTTGATTATACTCTTTGGAAGCCTATATCTTTAAATGCAAAAGGCCCATAAATATCTCACTTATTTTTCGTAGACGATATTATACTGGCTTCCGAAATAACAACTACAAGTGTCCATACAATAATCGATCTATTAAACAATTTTACAGCCCAATCCGGGCAAAAAATAAATTTTGAAAAATCAAAAATCATTTTTTCAAAATACTGTAGCAATCGTAACAAGGAATACATATTATCTTCCTTTAACATGCAGGAGGGCAATGTAAATATCTAGGTTTTCCGTTATTCACTGAAAATCCTACCAAAAGGGATTGCCAATTTCTAATTGACAACTTTAAAACAAGGTTAGCCGGCTGGAAAGCCAATCACCTCACAATGGCTGGTAGGACTATTCTAATAAAAGCAACTTTAAATATAATCCCCAATCACATCATGTAAATTTTGTCCCTCCCAACATATGTAATAAAGCAATTAGAAACCTATCAAAAAAAATTATGGGGGTCTACTTCACAAATGAGGAGGCTTCATCTACTCAATTGGCAAATAATTACTCAGGGAAAGGAACAAGGAGGACTAGGTATTCAACGACTGCGTCCTAAAAATGATGTCATATTAGCTAACACGGCCTGGAGTCTATTTCACCAGCCTCAAACACCTTGGGCATCCTTATTAATTAATAAGTATAATGCCACCACTCGCACACCCATTAAACGTACTTCAACTTTATGGAAGCATCTCATGCATGGGTGGCAAACTTGCCAAATTGGTCTATAATGGAGAGTAACAAAGGATATACATGTGAATTTCTGGAATGTAAATTGGATTGCCCCAAACCTTAATATAAGAAGTACTGTTGAGGGTCCCTTACATAAAAATAAAATAAACTTAACAGTGGCCCAAGTGCTCCAACTCGCTGGCAACCAACCTTCTAGTCTATCAATCCAACTACCTTATAAAATATATTACCTAATTAACAATACTTATGTTCCAATGTATAGTACAACCCCGGACCATATAATCTAGGGTTTAACATCAACGAGTGAATTTTCTGTTAACTCTTGCTATAAAGCTCTTACTAAGCCACTCCATCCAATCCCTACTCAAGGATGGATTTGGCAATTGAAAATACTTCCAAAAATTAAATACTTCTTATGGTTGATAAACCGCAATAGATTACCCACAAAGGATTACCTACATTCATTGGGTATTACCAATTCTAATATATGCACAATATGCAACCTAGAAAAAGAGACAATTTTCCATATTCTAGTCCACTATGTGCATACACGAAACATTTGAGTTGACCTTAGATTAGAATACCTTCTACAGTCATTACCCATTAATGGAGCTAACAACCACATTTGGCTTAAACATCTTATACGCTAAAAAGGTGGCTACTACCACAATGGCATACCATTACAACATTTCATCCCGTTCACATTATGGCATCTTTGGAATGTGCGCAACAAAAATTGTTTTAAAAATGTTACTATACCACCTTCTACTAAAACAATACTGCAGTTAACAAATGAACATTTTTTCCTTACTAACACAACCACCACTAAACAACGTCACAAACTTAGCTACATAAAAGAAAATCCTCTTGAACGGGGAACATTCTTCTTGAACATAGATGGGGCTCTCAACCCACAAAACTCAACAGCAGGCTTTGGGGGGGTGTTAAGAAACCATAAGAGCACCTGGGTAATGGGCTATACGGGCCACCATCCATCTATCACAGTCATAGAAATAGAACTTATGTCACTGCTACGTGGCTTACAAATAGCATTACAACATCAATTAACTCCATTACATATTCAAATGGTCGCATAACAGGTAATCAATTTGTTGCATAAAAACACCACACTTCACTCCTCCTTGTTAAATGATTGCAGATTCCTGATCTGGCAGCTGCATAGTCCAAAAGTAAGCCATGTTTACAGAGAGCACAATACAGTAGCAGATGGCCTAGCACACCTTGGTATGGCACTATCAGGGAGCAACATCACTTTTTTGAGCAGCCCTCCACCAATTATCCTCAAACAGCTCCAACAGGATCAGCAACTCAACCTGCCAATGCAAGGGCCTCACGTCACGTTTGGAGTTCATACATATATGAACAATTTTTGTCAACCGTCTGATAGGCCATCATCCTGTAATGAATGCAGTAGCAATAGTTTTCATATTTTTGATGTAATAATGTTAAATAGTAATGCTACTACCAGTACAACTAATGCCATTATGCACCCTACTACAAGTACAACAAATTACGCACCCTAATGGTACACATACTTCTTTTTGTAAGGCTGCCAATAGGCACCCCCTCCGTGTAAACCTTTTATAATTTTAATATAAAGTAGTCGTTTAACCCCCTCCCCCCTCCCCCCAAAAAAAAATAGGTGGATTTGCCTCTCTTTTTCCCTAGCAATTTCATTTTATATATAAATTCAATTTATGTGCACCGATAATTGTGTGCGGCGAAATCAGAAGACTTAATTTCTCACTGACAAGCCACTTCAGAAAAATACCCCGATGACATGAAATTGCGAACGAGTCCCCTCTCTCGGGGCTCATCGAGGCCCGACTCAAAGAAGACGAAGACCGAGGCTAGAGCAAAGGGGAAAATTCCCAAGGCACGCAGCTCAGTCTGACAGAGCCGGCCTATCCGGGGCCTCTGTCGAAGCGTCACGTCTAGCCATACCATCTCCATACATTACAATTTATGTATGTTGTACTATAACCGGATTCCTTTCCTATATAAGGGGAATCCATGCCACTTTGTAAAGAGCTGAGTTTGCTCCAACTATTCTCTCCACAAGATCAATAATATCTCTCTCTCTCTCTCTCTTCTCTCTAACTTGCTCGTCCTTACTAGCTCGAGGCTATTCATAACGTTTATTGTTTTCATACTTATTCTTCATTTATTGCTTGGTATTGGCCATAAAGAGCCTTGTTTGATCATACCTTGACTGTTATCCCGTTTCCGACTACCCTCGATAGCTCGAGCTCAAGCCAGATATCGACCTCGAGGTCCTTTATCGACTAGTCCAAGGCTCAGGCTGCAAGTTTCTCGGTTTGACTACTGCCTCGCTTTAGCTCGTATTTCTTCATTAAATCTCATACTCTTAGCATCTACTGCTCTAACAACTAGCATAAAATAGATCACGTATTGTTGTTGCCATTTTCACGGTAAATAGTTTGGCGCCCGCCGTGGGGCTAAAAATAATAGTGATTATTTCTTGCTCGTTTCATTGCCCAAACGCAATTTATTTTTCACACTTTTTCTTGTCCAAGATCTCTTGATTTCAGGTCGAAATATCTGGCTCGATAAACGGGGTTAAGAATGACTACCTCAAAAATTACGGAGAAAACGGTATGGTTGTTCCAGTTGTTGGCATGCCACCATAGAACCTCGATAACGCACCTGGACCGATTCCAGTGGATGCAGTTTCGCGAGACGCGCAGCGTGTCGACAAAACCTCACACACCAACGGAAGCGTACAACATGGCGACCAACAGGAATCCCAAAAGACCCCAGCCCGGGAAGAACAGAAAGTTAGTCGTCATGTTATTTTTGAAATGTTGCAGGCACAACAGTTGGCCATCGCTCGGCTACAAAGCCATCCGAAGGTTCCCGGCACAGCAGCGCCGGAAGTAGCTCCCCCTGCCGAATAGGTACCTAAGAGATCAAGCAATAACGGATCGGTAGCCGACCCTGCCGTAGCAAAAATGCTTGGGGATCTCACCAAAAGGATCGAAATAGGATCGTGGAAGTTCATGCAGTAGCCATTCCCCGAGGAAGCGGCCCCGGAACCCATTTCAAAGAAGTCCAGAATGCCAGAAATCCCTAAGTACAGAGGGACCTTAGATCCCAACGAACACATCACCGCCTATACGTGTGCGGGAAAAGGCAACGACCCAAAAGATGATGGGATCGAGCCCGTCCTATTGAAGAGGTTCGAGGAAACACTCTCGAAAGGAACCATGATGTGGCGTCATAACCTAGCACTCGACCCCATAAAATCTCTTACCATACCGGCAGATTCCTCCATAAAGACACACGCTGATGCCACCGAAGCAATGACGAGGGAGCTTGACACTTCCAGGGCTGAACAAAGGGGGAATGAAATGCCACGGGAATTCGCACCTCATTCCCCAATGGGACGAGCGAGATTGCCCCCGATCTCGGATAACTGGGCAATACAAGCCTTCACTCAAAGCCTAAACAAACCAAGCCCGACGATTTCAGGGCAGTTCAAACAAAACTTGATCAGGTACCCAGCCAAAACCTGGTCGGATGCCCGTACCCGACATCAGTCGCAAATTAGGGTTGTAGATGACCATCCGGGAGCCTCCTCGGGCTCAGCTTACCTAAACAGGCTCCTAGTAAAGAAACCAATGCCAAACAGAGGGAGGTACCGCCCGTGCGCCGCAGAAAGGAGGAGCACCCCGAGATGCAATCTACCTTGCAACGATCGGAGAATGGCCCGAGGACAATATCCTCGAGGAATCATTAACAAAGCCGGAATCAACAATGATGCATGGCCGGCAAGGGCGCCTCGCCCATCAGAGTACATTTTTCTCATCGCTATACCAAACATCGTGTTCGCCGTAGGCAAAACTAGAGACGTCAAATGGCTCGGACCAATTCGGTCGAATTCCTCTCAAAGGAATCACAGCCTGGCGCAAGAACTACGTAGCAAGTGCGGCTGCGGGGCCGAAGATAGCCACCAGCTCTGAAGAAAAGACGCCAAGCCACTTGACAAAAATCACTGCCGAGAACTGACGAGCGATCGAATCCAAGTTCAGTTCCCAACATGGAAGGCGGCCAGGAGGAACGAAGCAAATGAGCTGCAGGGCATTACCACGATGATGGAGGAGCAACGACTATTCCCAAAAACTTGTGAAAGGGAGAGCAAAAATTCTCGTCACCGGAGAAAGGCAGATTTGGGGATATACCCCCCAAGGACGCCCTTACATCCACCAAAAAGGGTAGTGAGACCTTATCTTGACCTCACAATGACGCACTGGTAACCTTTTTCCTCACTCAATCCATTTTAAATAAAACATGTGCACATGAGTGCAGGTGGCTCGATCAGCACTGTTGGGCCGAGGATGATGGGGCGGCTCGGACCACCGGGTCAAAACACAACCACCTCTCGAATCTTTGACAGATTCCAAATGGTGATCGCTACGACAAGGAGAAAGACCACTCTCTCAATACAGCATGACTGGCCTAGACCGGAACGCCAAGTTCCATATCATCAAAGGAGGAGCAAAACATGGACGCCTTTTTCAGACAACCACGGGCACATCGCCCGAAGACAGGGTCGCCGCCACTGCACCAAAAGGATGAAATTCCATGCAAGAGACAGAACTAAAGCCGTCGGCATGAAGCAATACGCGACAAGGGGAAATTCTACATCCCATAATGCATCGCCGGCACCAATATCTCCACTCTCGAAAGAGTCAAAGGGTAAGCGAACCACATCTTCGGCTAAGCCCGATTAAACACAACGGAGGGTTGTACTAGAGTCCACACCTCGAAATAGCAGGAACATACCAAGCCTCGGAACATCGCCTACACACCCTGCGATAAAGAAAAACTACCTCCCTCCTTCGTTATTTTTCACTAACCTACATGCAGACACCCGGCCAGGGCATTCAGAAGTTCTAACTCTACTCGGAGGCCCCAAAGCCTTAATAGAACCTACCACGCTCTTTTCCCTCGGCCGAAATTCTGCCCCGAAGAGGGTCTTGCCAGCAAGGTTCTTAGCGGAGCAACATACCCCCTGAGGAGGATCCGACAAGATCACAGGCCTTCTTCCGCAATCAAACAATGAAGGACACCTCCTTGAAGGCGCCTTCCACTCGGAAGGGCCGGGGAGCGGCAGACTAAGTTTCAGTAGGGAACCGTGTACTAGACCAAACGGTCTAAGGAGCCGCGCCCGCGCGGGCCGAGCTCACAACAATGAAACGATATGTATTTACGCCAAGCAATAAAAGAATATCTTTCAGCATCTCATACTCCAAAAAAGGAAATTTCAGCATACTCTCGGCAGGGATCCCTCTACCAAATGCATCCCGAAATACTCAGAGACTTAGTGTCAACAATTTGGCACCTGCACGACCCCAGGGTCGTAACTCCGGGCTCATAAATCCCCAACAAGGTAACTCCGAGCTCACGAATAACGGCCTTCGAGCCTAAGCAAACTCGATAACTCGGAGACTGTCGCCAATTGCCATACACTGGAAAACCCGAGGCCTTAAGACCCCGAGCCAGCAGACTCGGTATAACCAAATCTATTCTGCATAGCAACAAAAACTGTAAGACCTCAACAGGCATGACAAACTGTAAGACCTCAACAGGCATGACAAATTGTAAGACCTCAACATGCATGACAAACTGTAAGACCTCAACAGGCATGACAAACTGTAAGACCTCAACAGGCATGAAAATTTTGTAAGACCTTACTACAGGCATAACTCAATTCTGAAATTTAGGCTATACGTCGCATTTGTAAGAATCCTAAAAGAGCATACCCTCGGTGTAGACGCCTAAACTATCACTCGGGATCAAAAATGATTCCGGCGAAACACATATGACTACGGTCAAAACGGCTGCACCAGCCAAATTAACGCGACTCGGGGACGCCTGACTGTCGCTAACAAAATCGCAGGCCATTACTTCAAATATACTTCGAAAAGAACAGGTTAAAACAGGCTTCCCTCTACAGGAAAACGAGCTCGACCATGTCAGCTCAAAATCACAAGGCTTCGAGCTACTTAGCCTACGAGCTAAGAACCTTCCGAGGTGCTCAAACATCGCCGCTAACGACTTGAAATCGAGGTTCTTCCCGAACCGACAACGGGTCAGGCAAAATCATTTCAAAAAGACCTTAACGAGAGGGAAATAAAGCCTATAAAATGCCCACGGGCAAAAGCGTAAGAGCCATTATCGCCAGCCAAACGAGCCTCTGGGCTGCACACTAAAAGGTCTCAATGACCGAACAGCGTAAGAGCCACTATCGCTAGCTTGAAAATTGAAAATTTGAGGATTAAAATGAGCTCGAGTCGTAACCCGATTTGGAGACCGGATCTAAAATAGTTAACTACAAATGCCTAAGGGCACAACATAAGTGCCATTGTTGCCAGCCAAACAAGCCTCCGGGCCACACACTCAAAAGGTCGCTTCGACCCAAGTCTCAAGAGCCATCGTCATCCGCCCATGCATGAACGAAAAAACTTGAGGGTCAATTAAAGCTCAAGTCGCAACGTGACTCAAAGACTGGACCCAAAATAGTTGAAGCACAAATGCCCAAGGGCAAGGGACAAAAACAATCATAATCTGCCCATGCAAGCACAGGAGATTGAAAGTCAGGTAAGCTCTAGTCAAGGACTGACTCGGAGACTAGGCCTAAAATAACTGGGCAAAGCACAAAAGCCCTAACGCCTACTCGTGTAAAAAAATCACACTTAAGAGCCTCCGGTCCTACCTAATTAGCTCCGAACCCGCCTGGTCAAAAGCAATGCAGAAAGAGATACAAAAGAGATAAAGCTTCAAGTTTTCTCTTATATACATACGCAAAAGGCGCGCTCTCCATCTACAAACATGCTCTGAAAATATTGAATACAAAATGGAAAATCGGCGAAATCTACGCTCCGCTCCAAAAGGCTACAGCCTGCCAGCCCCAGATTCACTCTCTGTGGTGTCATCAAGAAGTGACCGAGCATCGCGCTCATCTGCCCTTGCTCGAGCCAACTCCTCCGATAGAAAGAAGCCCCTAGCACCGATCTCCTCGAGTACCTTTTTTCAGGATCTACAATGAACATATTCCTCGATCCTCTTCTCACGATCGAGGGCCTGTTTCAACTCGGCTTGGGCATCATCAACGTCCTTCACATGAATCGCCATCTCCTGATCAGCCTTGGTTCGACTTAATGCTACTTCAGCCTGGGCATCGATTATCTTAACCCTGACCTTCGAGAGATCGGACTCAAGCTTCCCGATCATATCCGCCTGAACTGTAGCATTGTCATGATCCAAGCGGAGTTGGGTCTCGAAGGTAGGAACCTTAGACAAGGCACCCCTTTCCTCTAAAGCTTGAGCTTGCACCTGAGCCCTTAGTTCACCGTGAGCATTCCTGACTTGGTCGGCTTTGCCCTTAAGGTACTCCAAAGCCTCCGTCTTTTTCGGTAGCTAAGATAGGCAAAAGGATTAACCTTAAGGGTCAAAAAGAGCAAAGTGCATACTACGAAAGGTGACCTGCTCCGTCAAATAGCTCTCGTAATTTGAACTCCGATACGCCTCATATTGCCAGTGCATCAACTCAACCTCCTTCTCCTCTCTGAGTAGCCTAAGGTACTTACCTTCATCCAGAGCTTTTTGAAGCTTGGTCCCATGACGGAGCAGCTCAGACCTGAGCCTAACTCACCATGAAGTAAAGCTGGCAGACTTCCTCGAAGGTGGAACACACTCCAACAGCCCCTTCGGCCCCGGAAGAACCAATCGCGGGCACAGTATATTCACTGGGAGGAACCACCGTTCTAGGATCAAACACTTCGGGAGCAGCAGGCTCGGGCGATATCCTCTCCTCGAAGACACGGGCCTGTTGAGCCCCATTAAAAGCTCCATCACACTGTGGGTGCAAATCCCGTTTATCACCATCATCCCTCAGCTCAGAGGCCGACGACTCTTTCCCCTTTCCGGAGAAGCATAGCCTCGCCCCAAGGAACCACCTGATACCTGCAACGGCAAAATCGGTACAAAAGAAAAATGGAAATTTCATCTCAAATATACGAAGACCAAGGTAGGAGAAGTGTACGCGCATACCCTGGCACTTCGCCTCCCATCCGTCACGAGACATAGCTCGCCACCTACGCTCATCGCAAGTCGAATGGGTCGCCAACTTCCGGACCCAATCGGGCAGATCGAGAACTTCACCTGGCGTCCATGAAGTTGTTGCAAAAAGGAAGGAAACATAGTTACTCAACTGGTTTTTGCCATAAACAAATCTAAGGAAGCACGAGACACTCCATTCACGCGCGTAATTCCATCCGTCGGGAAATGGCATCAGCTCCACGGGGATAATGTTAGCCGTTCGAACCCGGACGAATTGACTGACCCACTCTTGATCCTCATCTTCCTCGTTATCAATAACAAAGGGCGTAGACGAGCGACACTACACGGTTAAAAGGCCTCGGTGATGAAAGGGCCGGTACAACCTGACGAGGTGGCTGAGCGTGAATTCAAGCCCAGCCTTCCCCGCAAATAACCTCATCATCAGCACCACTCGCAAGAACGACAGATGTATCTACACCAAAAATAACCCGATACTTCAAGCAGAAATCAAGCATGACCCTATCAAGGGGGCCAAATGCGAAAGGATATAGGTATACGTTCAAGATTCCATCGGCAGAGTCCGTAATACTCTCATCCGGGGAAAGCACCTACAGCATTATCCCCTCTCTCCAGCCGCAGCATCTCCTCACCATCTCCAGATATTCCTCTATTATCAAAGACACAGTCTTCAGAGTGAACTCCCGTGGATCCTGAACGCTGGGAGTGGAACTCTCCCCTCCCTGTCGGGTCGGCCCCGAAGTAGCTACCATGGCTATGGTAGAATTGACAGACTAAAGCAAGGACGTGCGCCAACGTTTTTTGCACCTGAAGAGACGAAGGACCCGATGCCAAGGCGGAGGGATAACTATCCAAAATAATGAGATCTCCCAAAGAAGCAAAAGCCACCCTACATATATGTGGGAAACAACAACGGTTCACCTATCCAGAGTAAGCCCCAGAAGGCCAACGGCCTCGGTACAGATCCTGGGGTGGTACCCGACCTCAGAGGCATCCATCGACAAGAAGTTAGGCCTCAAGGAGTCAATTGTATCGTCTCCAGTCTCGAGGTAGTGCCCGACCTCGAGGATCTCCACCAAAAAAGAAGTCAGGCTTCAGAAAGCCTTTAACGCCATCATAGAACTCGAGGCGATACCCGATCTCATGGTTTTCCTTTCTAAAAATAAAAATAAGCACACAAATCCCCGATCATGAAGGCTCTAGGAGGGCTCGAGGCATCACCTAAAGTATAGGCAACCCCTCAAAACGGAAGTCTATCCACTACGTTTTAAAAGGCTATCTACATCTAGTTCAAAAGCAGACCCCCAAGTCCCCGAAGCTGACATTCGCCTAGGATACCACTCTCGAAAGCTCAAAAACTCAGCGTACAATCTCTATGCAACTCAGAGGAACCAACAGCCCGAGTCTATCGGATCAATACAGGCTTGGTCTAAGGCACGACGATGGGCTCGAAAAAGAGCCATGTCAATCGGTAGAGGATCGGAAAGAACGCTCTCATCCGAGTTAGATATCAGCGTTCAACAACAAAGAAAAACATTTAAAGACCTCGAAGCGCACGAGAACATACAATAATAGGGCAAGAATCGAAAATAGAAAATCAAGGGAGTGCCTTTATATTCATAAATATCCATGTACAACAGCCCTCGAAGGGTCCTTATATACCATTATAAAAGCCCGCAAGGGGTTCTTACGCATAAGGAAAAAACAAAAAGGGTGCACACGCGAGAAAAAAGCCTAGAGGCTGGTCTACCTCCGAACATCCGCCTCCTGCAACAGGTGCCTCCGGGCACACATACTCAGAAGCCTCATCCCGGCCTTCCACACTGATATCCCCCAAAGGATAAGGCGAGCAGTAGGGGGGATGGAAAAACGACGTAGCTCTCTGGAGGTCGAGGACCCTCGCTGGCCAAGAGAACCTCGGAGAGACAGCAGACTGGGCGAGCCTCGATCCCACTTGCACGGCTACTTAGAGTCCACTTCTTGGGACATCTAGCCGTGCAAGCTACCAGCTCGGGGCAGAGCACCACGTCAAGACGAGGTATGAAGGTGAGCAGCGATGTATAATTCGAGCCCCCTTTTGAGCAGCGGTATATAACCCGAAGAGCTTTTTACGAGCAAGGAAAGTTGACCCCCGTGTGTCATCGTCTCGAGCAAACAAAGGCAGCAACAAGAGATGTAACAGCAACCACATCAGCAACATGACGGCATGGTTATGCTCGACAAAGGGAAGCTCCAGTAAGAGGCCACTACGCAGTCTACGAGAGCTCTGCTGAACGACCTTGAGACCATGAGCCCCAAACATAGCGTTCAAGGATGGAGGAAGATGATAAGAAGAAATGGGCGAATGAGCCAACGAAGGTATTTGGATAGAAAAAACAATGCCAAAGCACCCCCATTTATAGGGGGTAACGACACGGTCATCAAGGCTTTGGAAGATTGGTGGGCAGACGCAATTACTGCATTCTTGAAAAATCGAACCGACGGCAAAACATTCATCTTGAAGAACGGGAATCAACAGTGCATTGAATGATGTTAAATACACAAGTCCATGGGACGGACCGATTGCCGCAAAAGCTCACGCCATAAATTGCATCATTGGTATGACGTCACCGTAAGAAGCTCATGGAGTCAGGTGTTAGAATCATTTCCCATCACTTCGTTCTGGGAAACGCGGAGACTATCTGTGTGCGGCAAAATCAGAGGACTTAATTTCTCGCTGACAAACCACTTCGGAAGAATACCCCGAGGACATGAAATTGCGACCGAGTCCCCTCTCTTGGGCCTCATCGAGGCCCGACTCAAAGAAGACGAAGATCGAGGCTAGAGCAAAGGGGGAAATTCCCAAGGCACGCGGTTCAGTCTGATAGAGCCGGCCTATCCGGGGCCTCTATCGAAACGTCACGTCTAGCCGTCCCATCTTCATACTTTACAATTTATGTATGTTGTACTATAACCGGATTCCTCTCCTATATAAAGGGAATCCATGCCACTTTGTAAAGGGCTAAGGTTGCTCCAACTATTCTCTCCACAAGATCAATAATCTCTCTCTCTCTCTCTCTCTCTCTCTCTTTTCTCTCTAACCTGCTCGTCCTTACTAGCTCGAGGCTACTCTTAGCATTTATTGCTTTCATACTTGTTCTTTATTTATTGCTTGGTATTGGCCATAAAGAGTCTTGTTTGATCATACCTTAATTGTTATCCCGTTCCCGACTACCCCCGATAGTTCGAGCTCGAGCCAGATATCAACCTCGAGGTCCTTCATTGACCAGTCCAAGGCTCGGGCTGCAAGTTTCTCGGTTTGACTACTGCCCCGCTTTAGCTCGTATTTCTTCGTTAAATCTCATACTCTTAGCATCTACTACTCTAACAACTAGCATAAAAATAGATGACGTATTTTTAGAGCCCATGTTGTACCATTTTCACGGTAAACAATAATATATAACTTTTTTATAACATCATGTTCAGATGACCTACAAGTAACTCATTAAATCCTTAGTTTAATCATTTTCATTTATCTCTTAATCATTTTCATTTATCTAATCCAGCCAATTACTTAACGCTGCAGAAAATCAGGACCAGCATAGGAACTCGTTTTTATTTTTGTCGTTTCTCCCTACAACGAGCTAGCAATGGAGACTATGAATCGCGTTTCGTGATGAATTTACAACAAACCTCATGGGTTTTGGAGGATTTAAACATGCTAATAACTTCAAAACGGTGTCATCATTTCCTTATTTTCTTTCATTCATGCGATTTGTTCCATTTTTGTTATACATGTCAAACTAGCTAGGTTTAACATCATTTTTTGCTTCATGTGTTTTGTCTGCAAAACGTCAAGAAAAGTAATATAATCAAGGAGAAACCAGTGCGCTACAGTTTTTGGAGGATCGAATTTGAAGGAAAACCTTTCTTTTAATAAAGTTTTAAGCAAATTTTCAACAACTTTACTATAAACAATATTGCAATTATATTGTTTTTTAAAAAAAAAAAAATTTCGACACTTTCTTTTCCTTTTATGATAATTAACGGTTACCTCACTTAGTAGCATGTAATTGTTTTGGTAAATTTTGCCCTTTACTAGTGGATAGTTGATCCGAAGATAACTTCGATTCGCTCGAACAACAAGCGGACCACATGCTTATCTCGTTCATAACACTAGAAAGCGAGTTGCTCTTCTCGACGAGCAATGCGTGTAACATAGATCTTTCCTAATTAAAAGAATGGAACGGGAAAAGCATGGCTCTCCTATACTTGTTTTTTTTACTCTATAGAGCAATATGTTTTTGTTCCTTTTAAAAAGGTGAAGGGAGTGACTAAATGTAGCACGAAGAGGAGAAAAGCAATAGACAAAGATTGAGGTGTAACCTATTTCCATTTGAATGTAATAGATTTTTAACCACACAAATAAAATAAAAAAGAATTGCCGAAATCAAATGAGACACCTAAAGGACTAAATTAGAGAACCAACTTTCGTGACGGTGCCTTTTTTACCTTTTGTATTTAATTTCAATTCTACTGGCCGAGGGGTGGGGGGGGGGGGGGGTTTGGGATTTACAGTAACAAAAAAAAAAAAAAGTAGTCTCATTTAGAAATATAAAGGCCTAACGCCTATATAT
Source organism: Nicotiana sylvestris (assembly GCF_000393655.2). Classification (NCBI taxonomy): domain Eukaryota; kingdom Viridiplantae; phylum Streptophyta; class Magnoliopsida; order Solanales; family Solanaceae; genus Nicotiana; species Nicotiana sylvestris. The sequence goes on along the minus strand of NC_091064.1, from coordinate 94,675,290 downwards.
TCAAAAATGGGCAAAAATGGGCTTCATATTCAATAAGTATCTTAGAAGGGCCTAACGCATTTTTTTTTAGTTTTTAATTTTAGCTTACACAAATGATGAATTTGCTCTTGTTATTTGCGTGAAGATGTTGCTATCAGCTTCAACTTGACGCTCTCCCATCGGATATGCACTATATGATATATATATTATATATATATATTCCTTATACATATCCTGTCCTGCTTCAAGAAGGAACTCTCGGGGTGTTTAATAGCTCGTTTGGCCAAGTTGCAAAAATCAACTTATTTTGCGAAGTGTTTTTTTTCAAAAGTGTTTTTCTCAAAAGTATTTTTGGTGAGAAGCAGTTTGTGTTTGGCTAATTAGTTTGAAAAACACTTCTGAGCAGCCATTAGTGTTTGGCCAAGCTTTAAAAAATTGCTTCTAAGTGTATTTTTCCCAAAAGTGCTTCTCAAAAAAGTGATTATGAAGAGAAACTACTTTTTTCTGCTTCTCCTCAAAAGCACTTTTTTTTCTTCCAAAGCTTGGCCAAACACCTCAAATTGAAGCCAAAAATACTTTTGGCAAAAAAAAAATACTTTTGCCAAAAATAAGCTTGGCCAAACAGGCTATAAAATTTATAGGCTATAAATCTTCTTCAAAAGCTCCACTATGAATAGTGAAAAAGTAAGTTAAAATTTATTGGTATTTGACTAAAGGACACTTCACGTGATTGATAAATCCTCTGATGTCAGGTGGTTACCAGTACTAGTTTTAGCCTTTTGACAAATCATACTCCATTAGAAATCAATGGAGAACTAACTGGTCCAATCATATAATTTAAACTGCTAACAATTTCAGAAACCGCTATATCTATTAAATTTGAAAGACGATTTCATCACAATTTGTGGGTATATTAATTTGGATTTTGGTTAAACGTACACCATCAATACGATTTAACTTGTTATAGCATATTAACCATTTATTTTATGTTATCAATGAATGCTAATTAAATTGTATACGGTCAAAATCAAGAAGTCCAATTACGAAGCCTCAAATTGGGCTATGAGTCCAAGTCCGGGCGACTCGAGGTAGAGGGTAGACCCGGTTGGAGGACACACACATCGAGAAAGCAGATCGAAGGCTTGGCGCGACCTACATCGAGGGCAGTACATTCTCAAGGGCTATCAAGAAAGAGCGGGAATTTCCTAAGGACACGTGGATCATGGCATAAATTAAAGGATAAGATTTGTACGAAATGGTACGGGTCCGTACCAGGTCGTTATACACCTGTACCAATAGAATTTTTACCTCAATTAGGAATGTACTATATTGGGGTTTTCTCCTCCTATATAAAGGGGACCCCAATCATTTGTATCAAACATTATTATTCATTGCAATAGAATATTCTACTCTGCTTTTCTTGTTTAACGTGCTCAAAAAGTGTTCTTCAGCTTTATTGCTTTTTACATTATTGTTCATATCCTATTGTTCTTAGCTGACCTCGAGGCCCCCAAGAAAGTCGAGCTCGAGGTCCTTATTGTTCTTGCAATACTGGTTTGGTTTATCAACTCTTCTTATTTAAACTTGGTATTGCTTGTATATCTGCTAGTATTAGAAAAAATCACATCTAAAACCACAAATTACATTTAACTGTTACCCCCATTTTTAGAGGTATACAGTTTGGCGCCCACCGTGGGGCTAAAGATAATAGTGATTATTTTAGTGCTAGTTTTCTGATAACACATGTTATTCTTCAAACTTTTTCTTGTCAAAGATTTTTTGATTCCACGCTTAATCATGTCTAGCACACAGAATGCGTCTATTCACGAGGATGAAGGTCTTGGAGAAAACATCGGTATAGGGGCCGGTGTACCACCCACAAACCCTGAGGGAGCACCAAATGTGGAGCCAGTTGATATCAGTTTGCACAATGCTCTAAACACGGACGCAGGCACAGACCCCGAAGGAACGCACATAGGGAAGCCCGAGATGGAGGCCAGGAAACACGAGAGATGGAAGATGGAGGAGTCAGCCTCCAAGTGATATTTGAAATGTTGCAAGCCCGGGAAGTCGCCATCGTTCAGAGTCAGAATAGAACCTCCAACACAGCCGAACCAGTGAACACTCGGCGTACAGAACCAACAAGGCCCGATGAAAACGGCTCGGGGACTGACCACACTATCATGAAACTGCTTGAGGATCTCGCCAAAAGGATAGAGATTGGAGAAAAAAATTGAAGATTATGACAAAAAGGTGGAAACGTACAACTCAAGGGTCGACCAGATACCGGGGGCACCTCCGATTTTAAAAGGACTGGACTGGAAGACGTTTGTGCAAAAACCATTCCCCCATAGTGCGGCTCCAAAGCCTATCCCGAAGAAGTTTCGGATGCCAGATATCCTGAAATATAACGGAATCATTGATCCCAACGAGAACATTACCACATACACATGTGGCATAAAAGGGAATGATTTGGAAGACGATGAGATTGAATCAGTTTTGCTGAAAAAGTTTGGGGAAAGTTTGTCTAAAGGTGCCATGATTTGGTAAGATAACCTACCCCCAAACTCTATCGATTCGTTTGCCATGTTGGCAGACTCGTTTGTGAAGGCACATGCTGGTGCCATAAAAGTTGCAACAAGAAAATCCGACGTATTCAAGATAAAGCAAAGGGAGAACGAGATGCTGAGGGAGTTTGTATCCCGTTTCCAATCAGAATGAATGGAGTTACTGCCAGTTTTCCGTCGTGCAAGCTTTCACTCAAGGACTGAATGAACGAAGCTCAATAGCTTCAAAGCAGGTGGAGCAGAACTTGGTCGAGTATCCCGTTGTGACTTGGGCGAATGTACATAACAGTTACCAATCAAAGATTAGGGTCGAGGATGACCAGTTGGGAGCCCCCTCGAGCTCAGTTTATCCGAGAAGGTTGCTAGCATGGGAGTCTGGAAATGCAGATAGGGGGTCAAGATTGAATAAGGAATGATATCAGCTATACATCGATGATCGAAGGAATGTCAAAGCATAATATACCTCGGAGTGATCTAGGAACGGATCGAGGTCAAAGATCCCGGGGATTCGTGAGCAAGACCGGGTTTGATAGGCACTTGGAGCCGGTAGAGGCGCCCAGATTATCGGAGTACAACTTCAGCGTCGATGCCTTGGGGATCGTCTTAGCCATTGGAAAAATTAGAGGTACTAGATGGCCCAAGCCCATACAAACCGATCCTTCTTAGAGGAACCCTGACTTGATGTGCAAATTGTTACACCCCAAGTTTTCATACGTGAGAGTACATCGTAAGTCATTGATGTAAGCTCGGAAATGAGATTCTATTTGGAAGCAAATAAAGTAAGTTAATAATGTTACCTTGGAGGTTACAAATATTTAAGATCATGAATAACGATTACCAAGAGGGTTGGAAATCTTAGAAGCTAAACCAATTGAAGAAAATAAGTTTCGTCGAAAGTCGACAAGTTTCGAATGTTATAACATGTACTTTGGGGTGAGACTAGGGTTATTAACATGATAAGGAGGTTATTCTATGAGTTATTTTAGTCGTATGATATTCATTTTCTACATTTTGAAGGCAAGCAAGTTGTGGAACAAGAGTTGGCAAAGGTCATCACAAGTTACATTCATAAATTTGCTGAAATTTAGGTCAAATGTATCTGAGAATTTCTCCAAATATACTTGGAATAATGGGGTGTTCTACCTACCAAATTGAAGGTCTACGAGTCTAGTTTCTAACGCATTAAACCGTTTGTCAATACGACATTGGAGTAGAGAGATATTCGCATTTTCGCGAGACCGCGCAAGCAGCTCCCAATGGGACCCACTTAGGCGGTGGTTGACCTACTTCAATTTATAAACGATTTGGACGCCTATTTTTGCTCATTTTTCAACTAAAGTTCGTCTCCAAACTTCTCCTAACCCTCCTAAACATATATCACAAGGGTTTGAAGTGATTCCAAAGTGATTACACCATATTTCAACATCAAAACTTAGTTCTAGTGAAGAACAACACCTCTTTGAGGTTGTGTTGTCATTGAGGATTGTTGTGGGCTGTATTTGGATGAAATTCCAAGTTGTTGCTGCTGTCTAAGGTGAGTATAACAACCTACTAATTGTGCTTAAGCTTGCTTGTATGTTGGTTAAGTTGTTAGGATGATAAACTATAAGATAATACTTGGACTAGCTTAAGTCACTTCTATGGTGTTGTATTGCTATTAAGGGTTGTTGTAAAATGAATATAACTTGGATTTTGACTTGAAGTTACTATAGGAGGTATGTATATTGTGTTCTTGCTTGTGCCTAAGGTTATCTTGATATTGATTAAGTTAAATGGATGGGCTAGACCTGAACTAGTGAATAAAGTTGCTAGTTGGGGATAGTTGAAGTTGTGGATTATTTTCGTTGTTATAAATATATGGTATAAGGCTGGAATCATTGATTAATGACTTCATTATCAAGTTAATGATACTTTTATGTTGAAGTAAGAAGTCTATAAGGATTGATAAGGGGTATACGGATTCCAATCGGAGCTTGCCGCTCGTCGTAATGTAGTTGTGACTTGTTGTTGTTATATGGTGTCTTGATATTGATAATTATGTATTGATGGATTGCTCTGGTAATTGTTGTTGGTATATGGTATTGGAGGAGGCCCTTGTTACAAGGGAGATGCTGCCCAAATTTACGTAAACGAGCTACTAGCTTAAGTTATAGACTTAGCCTTTGCTCAGCACTGATTTTGAATCTCCTTATACTATGATAGATTGAGTTGACTTGTTTGAAGAGTTGCTTGGAAGGGATTAAGGACTCAACGGGTTTAAGGTATGTTAAGGCACTTTCTTCTTTCTTTTGGCATGGTCTAAAATGAAATGAACATAAACGATACGCTATTTCATAATGACTCTACTCCTAGCAACTAAGGTTGTCCATGTTGTTCTTTCCTTATAAAATTATTCTAAACAAGTGTGTATGATCCTTAAATCCTACTAAGGTTCATATTGATGGTAGGGATGTCCATAATGTTCTTAAGTCACTCCAAAAGGTTTATAAGATGATTCCATTAGTCTAGCATGCATTATATATAGTATCTATTTTACTCTACCGAGCCGCGCTATAGTCGGCCGGGTACGGCACCTATTGTGAAACCACTGATCAGTTAGGTTTACCGAGCTCCACGTGGCCGGGTACGATTCTACCGAACCTTATGATGGTCGGGTATGCTTTTACTGAGTCCTCTTTGAGGCCGGGTACGATATGATGATGATGATGCCCACAGAGGCGAATGTTTTAAAAAGTTTATGTATATATATGTATTATGCATTTCATATCAGTAACCCCCAAAGGCACTCTGATGTTACAGGTTGTATCTCCTCTATCTCTCTCTTTACATTACTGTTCTTGTTTATGCTTTCCTGCCTAACATACTCGGTACTTTATTCGTACTGACGTCCCTTTTGCCTGGGGACGCTGCATTTCATGCCCGCAGGTCCCGATTGATAGGTTGACAGTCCTCCTAGTAGGCTATCAGCTCAGCGAAGGTGTTGGTGCACTCCACTTGCTCCGGAGTTGCCTATTTGGTCAGTATGCTTTGGATATGTATTGATTGATATGGCGGGGCCCTGTCCCGACCTTTATGATTTTATGTACTCTTAGAGGCTTGTAGACATATGTCAGGTGTATGGATAATTGTATGGCCTTGTCGGCCTATGTTTCGAGTTTACTAATGGTCATGTCGGCCTTATAGGCCCGTATGTCACATATATTAGTTTGTATATCATGTTGGGTCTTCATATGTTGACTATTCCCTTATGTTTTATTCTTGTTATCTCAGGACGAGTTTTCTAGCTCATTTACTCATGATAACATGATAAGAAAGATATGTTACGTTGGTACTCGGTTGAGTAAGGCACCGGGTGCCCGTCGCGGCCCTTCGGTTTAGGTCGTGACACAAATATCATGGTACTCATGGGCACATGACCGAAAATTGCAGGCAGTTAAGGGAAGAAATGGCTAGGTTATTCAATGAGGGCCACCTTCGAGAATTCCTAAGTGATCAGGCTAAGAATCACTTCAGGGAGAGAGATGCAGGTAGAGTGAATGAACCTGAAGAACCTCAACATGTCATTCATATGATAAACGGTGGAGTTGACGTACCACAGGGGCCTATATGCAAGCGTACCAAAGTATTCATCACAAGGGAGAAACGGACTTAGGATTACATGCCCAAGGACACCCTCACATTCAACGAGGAGGACATTGAGGCCTTATCTCAGCCTCACAACCATGCACTGGTAATTTCTATCCTTTTAAATAAAGTTCAAGTTAAACGTGTTCTCAAGGATCTAGGTAGTTCGGCAAATATAATCCGATCAAGGGCCGTGGAGCAGCTCGGGCTGCTCGATCAAATCATACCATCACCTCGAATCTTGAATGGCTTTAACATGGCAAGTGAAACAACAAAGGGAGAAATCAACCTCCCAGTCAACGTGGCCGGAACCATTCAATACACCAAATTTCATGTCATCGAAGGTGACATGAGGTATAATGCTTTGCTTGGAAGGCTGTGGATCCATAGCATGAGGGTAGTGCCACCAACCCTCCATCAAATGATGAAGTTCCCAACAAAAGATGGCGTGAAAACGGTATATGGAGAGCAGCATGCAGCTAAGGAGATGTTTGTAGTGCACGACTTGGCACCGTTATCGGCACCGCCCGCATCAAAAAAGTCGAAGGATGAGCAGATGGCCAAATAGCAATCACAACCCGTGCCCTCGGTTGAGCCCGAGGGACGGGTGTCTGACGAACAGGTTGCTGGGGATGAAGAAGAAAATTTTCTCACCCCTCGAGCCTTTATTGCTTCCATGAGTCGGATGCGACAAAGTCCACGGTCGAGGAACTCGAACATGCCATATTGATCGAGCATCTTCTAGAACGAAAGGTATACATGGGGACGAGGTTAACCCCAAAACACAGGAAAAAATTCATTCAATGTCTTATCGATAACATTGATTGCTTCGCATGGTCCCATTTAGACATGATAGGGATCCCACCGAAGATAACTACCCATCGACTAAGTGTCGATCCCAGATTTAAGCCGGTGAAGGAAAAGAGGAGACATCAGTCTGAGGTAAAGCATGCATTCATCAAAGAAGAGGTATCAAAACTTCTCAAAATAGGATCCATTAGGGAAGTAAAGTATCCCGAATGGCTAGCTAATATAGTGGTAGTCCCCAGGAAGGGGAAAAAGCTAAGAATGTGTGTAGACTACAAGGATTTGAATAAAGCATGCCCTAAAGATTTCTTCCCACTACCCAACATTGATCGATTGATCTATGCTACGGCTGGCCACGAGATCCTTACCTTTCTCGACGCCTACTCTGGGTATAATAAGATTCAAATGAACCCAGAGGACCGGAAAAAGACTTCGTTCATCACGAAGTATGGTACATATTGCTATAATGTAATGCCCTTCGGTCTAAAGAATGCATGGGCCACATATCAACGCCTAGTTAATAAAATGTTCTAATATCAAATAGGCAAGTCCATGGAAGTTTATATTGATGACATGCTAGTTAAGTCCCTGCGCGCAGAGGACCATTTGACCCATTTGCAGGTAACATACGATGTCCTAAGAATGTACAACATGAAGCTCAACCCCGAGATATTTGACCCATATGGTCAAAATCAAGAAGTCTGATTGCGAAGCCTCAAATTGGGCTATGAGTCCGAGTCCGGGCGACTCGAGGTAGAGGATAGATCCGGTTGGAGGATACACACCTCGAGGAAGCAGATTGAAGGCTTGGCACGACCTACATCGAGGGCAGTACATTCTCGAGGGCAATCAAGAAAGAGCGGGAATTTTCCAAGGACATGTGGATCAGGACATAAATTAAAGGATAAGATTTGTACGAAATGGTACAGGTCCGTACCAGGTCGTTATACACCTGTACCAATAGAATTCTTTACCTTAATTAGGAATGTACTATATTGGGGTTTTCTCCTCCTATATAAAGGAGATCCCAATCATTTGTATCACACATTATTATTCACCGCAGTAGAATATTCTACTCTGCTTTTCTTGTTTAACGTATTCAAAAAGTGTTCTTCACCTTTATTGTTTTTTTACTTTATTGTTCATATCCCATTGTTCTTAGCTGACCTCGAGGTCCCCAAGAAAGTCGAGCTCGAGGTCCTCATTGTTCTTGCAACACTGGTTTGGTTCATCAATTCTTCTTATTTAAACTTAGTAGTGTTTGTATATCTGCTACTATTAGAATAAATCACATATCTTTAAAACCACAAATTACATTTGTTACCCTCATTTTTAGAGGTAAACATAAATACATGTAAATGTGATTTTAATAAATAAAACTTAAGCTCTATTTATTTTAAGTGTGAATAGCAGCATCAATATGATTAGAAAAACACAACATGGTCTTTTTTTTTTTTTTCCTCTCCAAACATTCAATATAGTACGCAAGTTCTACGACTTACGTCTCCAAGTTGCTGTAAATGCGAGGGGCGGAAGAAAAGGTATTTTTCAATGATTGATACAGTGGGTGATATCAACTTCTAATGAATTCCGATAGATAAAGAGAGATTTTAAAGAACAATGAATTAGTTAGGAAAATTTGAGGTTCGTAATGGACGAAAAAATTTCATATCCTATTAGATGCAAATTAAATGAGTTGTAATGACAGTTACATTTATCTTTTATTAAAAGAAATAAAAATAGGTATAATCTCCTTCTAACTATTTTTTCAAAGACTTAAATACACGAGGTTTCTTGGAATAGATAATTTTTTTCACAGGTAAAAATATATCCTCTTTAGCAACAAAAAAAAAATCACATGGCTTGTACATCTTAGTTAATATAATATAATCCTTTCTACCAAAAAAAGAAAAAACACAGAACTGATGAATAAGAGGCTTATGTTTGGATGGAAAAAAAGAAAAGGAATTCACGAGGCCAAACGTGGAAATCAACATAAAACATACTGCACAAAGTTACTTGGCAACACCCCAGCGTCAGAGCGCCTCATCTCGGGACAAGGTCCTAAGCTAAGTACCAAGAATGACGTATGAGCTAGCGTTTGGACATAGATTTGGTTGAAGAAAAAATAATTTTTGAAGTGGTTTTGAAAAATAAATTTTGAAGTTGAAATTATGTTTGGACATATATTTTATTTAAAAAAAAATTTGAAGTTTTGCGAGTGAGAGAAAAAGTTTCACCCAAAAACTACCCTAAATTAGATTTTCGGAATTTGAAAAAATTTCAGAAATTTTTCAAAAATAGATCACTAAACTATGAATAAACAATGTTTTCAAAAAAAAAATTTGAAAAAAGGTTGCCAAAATCTATGGCCAAACGGGAGCTAAAACGCTGCCTTTATTAAACACCATATAGAATAGTTCAGTATGATTAGAATTAACTGCGAAAAGAAAAAGCGAATCAAAATACATAAAAAATAAAGGGTTTAACCTATATGCATTGACTTTGTAATTTTTTTTATATCATCAATGTATTTTACCGGCTGCATCATGGCACTTACTAATGACTTGGCCGGTTATTTTATGTATTTGAGCCCTGATTTTCATTTGATATTTTTCGTATGCATGTTCATTATTTTGTGACTTGCCGGGATGGTTGATTTTGTTCCGGAGAGGTTTAGAAGAGAATTGGAAAACTTGATTGCATTGTTGGAAGCTTAAATTGTAAGAGTTTACAAAGATTTGACTTTTGTAAACGACCTCTAATTCACGATTTGATGGTTCCAATATGTTCATATGGTGATTTTGGGCTTAGGCGTATGTTCGAATTTGGATTTGGAGGTTCTTATGATGTTCTGGCTCTATTTGCTTAAAGTTAGCAATTTGAAGGTTTAGAGAATTCCTAAGTTTGACTAGAAGTTGACTCTAATGATATCAAATTCAAATTATGGTTCCGATACTTGAAATAGATTTTTATTCGAAAATGGGTTAGATATTTCCTTATACTATCATAAATTAGTTATAGGTAGCGTTATACTATTCAACACTATCTACCCCTGCTGTCAGCCTTTTTAACAAATCTACCCCCACATTAATGGATCCAGTCTGTGCAGACATGTTGCATCATTTTAAACATCCAAACCATTTTTTCTTTAATGTCCAAACCTACCCGATCCAGCCCCTTACCCGAACGGCCCCCGTCATTTTACCCAAAAGCCGTTACACACTATTTTCGATGAAGGTTCAGCTATTGATTCTTCAACATACAGAGAATCAATAAAAAATGCCACAACCGTTGTGTTGAAAATCACGCCCTCCATTTTCCAGATTCTATTTGCGGGTCAACAGAGATTATACAAAAAAAATTTATGTCTCCTAAAAGAAACAAGAAACAAATGGGAATGTTGGTGCTTCGATTGAGTAGTTTTATAGTGAAGTTTCTAGGTGGGGACGGTGAAAATAAGGAAGAAAAAGGGTAGTTGTATGCTCTGTTTTAGCGGTGATGCTATGGTTGTTGTTACATATTTTTTGGTTCTTAAGTTGGTGGTATTAGGCGGAGATGGGTGGTGGTCAATGGAAGGAACTACAGGTAACCTACTAAATATAACTTAAATCCTTCATACTCCTATAATAATATCAGACTTGATCAATAAGCTGCAACTCAACATTTTATGTAACGAGGATTCCCAATTTCGCATCAACAGCCAATTGAGTAGCCAACTTGTTTAAGCTAACAAAATCAAATTTGTCTTATAAAGTCAACATCTTTTTAACTCCGCACATCTTCACCAAAATCATGACAAAGAAACTCAAGATATAAACCTTCAGCGTTACCAACAACCGGTGACAAGTTAAAAAGTAACCTTATTAAGCATAGAAATACCCTATTCACCAAGACCGACCGATCCATGATTCCCGGTCATCCACACATAAGACCAAGATTCCTCATTTAAACTATTCAATGGCACTCAGCTTCAAAAGTCAAACCTAGAAAACTAATCCCAAAGAGGTGAGGTCAATGCAGTAGTATAAGTAAAATGGAATCAAAGGGCTAACTTGTGATAGAGAAAAAATTCAACAAATATTTTTTTTTTTTTTTGTGCGGTTATTTCAATTCCCCCTGAAAATTTAGAAAGAAGAGATCTATTTTTTGTTTATGAACTTTTACTGGTAGTTATTCAAGGTAGGAATGGTGTAGGGGTGGCAGTTGTTGAAGAGGAAGAGTGTGATGACCCGATAGGTCATCTCATGTTTTAGAACTAAATTATGTGTTTCGAAGCCTTAAATATCTTATTTTAGTCTTTCTCGATTTGCGTGCGTGGTTCGAGTGTTTTTTCGGAAGGCTTATATGTTAAAAACTGATAAAAATAAAATTTTTTACCTTAAAAGTTAAATTGAGTTGACTTTGATCAACGTTTTGAGCCAATGGATCCGGATCCATATTTTGACTGTCCCGATGGGTCCATATTATAACTTGGGACCTGGGCGTATGCCCGAAATTGAATTCCGAGGTCCCTAGCTCAAGATATGAATTTTTGTTGAAAATTAATAATCTGAAAGTTTAATGGTTTTTAAGAATTGATTGATGTTTGGCCTTGTTGATACCGAGTTCGTATTTTGGTTCTGGAGCCTGGTACAGGTCCATTATAATATTTATGATTTGTCTGTGAAATTTGGTGAGAAACGGAGTCTTTTTGACGTGATTCAGATGTCCAGTTGTGAAAATAAAAGTTTTAAAGTTTTCTTGAAAATTTCGTTTGATTTGGTGTTCAATTCGTAGTTGTGGGTGCTATTTTGGCAATTTGATTGCGCGAGCAAGTTCGTATGATGTTTTAGGACTTGTGTGCATGTTTGGTTTTGGAGCCCCGAGGGCTCATATGAGTTTTGGATAGGCTACAGAGTGTTTTGAACCTAGAAAACATAGTAGCACCTGCAACTGATCTGCAGACTTCGCATTTGCGAGGTCTGGCTCGCAAATGCGAGCCTCGCATTTGCGAAGAGGCCATTACAATTGCGAGCAGTGGGCTGGGAGGGACACCTTCGCATTTGTGAAGTTTTGATCGCATTTGCGATCCTGTCAGTTCGCATTTGCGAACACTGGGTAGCATTTGCAAGGTCAACAGGCTCAGGAAATCTTTGCATTTACGGGATTCACAAATGTGAACCCAAGGTCGCAAATGCAATACCTACAACAGACCAAATAGTTAGAAAAACGAGATTTTCACTCATTCTTCAAATTTTTAAAACAAGAAAACCCTAGGGGCGATTTTTTCAAGACTATTTCTTCCCCAAATTGGTAAGTGATCCTAACCCATTTTCTTTCAATCTTTTATCACATTTCACAAGTTTTTAACCTAAAATTTAGTATTTTCATGGTGGAAATCTGGGGGTTGGGGTAGAAATAGGGATTTTTGAGAGAAAGTGGGATTTAGACCTCAATTTGGGGTCGGATTCCAAGCGGGCCTGGGAGTTGACTTTTTCAATAATGACCTAGATTGAATCTTTTGCAATCGTGGATGATTCCTAAGGCTTATTTTGAATTGTTTGGTTAGTAAATCGCTAGATATTGTTGGTTCGGAGGCTTGTTTGAAAGTCAAGGCTATGGTTGAGCTTTGAGTGGTCTTTGGAGAGAGGTAAGTGTTGTGTCTGACCTTGACTTGAGGGAATTAGGAACCCTCAGACTACGTGCTTTGTGATTCTCATATGAGCGGCATATATGCGAGGTGACGAGTTCTTATACGATGTCGAAGTATCTGTTTTCCCTGATTTACCACTTTTCCTTAATTATTTCCTTTCCTGTCTTAGCTGTTATATGCTATATATGCTTTCCATGCTTAATTGCTACTTGTTATTCAATATCTTCTCCTATTCACGATGTTAGTTCTTCCATAGTTTCTTGACTCCTAGCTATTTTTTAAATTGAATTACTTGCACCTTCTAATTATCAAGTGCTGGATTGGCCTCGATGTATAGTATTACTCGTGTAGATTTCTTTACTGTACCAGTTCCCTTTTAGTTCAGTTTGGTATTTATTAATTGTAAAGGCTTTGTGGTTGAACTATTGATTTGATTGTGCTTTGAGTATTTGGTACTGATAAGGTGGGATCGGGCTTTTTGCCGTAGCAAGTATAATAAGTGTGGATTGACATGGTGGAATAAGGGTGAATATGTTCTATACGGTGGGATCAGGTTGCATGCCGCAACATGTGGAATAAGGGTGGATCGACATGGTGAAATAAGGGTGAATTTTGATACTGATATTGACATATGATGGGATCAGGTTGCGCGCTGCAACATATATATATATATATATATATTATGTTGTTGATACTGTTACGATGAAATAAAGGAGGATTTTGTGTTGTCTGGTGGGATCGGGTTGCGCGCCGCAACAACCTATACGTTTCCATTTCTTGAGATGAGTTGGTTTCCGGTACTTATATTTGAACTGTAAAAGATTGGTAATGTTATACCCCATGTTTTTGTACGTGAAAATATTCCATAAGTGAATTGATAAAAGCTTGGGAATGAGATGTTACATCCCGCATTTTCGTATGGTAAAGTTTCGTCGTAAGTTAATCGACATAGGTTCGGGAATGAGATTATTTTGAGGTTATAAGTATTATGCTATTTCAAACAAGTGATGAGTAAATTCGTGACGGTGAGAGGGTAAGTAAATCGAAAAATATGAATTTCATCGAAGTGTGACATTTTAAGATAAAATACGGTCCAAGATACAATACTCCATAATTATGGACTAGTGCCATACAAGGTACCATATGACCATAATAGCAAGGTATATAAGGTTTGTTAAAAGTGAATAATATTTTAATTAATTTGAGATAATTCTTAATTATGTTGATAATTGGGTAATTAGCGATTTTAGTGGAAGGTTAATTAATTAATTAGTTTATTTGAATAAGGTTAATTAATCTCCTTCACGTGGCAGCATGTGTAAAGTTAATCAAGCCTAAATATGACTAAGGATATTATGTTATAAGGTGGCCTTAATAGAATTCTTCCTGTGGCTTAGTTATTATTTAAGTGTGGGGCCCACACCCACTTATATAAAAAGGCCTCTCAAAACCACAAAATTGAGGCTTATGACTACACATAGTAACAGATGGAATTCATTAAGGGGATGGAAATTCTCAAAGGAATTCTTATGAAAATGTTACAACCCATATCCACACACGTTAGTTCATGCCATATATTAGTTAACATAAATCCAAGAAGGAATTACCTTTGAGATGATAAGAAGTTAATCCTATTGGTCTTAAGTGATACAAGGGTGTATAAGGGTGATTAACAAGTATTAGAAGTTAAACGAATCAAGGATGTTGTAACTCGTATTTTCAGGTAAACCTAGAGGTTCTTAATACACTCAAGAGGTCATGTATTAAGGTATTTGAATCATATAATATCCGTATCATAAGTCTTGAAGTCAAACGAGTTATGAAACAAAAGCCGACAAACGTTGTCACAACTTAGGTTCATAATTTTACTTAAACATTAGGTTAAATTTTTCTAAGCTTTTCTCCTAATTTACAACGAATTACAGGGTGATCTACCCACCGAATTAAAGATCTATGAGTCTAGTTTCCAACACATTAAACCGTTTGTCAATACGATCTCGAAGTATAGATATATTCATATTTTCGCAAGCCTGCGTAGATTGGTAGATGACAAGTAGGTGCATCACCTACTTGCCAAAATGATAGGACAAAATTAAAAGACCTAAGTCGGCCAAGAGAGGACTTTTAAGGGGTTATGAACTCAGTTATTTCATCCATATTTCAGACCCTCAAAACCAAAGTTAACCCCTGCAACTCCTCCCCAAAAATCCCACACAAACCCTAATCGATTTTCCCTCTCTTTCAAGTTCTATTTGAAGGTAAAACCTAGAGTTTGAAGAACCAAGGGAAGGGCTGAGTTATCCAACAAGTAAGGTAAGTTACTGCCATCTTTCATACATTTTTCTCTGCTGTGAATTCATGGTAATTCGTTCTATACATGTAAGAACTCACGGGACGGTGATCGGAAGCCGTGAGTTCGAGTTATTCACTTGTAGCGGACTGTTTTGTGGACTGTTTTGTGTTGCTATTGGGCTGCATGTTTTACTACTGTTTTGTGGAATTTTAGAGGTGGAAGGGTGTGTAGAAACACCATATATATGTAGGATTGTGGGCTGATAGTTATTCGTAACATTTTCGGGTCGTTTGACACGACTACGGTGGCCGTCGTATGTATGATGTAATTAGGTTGTGCGTGGACTGTTTTGGGAGGCTCAATATGTTTATTATTGATGTTGTTTGGGATTTTTGGTGATTTTTTTGAATGGTGTGAAGTCATATATATATATGGGAGGTGCTGTCCGTTTCAACGTAAAATAGGTTGTGGTCGATATATAATAGTTATGACGCTTAAATGATAACGATAGTATCGTTTCTCTTATTGTAGACTAAGGAGTTGTGAAAATTGCATAGCTTGTGATTGGGGAAGTATATACAAGGTATGTGAGGCTATCCCTTTTCTTCTTTTGCACGACTCCGATTGTACATAATGTAATGAACGAGCTTCCAAAGATACTCTACTCTTAGAAGCTAGCAGTACTTACATTGCTTTCCCTCTTATGGAACGATTGATGTTAATGTTGCTTCTCTTATTCTTATGTTATCAATGTTGTTGGTACTTCCTGATTCTTATAAGGTTCGTAATGAAGAGTTGGTCCTAATAACGTGTACAGAGGATACCGACCTTACGTCACTCCGAAAGGTTTAGAATGTGATTCCATGAGTCGAGCATGCATTATATATATGTATCTATTTTACTCTACCGAGTCGCACTATAGTCGGCCTGGTACGGCACCTATTGTGCTACCACTGATCAGTTGGGTTTTACCGAGCTCCACATGGCCGGGTACGATTCTACCGAGCCTTATGACGGCCGGGTACATTTTTACCGAGCCTATTATGGCTGGGTACGATATGATGATGATGGTGCCCACAAAGGCGTATGTTTTAAAAGTTTATGTATACATACATATGTATCATGCATTTCATGTCAGTAGCCCTCAGAGGTACTCAGATGTTCCAGGTTGTATATTCTCTATCCCTGCTTACATTACTGTTCGTATTTATGGTTCCCTACCTTACATACTCAGTACTTTATTCGTACTGACGTCCTTTTGTTTGTGGACGCTGCATGTCGTGCTGCAGGCCCTAATAGACAGGCAGGTGCAGCTCCCCCACCACAGTAGGTTGTCCAGTTCAGCAGTGATTGGCGAGATCCCTTCTCCGGACTTGCCGTGGTCTTAGTATGCATTTTTGTTATAGATATTATGGGTATGTCGGGGCCTTGATCTGGCTATGTTGCAGTACTTATATTCATTTAAAGGCTCATAGACAAGTGTCGACTCATGTATAGTTTGGTATGCCTTGTCGGCTGGTTTTTGTTGTATAGTCTTTCATGGTAGCGTGGTAGCTCGTACCTTATATGTAGTTTCTTGATTGTCTGGTCATCCCCTGCTATGTATGTTCATGCCATCATATTTTATTGTTGGTTGTCCATGATCCATGTCTACCATTTATATTGATCTCGTCAACCCTAAAAGATAATAAAAAAAGGTTAGATAAAATGTACGTTGGTGCTCGGCAAGTATGGTCGGGTGCTAGTCATGGCCCTCCAGTTTGGGTCGTGACAGAAAAGCTTGCTAGAATGGATGGATTCTCAAAGGAATTCTTATGAACTCCTACAAGGTGCAACATGAATTGCAAATTTTAAGGGAGTACTGTGCAATCTTTCTCAAGAATATCATACGGATTTTTTCCTACTTCGATCCGCCGTTTTGTGTTCTTTGCAAAAAATGTGTGTTAGAGAAATTGTCAAGAGAATTGTTCCAGGTATGTTAAGGCTAAGCCCTTCCTTCATTTTGGCATGATCTCGTAACTACATGAGTTTGATAACGAGGCATAAAGAGAAGTTCATATTCCTTAACTTATGTACATTATCCTAGTATCATAAATTACGTATCTTCCCTTATCAGGACTTTATATTCAGTTAAATATTGTCTTCATCCAGTCAAGAGAGTAGAGGGTCTCTCTCTCTCTCTCTCTCTCTCTCTCTCTCTCTATATATATATATATATATAAAACCACCATCGAGCTATAATCGATGGGCAAGCCCCTATTGGGCAACCTCTGATCAGATGGTAAGTTATATACCGAGCCTACTGTGGCGGAGCGCCTATGAGTGATCCCAGAATGGCCGAGATACAAAAACCTAGTATGTCCGAGTGCCTATGAGCGAGTCTACTATGGCAGAGAAATTATATATACCGAGACTTACAAGGTCGAACATCTATTTTACTTACTATATTGAGAGAGTTGAGTTAGTATCAGCAGGTAAGCTTATCTTCAGATTATCTTTAACTCCCAATTACTTTCAGTTATTGTGAGCACGTGATTTTTGCCCCACATGGGTTACTCCTATAGAATTCCAATAATCAGGTTTCTTCTTTTAATTATTTGTTATTTTAGGGATTTTCGTAAGATTTTTATTCAATTATTTGCAGTTTTGTGCATGTTTAAGTTTATTTAAATTATGAAAATACCAAAAATATCATGCATTGCATTTGGGATTTAGTTTTATAGGATTAACTGATTAATTATTTGCTTTATTAAAAATAAAAATCACAAAAATGGCCGATTTCTACATTTTTCCTTTTTATTGATTTTTCTCTTTTAATTTAGGATTAAAGTAGCTTTTATAATTTTGTAATTAATTAATTTGTTTAATTTTTTTTATATTCTAGGTAATTTAGAATTTTTAATTAAAAAAAATTTAGAAAAAAGGGGAAAAAGAGAGAATTTGTTTTTGAAAGAAATTTGATTTTTGGGCCAAATTGATTGAAATTGCCCAAGCCCAATTGAATTCCCCAAAATACCCGGCCAAACCCATCAAAATACCCGGCCCAAACCGACTAACCCGGTCCAAATCCCCACCATAACCAAACGACCCCGTTTTGGTATCATCCCATCACAGTCGTTGGATTCTCATCATCCAACGACCCGGAACTACTTTATACTTAGCTATATTAGTGTCCGAAAAGACCGAACCCCCATTAGACCCCTCTCACTTCGTCTCCCTCTCTCTCCACGACCAAACCCTAGCCGCCATGAAACCCTTTTCATCTCCGCCGCAAACCACTCACCGAAAAACGCCTCACGGCGGTTCCGGTAGTCCAAACACCCTGAAAATAACACCATAGACTCCCCTCCATCTCCTCCTTCAAATCTCCAATCCTTTTTCCTCGAATCCCCGCCAAGTTTCTCGAATCTTGAATCAAAGAAAGTCGGCCAAAACCCTAACTGCTCCAAATCTTCCCAAATTCATACCCTGAGATGCTTACCCCTATCTGAATCCCAAACCACCATTAGCCCCTTTCGAATCAGCCCGAGTTCCTTGAATTTCAAATCTCAGGACCTCGGAAGAACCCTAAGTTTCTTTCTTCACTTTTTTTGGGTTATATTTGGTCGGATGGACTTAAAACCTTCATTAATCGACTGTTTTGGTTAAGAACAGTCGATTAATGTTGGTCAAATTCCATATTATACTTCAAAATAGTTGGACAAACTCGTGTTTTGATCCAACTTTGATTTCAATTAGGTAAAATCCTTTTCTTTTCTTTTGATTGCTTAATTTTGGTTTTTGTTTCTTCTATGCATGTTTTTATTTTTCCTTTATGTTTTAGCAGCATGTTAGGTTTCTTCTCTTTTCCCTCTGATGTGTTAATTATTCTGTCCATCCGTTTGGTTAAAGCATGTTTAGGCTCGTTTAGGATTCCTATTGAATTTTTGCCTTATTTTTATTGCTTTGATCCCTCTCTGCAAGTCTGAATTTTTTTTCTTTGCTTTGGCAGCATGTTTTAGGAAATTTTAGTCTTGGTTTTTCCTTTCTTCCACCTTGTTTGTTAATTACTTTTTAGTCAAAGCATGTTTAAGTCAACAAAAATGCATAATTTTTGGTTAGTTTAGTTGTCGTTATATTATCATGTCTGCTTCCTCAATTCATACCACTACTGCTATCAGTGTTGGTCCAAGTTTAGCTCTCATTTATAATTAGATTAACTTTTTCATTTTAATGATTAATTAGTTTTGGATTATATGGTCATGCTTGATAGTGTTTGTCATTTCAATTCAAATCCTTGGGTCATTTCTTTGTGTTTCTGCTTCTATTGGTTTGGATCTGGAAATCAATAGAACCTTAGGGGCCTTAGTTGAACTAGAAAATCTAGGTAACACCTGAAATAATTGATAATCTAAGGGATAAAATTGGACTTTCACTTAGGCTAAAATAAAAAAGTTCTAGTATTTAGGACAGCTGTCCCTATCCTTAGCAAAATGCTGATATTGGATAAGAAAAGGACATACAACTGTCAAAAGATGCTGTACTATTCTGAAATTACAAAAATTAGGTCAGAATATTCCTTTTGTGATGCTTTTTGTACACTCTATAAAAGGGAAACACTCCCTCACTCACACAGATATTCCGAGCACTAATTTACTGCACAAAATCATTCTGTCCTCTATTGAAAAGACTAGGGTTTCAAATTCAGAAAAAACTTTCCTCCTTGATTTTCTTAAAAGATGAAAAGATGATTTGAAGTAGAAGGTTCTTTTCCTGGTTTTCCTTGGCTGAAGTCTCTGGTTTCTTAAGGCTAAACTTGGTTGTGATTTGGGTGTCATTTGCTGTTTGTTGCTGCTCATTACGTTTTGGGAAAGCTCAATTGTTTTAGTGACCTTTATTTGGTCTTTTTTGAATGATCTATAGGTATGTAACTACACTCTAGCTATGAGAATGAACTTGTTTGTGCAATCTGAAGTTATTCACGACTATGTGTGTATGGTTGTATGTTTCAATAATAGAAATTAGTGTGTTGTTCATTGTTCTTCATCAGCTTTACATGTGTCTTTCTATGCATTTCAGTATGTAGGAAAATGTTTTAGAAGAAAAAGCTTTGCCTTATAACAATATTTAGTTGGTATTATTCATAATGCTTACTTTCTCCCCTTTATCTGATTCCTTCTACTCAACATACTGTTTCATTTTTCATTTTTTCTACTGGCTATTTGGTCATGAGCTGTAGTCTATTGGTTCAGCCACCAGTTGGTTGGATCAATTGGCTTTGGAAGTTTTAAGGTGGGATTTACATGTTAAGGAAAGAAGATGAGGCTGTTATGGACAAGTCATGTTCAAAAGGAGCAAGGGTCTTCTGTTAGTATACAATCTGTACTAGCTTAGTATTAGATCAGTTTATCATTTGCATACTTGTTTGAAGAAAACAATAGCATAAGTTTTAACAGCAAAGCAGAGCTCTTTATTAATGTAAAGTTGTTATTTAATACTAAGAGTTATGTAATATTAGGACTGCCTAAACGTTGAATCAAACTTACGTTTCACAAGCTAGGCTGCAATTAATGTGCCTGAGCATGTGTACTTGGTAAGTTTAAAGTACAGTTCTGGGAATAGCTTTGCATGAATTTGTTGTAATTTCAGAGATTCGAATATTTTGGGTTTGGGCTTGTTTTGAGCCAAGGTAGCCTGCTGAAATTTACATTTGGGTTGCCCTTCATTCTAATTTCACTCCTTGCCTTTAGGGCCCAATTTCAAGACCAAATGGCTCTTGAATTTATGTCTCGTTTTCTCAAGCTTGATGAATATTTCATTGTTTAAATATGAGCTGGATTTGACTTTATAAAGTTGGTCCATCCATTCCTTATTGTAAGTTCTCATGAACAAAAAGGGATCATATATTTGGAGTCTAGCCATGAATAGTTTACTGTTTGCAAACAGTTATATTATGATTAGCTTTCAATTGTATCGTTGTAAATTCGAACTTTTAAATCTGGGCAAAGAAGCTCGTTGTAGTTCTTGGTTCATGCATACCAAGGTATAAAAAATGCAACGAAGTAGACTAGCCAGCCTGTGTCAATGCACAACTGGGCTTGTTTAAAATCCAAGCCTAACGTGGGCTTTTCTGCCATCAGCACCTATTTTGAGTCCTAGGATTTCTGATTTCTGGGCCATTTCGCATGCCCTAAAATCAGTTTAAGATTGCCGAATTCCCTAGCTAAATGACCAATGGGCCATCCTTGGCTCAATCCCTTCAAGAGAATTAATTCTGAGCCCAACCTTTTTCCTTTTTTTAGGTTTCCTTAAATTGGATTCCAATTGATCTCCTTAGTTTCAACTTAGTAAAAATGCAAACCCCTTGAAGTAAAAATAGTTTGGCGTGTGCCATATACAATTATAATCCTTTAATTATGGCCCTCATGTAAATAAATTAATTTAGAAATGCCTTTAAAAATCGTAGTTTGCTTTAGGCTCGATTTAGGCTAGTATTGTGATTATGTATACGTCCGCATAATATAATTGCAAATTTAACTCTAAAAGACTCGAGGGATGCGTTCGCGCACCTTCAACCAAACACTCTTAATAAATCAACAAAGCGTTATTAATCATGGACACGCTCACGTGACATGATTTTGATGCGCCAAAAGAAAAGAGTATACGTACGCGTAACTCAATTCTTTGATTACGAATAATCAAGTGATTTAAAAGCGGTTTAAAAGATAATTGTGTATAGGTCCTAAAAATGAGTAGTTAAATAATTAAGCCAAGTATAAATTGCTAAGCGACCGTGCTAGAACCACAGAACTCGAGAATGCCTAACACCTCCTTCCGGGTTAACAAAATTCCTTATCTAGAATTTTTGGTTCGCAGATTTTAAAAATAATATATATATTTACTCGATATGGGATTTAAAATAAACCGGTGACTTGGGACACCAAATAAACTATCCCAAGTGGCGACTCTGAATAAAATAAATAAATAATTCCATTTCGGATAATGTCACTTAAATTGAAAAAACTCCCTTGTAGTACCTTCGGGTGTGTAAAAAAGGAGGTGTGACAGCTCTGGCGACTCTGCTAGGGAACGAACCCAGAATCTCTGGTTTCGTAGGGTTCAAGTATTTGAGCTTGTTAATGCAATTTTTAGTTGGCTTTATTGTTGAATTTACTCCTTCCGAGTCTTCTGAAAATGGTGCACACGTTCATGTGGCCCACTTTTTCTATAGAAATTATACCAAATAGATCGAGGCTGGGCCAGCAACAAGGCCGGGTAGATTTTAGTGCTCCCGGTACGTTGCCCCCTCTTCGGCCCCAGTTGTCCGCTCGGGTAACCCAAGTCTAGACCATGAACCCCAGGTTTTAAACTTAGAATAATGCAACCTCATGACAGATCCCTAGTAGGAACGATTATTTGCATCACGTGCATTTGACCGTGGGGACTTAACACAGGGGTTGGGTCCGTCTAAGGCAGGTGTACCCAAAATAAAGACTATCTTGATGCATCCTACGTGCTATGTGAATATTTATTTGTTTCGGCTTGCATGTTGACCGGTTAATAAAGAGAAAAACCAAGAGTGAGGTAGGATAGAGAATTTACTCGGTTTCTAAAAATCCCGGTATTTGAAAATATCCCGAAACTCTGCCAAATTTTTGAAAAATCGAAAGAAAAAAAAGAAGAAGAAAGTGTATTTCAAAAGAGTGAGTCAAATATCATGTTTTTAATGTCAAAATTGACCGAACTACGCAGGTCTGATTCTCACCGGATGTGGGATATGTAGGCAACCCACATAAGGTTCGGCCTCATTTTTTTACAGATAATAAAATAAAGGGTGTTTCAGGGCTTTGGTCAAAATAATAAGCCGACCAAGCTTCGGTTGTATTTTAAGTCGTTTCTTACTGGAATAACTTTAGATTACATTCCAATTGTCAAAAGGCTATTTTCGGGAGAAACAGGAAAGTCTGTTTAAAAGGTGTCTTTTTCTTTTAAAATACTTATCCCCGGGCCTCAAAATTCATTTGGAACAGGGGCCACATTTGCAAAAACAACCATTTTGCTAACATATCAATAAAAGGGGTCCTTGTCCGTTGACTTTTTTTTTAGAAAATTTGTTTGGCAAAAAGAGTCCACAAGAGTCAACCCTAACCTTAACTCTCCACATGTACAAATGAATACCGTCCAGGAATCATCGCAAATTGTCATAGAGAGGGCTCGGATGCAGCTACGTAAGTGGTGGGGTGATTTAGATGAAGATGATCAAGTCTGGGTAAAAGAGCAGTTGGATCCCTTGGTAGACATCATGTACATCAAGCCACATGAGGATTTAATTAAGGCTTTGGTGACCTTTTGGGACCCCGTTCACAATGTGTTCCGTTTCTCGGACTTCAAGCTTACACCCACTCTGGAAGAAATAGCCGGGTACATCGATTTCAGCAAGGAGTTAAGAAAGCAACAACTCATATTCCCCAGGGCTCCCTCAGTACACAAATTCTTCGATTTTTTGAAAATTAGCAAACAAATGAGCAAGGACCGCGCAAGCAAAGGGAGTTGTTCATTCTACTTCCTGTATTTCAGGTTTGGACACTCAGCCGGTTTTGAAATACATGAGAAGGGGTTGAGTAACAAACAGGACAAGAGCATATGGCAAATTCATTGACGGTTTGCTTTCGTCGTGGCATTTTTGGGAATCATGGTATTTCCGAATTCTGAGGGTACAATAGACCTTTGTATGGCCAGAATCACACAGGTCCTCGTCAACAAAAAAGATCACACACTTATCCTATTAGTACTGGCGGACATTTACCGGGCATTAACATTGTGCAAATCTGGGGGTCAATTTTTCGAAGGCTGCAATATTCTTCTTTAGATGTGGATGATCGAACACCTTCGCCGTCATCCTAGTTCATGAGATATGCTTCAGACGGGAACAATTTCATCAAAAAGTATGAGGAAAGGGTGGAGGATTACGAACCACCGGAAGGGTTTGAAGCATGGGTTTCCTATTTGAGAAAATTGAGAGCAAATCAAATTGAATGGACCATAGGATGGCTCCCAATAACAGAAATCATCTAAATGACCTCTTGAAAGGGCTACTTGATGATGATGGGAGCGAGAAGTATACAACCATATGCACCACAAAGAGTTCTGAGACAACTGGAAAGATATCAGATGATAACCGAAGAGGCAGACCTAAGCACTCAGCAAAGTTGATCCCAATTATGCCGCTTGGTTCGAAAAGATTTTTTATGTGTACAATGAGCCGGAGCCCGAGCCCGAACCTATGAGGCCCGCCAAAATGCCCCATGTTCAAGCTTTTGATGACAAAATTCAGGAAAGGTTAGCCTGGGGGGAAAAGGAAAAGGAATATCAGGCCACCATCCATGATCTGCGAGAAGAGTTGATAAATGTTACCTTCAACAATGATTTACAGGCACAAGAGGCCGAGGGTGAGAGGAGAAGATTGCTTCGAGAAAATGAAGCTCTCAGGGCCCAGGTTCGATAGCTGAGAATAGCAGCCGAGAATCCGGGCCAAAGCAGGAAAGATGAAAGGCTCATTTATAACCTTACTCAAAATGTGCGTGAATATGAAGATGACCTCCAGAAAGCTGAGTCTGAACTAGCAAAAGCACGAACGAGGTTGGCTAAAAATGCCGAAGAGCATGCATCTTTCGTTCAACAGATGAAAGAAAGATATGAAAGAGGGGTCACAGGTTGGGAAAAGGCAATTGGCAACCTCGAAGATGAAATGGCTAAACAAGCCAAAAATTTTAAGACCGAGAGAGAACATTGTTACGCCTTAATGGCACGGTTGGAAGAGGACTTACAGCGCTTGCAAGAGCAAAATCACGCTGCCACCCATGTCTTAGAGGTTAGATCCCGTCAGATTGGACGTTTGTTGCAAGAGAAGGGCATCATAAGAGAGAGGGTTCGAAGGATTGCCGACTACATCACCATGAAATGCAGTGCATGTGAGGACATGACAAGATCCATGTTTTTCGCCACTGTAATGATCTTCGTCCGTCAGATAATGGAAGAACTCTATCAGCTCTAGGATGACATGGCAAGTAGGCCCGCTGCAAGATCGGTTGGTGTTCCTAGGGTAGGGTTGGAGGCACTAATGTTTTCTTGATTGTATTTTCTTCCTTTTTTCGAGTATATTTCGAGTTTGTTTTTAATTCCTAGAAAAGGCATGTCCTGAGTCTTAAAGTCCTAGAAAAGGTGTGCTTCGAGTCTTTTTATAATTCAGTAAAGTTGTATTAATGAAAACTTGAAAAAAACCCATAAAAATTGTCCTTTTTTTTGCATTTACTTCTTGAACTACGTTATGATCTGATTCGCGCGACGTCATGATACGTAGGCAATCCTCATTGGATCCGGTCATGTTTTTTGTAAACAATTTAAAAGAAAAAAAACATAAGAAAAACCAAAAAGAAAGAAAAGAGAGTCAAAGAAAAACCAAAAACAGAAAAAGGAGAGAAAGGCAAGAGAAGAGAAGAAAATAAGGAATAACCGATGAGGCAAGAAAGAAAATTGGGGAAAGTAAGCAAAACTAGAATGAAACATACAACCGTTGCGAAACATGTAGAAACACGTTTAACTGTATAGGTGCATCACACCCCAACATACGATTTCCTATGTGTTATTTGTTTCAAACTAACCAGTTGGTTGTCTACTGTCAAGTATAGGTTCTATAGTAAGGTGGTTGGTTTTGTGGTAGTCTGGCTTCGCATCCATACTTCACGAGGTCGAAAGGTAGCATTGAAATGACTTCAGAAATCACTCTACCAACAGTTCCTGTCATAGATGAGAGTCCGATCTCGGGCATCTCGACTTCGAAATCGGCAGCTGCCGAGGAAAATAGGTTACCGCGTCTCCGCATGATGGAAATGTGGGATGCCTGGTCAAACGGAAGAGAGCCACCAAGTGTAATCCCCGGATTTCCTGAGCTTTTTCCTAGGGTAGGTGGAACCTCCAATATCCCGATCAGTCACCCCAATACCCCACTCGGATATCTTACCATCTTGGCCCACTTTGTTGGAACACCTTCTGAGGTTCGCCCCCAGGTGTTAGCTTTAGGAGCGGCTTCAAATATTTTCACTACTCCGCCATGCTCAGCTACTACACAGCCTACGCTACCTAGGCCCAGCTTTGACCCATCATCCTTCACCTTCCAAACACCATCTTTCCCACTGGAACCTGTACAGTTTCCCACCTATATTTACTCTAAACCACCACGATATGAGTTCAATGCGAGGCAAGAAAAGACCACCAAAACCCCTGAGCAAGAAGAGATTGCGAGGAAATGAGGAGTATGGAACAAAGTCTCAAAAGCATACAAGGCTTGAGTGGACAGAAAAGTGTATCCTATGCTGACTTATGTATGTTACCTCATGTGCATCTACCATTGGGATTCAAAACCCCAAAATTTGAGAAGTATGATGGGCACGACAATATTATTGCTCATCTCAAGAGATATTGCAACCGGCTGCGAGGAGCCGATGGAAAGGAAGAACTCCTCATGGCCTACTTTGGAGAAAGTCTGGTTGGCATCGCATCTGAGTGGTACATGGACCAAGATATATCCCGCTGGCACATCTGGGATGATCTTGCTAGATATTTCGTTAGGCAGTTCCAGTACAACATTGATATTACTCCATATAGGAACTCATTGACAAACTTGAAGAAGAAATCCTCGGAAAGCTTTCGAGAGTACGCAGTTAAATGGCATGAGCAGGCCTCCGATGGACGAGATTCAAATGGTCACGGTTTTCCTCCAAGCCTAGGAAGCTGACTACTTCCAAAATATGATGTCCGCAATGGGTAAACCGTTCGCTAAAACCATCAAGATTGGCGAAATGGTTGAAAATGGTTTGAAAACGGGTAGAATTCTAAGCCAATCCACTATCAGAGCTACCTCCCAAGCCATTCAGGGTGGGTCTGAAGGAGTAGCGAAGGGCAAGAAAAAGAAAGAAACATCCATGGCAGCGTCGGGTGCAGGAAAACACCGTACTCCCAGATCCCTTTTCTCAAAAAGGACCCCGCAGCACTATTACCCCCACCAAGACATGGCCTATGCTCCTCAACCATACACGGTCATGAATGCTCAACCTTATCTCCGGCCACAACAACAAGCCAACTGGAATCAAGCTCCATTTCCTATCCTCCTTACCAAACCTACTACAACCCCCAGCCTCCACAAAACAATTTCCACCCTCGTGAACCACCCAAGAGGGTAAACTTCACACCCATTGGTGAATCCTATTCCAGCTTATTCCCCAAACTTGTCCAGATGGTTTGTTGCAACCCGTTCCCCAAACCAGACAGAATCCAACATCACCCGCTTACAGAGTTGGTACCCGATGCGCCTATCACTCAGGGGGAGAAGGGCATGACACGGATGATTTCTGGAATCTGAAGAGAGCCGTGGAGAACTTGATAGAACAAAGGAAGATAGTGCTAAGGGATAAACATATTCCCAATGTGACTAACAACCCACTGCCGGCCCACAACAACGGGCCGATAATCAGAATGATTTGTAGGACAAGGAATTTGACCCAGCGTTGAAGGTCATCATTGCCATCATTGATGTAGAAAAGAAACCAAAAGCTGTCCTGAAGCAAGACAAAGGGGAGAAAAAGAACAAAACCACCCCTCCAAAGTCGGAGAAGAAAATTGAAGTTGAAACTAGGGAAACGCCTCCCAAAGATGTTGTTCTCTATGTCCCTCGAGGCCGCAAAGAAAAGCAGATGACTTTGAGTCCTCCTAGGAGGTTCGAGCTGAACAAGACAACCCAAATGTATGTGCTCAAGGGAGCTTATGTGATGCGGAGACCAATTAATGCACCAAGGCTGAATGAGCCTGTGGTTATTGGCCGCGCGCCACAGAAGCCCATGAAAGATCCTACTGTTGTGCCACGGAATTACAACAAATCGGTGGTGACCTATAAGGGAAAAAAATCTCAGGAGAAGTTCAAGAAAATAACCCGGTTGAAAAGTATTTCAATTTGGAAGAAGTGAACAACGCCACTAGAAAGCGCTTCCCATCTAAGAAGCCCGTGAGTGCCGAAGAAGCGGAGGCCTTCTTTCAAAAGATGAAAATGGCAGATTATGAGGTGATCGACCAGCTTAAAAAATATCTCACACAAATCTCCTTGTTATCTCTGTTGATGAACTCCACCGAACATTAAAAGGTATTGATCAAGACCCTTAAAGAAGCATATGTGCATGTTGAGACTTCTGTAGAGCAGTTGGAGAGAATGGCAGAAAGATTTTTTGCAATCAACCAGATCTCCTTTAGCAAAAATGACTTGCCCCCAGAAGGGGCCGCACATAACAAAGCCCTGCACTTGACAGTCAAATATGAAGGGTACTACGTGAAAAGGGTAATGTTGGACGGAGGCTTTGGGGTAGACATTTGCCCACTCTCAACTCTGTAGCATATGGAAATTGGTACCGAAAGAATCCGACCCAACAATGTCTATGTACGTGACTTCGATGGTATCAAAAGGGACACAATTGGAGAGATTGATCTAATTCTGACCATTGGCCCAGTGGACTTTGAAGTAACCTTCCAGGTTCTGGACATGGACACATCCTACAACTTTCTTTTGGGGAGGCCGTGGATTCATGTAGCAGGGGCTGTACCCTGTACTCTTCACCAGATGGTGAAGTTCGAGCATGAGGATCAAGAGATTGTGGTCCACGGGGAAGATGAGCAATCAATTTATCGGGACCCATCCGTCCCATGTCTTGAAGAAAGAGAGGGGAGTGAGCACATAGTCTATCAGGCCTTTGAAATCGTGGTCGCAGATCAGCGCGAAGAAGGAAAACCACTTCCCTTTGCCAAACATCCACATCCTCGTTGACAATTGTGCCAAACATGAGATATAGTCTTTTGTGGATTGTTATGCTGGGTGTCATCAGGTCTTGATGGACGAGGAAGATGTGGAGAAGACAACGTTTACAACACCTTGGAGAACCTATTGCTACAGGGTTATTCCTTTTGGTCTGAAGAATGCTGTGGCAACCTACATGAGGTCCATGACCACCATTTTTCATGATATGATGCACCAAGAGATAGAGGTGTATGTGGACAACGTGATCATCAAGTCCAAGACACAGGATGACCATGTTCGGGATTTGGGAAAATTCTTCGAGCGGCTGCGTAAATATGATCTGAAGCTAAACCCAGCTAATGTGCATTCGGGGTTCCATCTGGCAAACTTTTGGGATTCATAGTCAGTCGGAGGTGCATCGAGTTAGACCCAACCCAGATAAAGTCCATTCGAGATTTGCCTCCTCCAAGAACCAAGAAAGATGTTATGAGTCTGCTCGGAAGATTGAACTACATCAGCCGATTCATTGCCCAGTTGACATCTACATGTGAACCCATTTTCAAGCTGTTAAAGAAAGACGCAGCAATTAAATGGACAAGCGAGTGCGAAGAAGCTTTTAACAAAATCAAAGAATACTTGTCGAACCTGCCAGTATTGGTCCCACCTGAACCGGGAAGGCCCTTTTTCTTAAATCTGACAGTCTTGGAGAACTCTTTTGGATGTGTCCTCAGACAACATGACGTGAATGGGAGGAAGGAGCATGCAATCTACTATTTGAGCAAAAAGTTCACAAGCTACGAGACCAAATATACCTTGTTGGAGAGAACTTGGACCCTTTAAAGTACATATTCCAGAAACCAATGCCCACTGGGAGGTTAGCAAAGTGGCAGATCTTGCTCACTGAATTTGGCATAGTCTACGTCACTCACACGGCAATGAAATCCAAGGCATTAGCAGATGACTTGGCTGAAAACCCAGTTGATGATGAATACCAACCTTTGTACACCTACTTCCCTGATGAAGAGGTGAATTCAATTGAGGCAATATCCGAAGACACCAATGCTTGGAAAATGTTCTTTGATGGAGCGGTAAACGCAAAAGGCGTTGGAATTGGGGCAATTTTGATCTCACCCACTGGTCAACATTATCCAGCCACAGCCAGGCTTTGGTTTTTCTACACAAACAACACTGCCGAGTATGAAGCTTGCATTATGGGTATGAACATGGAAATCGACCTAGATATCGAAGAACTGTTAATCATGGGAGACTCAGATTTGATTATCCGACAAGCTCAAGGAGAATGGGAAACCCGAGATGTCAAGCTTATTCCTTATAAGCAACATGTGGAAGAAATTGGCAAGCGATTCAAGTCGATAGAGTTTAGGTACATCCCTCGTTGCCACAATGAACTAGCTAATTCACTTGCCACTTTGTCCTCGATGTTTCCATACCCAGGCAATGCCCACATTGATCCCTTGGAAATCCAAATCAGGGAAAGGCATGACTACTGTAATACGGTTGAGGCAGAACCAAATGTTCAGCCCTGGTATCATGACATCAAAAGATTTTTGAAAACCAAAGAATACCTCGAGCAAGCCAGTGTAGACCAAAAGAGAACCATTAGACGGCACGCAAGTGGTTTCTTCTTGAGCGGTGATGTTTTGTACAAAAGGACTCCGGATCTCAACTTATTAAAATATGTTGATGCCGAAGAGGCTGGAAGAATCATGTATGAAGTGCACGCAGGGGTGTGCGGACCCCACATGAACGTGTATGTTTTGGCAAAGAAAATCCTCCGAGCGGGCTATTATTGGATGACCATGGAAAAAGACTGCTTTAGTTTTGTCCGGAAATGTCATCAGTGTCAGGTGCACGGTGATCTGATTCATGCACCTCCCACAGAATTACATCCTATGTCAGCGCCTTGGCCATTTGTTGCTTGAGGCATGGACGTCATTGGGCCAATCAAGCCAAAAGCCTCAAATGGGCACAGATTCATATTGGTCGCCATCGACTATTTCACGAAATAGGTTGAAGAAATCACTCTCAAATATGTCACCAAGAAAGCTGTGGTAGATTTTGTGCACTCCAATCTTATCTGCCATTTTGGCATTCCTGCAACTATTATCACAGATAATGCTGCAAACTTGAATAGTCATTTGATGGGGGAGATATGTGAACAATTCAAGATAACACATCGGAATTCTACTCCCTATCGCCCTAAAGCCAATGGTGCCGTCGAAGTAGCAAACAAGAACATCAAAAAGATTTTGAGAAAGATGATCCAAAGTTCCAGGCAGTGGCATGAAAAGTTGCCTTTTGCATTATTGGGATATCACACTACGGTGCGTACATCGATCGGAGCAACCCCGTATCTTTTGGTTTATGGCACTGAAGCCGTAATAACCGCGGAGGTCGAAATCCCTTCTCTTCGGATCATTGTGGAAGCTGAAATTGAAGACAGTGAGTGGGTCAAAACCCATTTGGAACAACTGAACCTGATCGATGAAAAGCGGATAGCCGCAGTTTGCCACGGGCAGTTGTATCAACAAAGAATGGCCCGTGCTTACAACAAGAAAGTGCGACCTAAAATTTTTGAAGTGGGACAACTCGTTCTAAGGTGTATTCTTCCCCATCATCAGGAAGCAAAAGGGAAATTTGCTCCCAATTGGAAAGGCCCATACATCATCAGGAAGATATTTCCCAGAGGAGCATTGTACTTGGGATACATTGAACGAAATGATCCCGAAGCAGCTGTAAATGCAGATGTTGTCAAAAGGTACTATATCTAATCTTTCTACAGTGACAACATTGCCCAATTGGGATGACGAAGGCTTTCATTCTCGCTACCCCAAACACTCCAATCCTTTGCTAACCCTTTGAGTTGTTTACTTTTCTTTCATTACCCTCTTTGGAACTCAAAGATGTTTGATTAAAAAAACAAAATGTTTTCCTGAACTATGTTCGACTTGATTCCGAAAGGATATGTAGGCAACCTCTCTCTGGGGTTCAGTCACACCAAAATAAAAATTCAAAGTTCCCCAAAAAGTGAAACTGGGGCAGATTTTATATTGGTTCGGCGATGATCCCGCTTGAACGGTTCCAAATTATTTTACCCCAAGCCTTGTTCAAGTCCTTCCGATCAATTGGTGAAAGGTTTTCAAAATCGGAGAACGCAGTTGCTTGGATCCGATGCAATCAAAATGAGAGAAATAAAATGAGAAAGTCTTATTGGTGAAAACCCACCCGGGCACCATGAGGAGATGGTAAGTAGAGAAATGAAAAACG
Source organism: Nicotiana sylvestris (assembly GCF_000393655.2). Taxonomy (NCBI): domain Eukaryota; kingdom Viridiplantae; phylum Streptophyta; class Magnoliopsida; order Solanales; family Solanaceae; genus Nicotiana; species Nicotiana sylvestris. The sequence continues at coordinate 94,643,281 of NC_091064.1, read as the reverse complement.
AGAGACTTTTGTTAGTGAAAACTCGTAAAGAGCACTATAAGGCGACGATAAGAAGAGAAATGAGAGAGGTCGATTGGCGAAAACCCGCAAAGGGCGCCGTTGATCGAAAAGAAAGAACCCCTCACCACCACTGGTACTGAAAGGGTCCTGACAAGGTTCCTCGGTTTAAAAAAACACGGGTCGCAATGGGCATGCGAGAAGTCCGATTAGTTGCGCGGATCGGGTATCCAGTCCAAGAAGCATGTCATGTCTATTGAAGTCTGCATGCACCCCAGATAAGTCCGTTTCTTCTTCCTCGAAAGGGACATTCTCCTCAAATTCATTTTCATGTCCTATGTTTACTATACCTTGAATCCCTTTCGATCTAACTTTGTTCGAAAGCTAATGCAAAGAAAAGGTGGCAAGATTGGTTTTACAGGGTTCTGCTTAATAAAAGCCAAATCCAAATAAAAGTACCCAGCCTTAGCGGGTGCATCAAGTCGATCCTGACTAGCCATGATAACTGATGCTTTGAAATCGGAGTTTATTGAAAATGAAAAGAAATCCCAAGTCAAAGCCCCTAGAGGCAGAATAAAATAAAAGGGCCAAAGCCTATAAGCCGTCATGAGAAATTTTGAAAAGCTGAGCTCCTTGGTATTAGGATAGAGATCAATCTTTAGAAAAGCTAGCAAGCAGTAGAGGTTCTAACCAAAAGAGTTGAGCCAAGATCAAGTGATCGAAAACGATAAAGGCCACTAAACCAACCACCATTTCAAACTAACAATTGTTCTTTGTTTGAAAAGTTGAAACAGGTGCAACCCAAAGCAACCGTGCGAGAAGCAGGTGCAACCGAAAAGGAAAAGATGCGCAAGAGCTAGAAACAGCTTGCCGCAACAACCACTTCAAATAAGGGAAGTTCACTCCAAGTTTCTTTCCCGCATTTTATTGAAAAATGAAAATTGAAAAAAAGAGAAAGAAAAATAATAAAAAAAAATTATTAGCTAGGGACTTCCAACCTCAATCTTTTATGCTTTTAACAATATTAGGGCTCCAATCCATGAGTTGAGATTTTTTAGACATAGGGCCTCTAATCCCTAGTCGTCTTTTACCAACATTAGGGCTCCAATCCCTGAGTTGAGATTTTTTAGACATAGGGCCTCCATTCTCTAGTTGCCTATTTTACCAACATTAGGGCTCCAATCCCTAAGTAGAGATTTTTAGACATAGGGCCTCCATTCCCTAGTCGCCTTTTCTTTACCAACATTAGGGCTCCAATCCCTGAGTTGAGATTTTTAGACATAGGGCCTCCATTCCCTAGTCGCCTTTTTTTCCAACATTAGTGCTCCAATCCCTGAGTTGAGATTTTTAGACATAGGGCCTCCATTCCCTAGTCATCTTTTCTTTGCCAACATTAGGGCTCCAATCCCTGAGTTGAGATTTTTAGACAAAGGGCCTCCATTCCCTAGTTGCCTTTTGCCAACATTAGGGCTCCAATCCCTAAGTTGATATTTTTAGACATAGGGTCCCCATTCCCTAGTCGCATTTTGCAAATATTAGGGCTCCAACCCCTAAGTTGAGATTTTTAGACATAGGGCCTCCATTCCCTAGTCGCCTTTTGCCAACATTAGGGCTCCAATCCCTGAGTTGAGATTTTAGACATAGGCCCTCCATTCCCTAGTCTCCTTTTACCAACATTGGGGCTCCAATCCCTGAGTTGAGAATTTTAGACATAGGGCCTCCATTCCCTATTCGCCTTTTTGCCAATATTAGGGCTCCAATCCCTGAGTTGAGATTTTAGACATAGGGCCTCCATTCCCTAGTCGCCTTTTGCCAACATTAGGGCTCCAATCCCTAAGTCGAGATTTTTAGACATAGGATCCCCATTCCCTAGTTGCCTTTTTTACCAACATTAGGGTTCTAATCCCTGAGTTGAATTTGTTTTAGATATAGGGCTCTATTCCCTAATCTCTTCCTCCTGAAGGCACACAATCCTAACGTTATCGCTTTCCAAAAAAAAGTTAGTTACAAATAACTCATGAAATTTTCCTAGTGTAAACTGTGGCAGAAAATTTCTTTCGTCTGTTTGTTTTGGTGTCTGAGCAGGTTTTACCTCGAGGCATAGGGTTCGAGATGACCAAAAGAATGAGTCTCAATCCAGAACAAAGAAAAGAAGAAAAAGAACAAAAAATAAAGAAGTGAACTCAAAGGTTGAAACGGAGAAGGATGCGGACTGCTCAAGATATGATTGAAGTCACAAGCATCGCATGTCCCACCTTGATCCAGAGCTGAAGAAAGAACAAGTACCTACAGCTGACGAACATCAAGATTCAGATCGGAGTCCACAGCGAAAACCAACCAAGACTCAAGATCAAGCTTCGAAAGATTTATAGATAGGAATTTTGTAACTCGTAGTTGATAGGCTTAGCTATTTACTTTCCATTTTGGTGTAATAAGGAGTTCAGCAAGCAGTAACAGCAGCAGCAACAGTGATATCACAGCTTCCCGGTAGCCCCAGCTACCAAAACTTCCAAAACTACACTGACCTAATTCCTTTATAGCCTAGGATATGTAGGCAACCTTTGAAGCAAGGTTCGGTCAGATTCTTTTCAAAAAATTCTTCTCATGGAGTTTCAAACAGGCAAAAATCCTTCATAACTGCTCATTTTATCTTTTCCCAAAAACCCTTCGTGTCTCCGAGCAAAGAGGGGCAACTGTGAGCACGTGACTTTTGCCCCACATGGGTTACTCCTACAAAATTCCAATAATCAGGTTTCTTCTTTTAATTAATTGTTATTTTAGGGATTTTTGTAGGATTGTTATTCAATTATTTGCATTTTTGTGCATGTTTAAGTTTATTTAATTATGAAAATACCAAAAATATCATGCATTGCATTTAGGATTTATTTTTATAGGATTAATTGATTAATTATTTGCTTTATTAAAAATAAAAATCACAAAAATGTTCGATTTCTACATTTTTCCTTTTTATTGATTTTTCTCTTTTAATTTAGGATTAAAGTAGCTTTTATAATTTTGTAATTAATTAATTAGTTTAATTTTTTTATATTCTAGGTAATTTAGAATCTTTAATTAATAGGATTTTTAATTAAAAAAATTTAGAAAAAAGGGGAAAAAGGGAGAAAAGAATTTTGAAAGAAATTAGATTTTTGGGCCAAATTGATTGAAATTGCCCAAGCACAATTGAATTCCCCAAAATACCCGGCCAAACCCATCAAAATACCCGGCCCAAACCGACTAACCTGGTCCAAATCCCCACCATAACCAAATGACCCCGTTTTGGTATCATCCCATCACAACCGTTGGATTCTCATCATCCAACGACCCGGAACTACTTTGTACTTAGCTATGTTATTGTCTAAAAATACCGACCCCCCCATCAGACCCCTCTCACTTCGTCTCTCTCTCTCTCTCCACGACCAAACCCTAGCCGCCATGAAACCCTTTTCATCTCCGCCGTAAACCACCCACCGGAAATCGCCTCACAGCGGTTCCGGTGGTCCAAACACCCTGAAAATAACACCATAGACTCCCCTCCATCTCCTCCTTCCAAATGTCCAATCCTTTTTCCTCGAATCCCCGCCAAGTTGTTGAATCTTGAATCAAAGAAAGCCGGCCGAAACTCTAACTGCTCCAAATCTCCCGAAATTCACACCCTGAGATGCTTACCCCTATCTGAATCCTAAACCACAATTAGCCCCTTTCGAATCAGCCCCGAGTTCCTCGAATTTCAAATCTCATGACCCCGAAAGAACCCTAAGTTTCTTTCTTCACTTTTTTTTGGGTTATATTTGGTCGGATGGACTTAAAACCTTCATTAATCGATTGTTATGGTTAAGAATAGTCGATTAATGTTGGTCAAAGTCCATATTACACTTCAAAATAGTTGGAAAAACTCGTGTTTTGATCCAGCTTTGATTTCAATCTGGTAAAATCCTTTTCTTTTCTTTTGATTGCTTAATTTTGGTTTTTGTTTCTTCTATGCATGTTTTTATTTTTCCTTTATGTTTTAGCAGCATGTTAGGTTTCTTCTCTTTTCCCTCTGATGTGTTAATTATTCTGTCCATCCGTTTGGTTAAACTATGTTTAGGCTCGTTTAGGATTCCTGTTGAATTTTTGCCTTATTTTTATTGCTTTGATCCCGCTCTGCATGTCTGAATATTTTTTTCTTTGCTTTAGCAGCATGTTTTAGGAAATTTTACTCTTGTTTTTTCCTTTCTTCCACCTTGTTTGTTAATTACTTCTTAGTCAAAGCATGTTTAAGTCAACAAAAATGCATAATTTCTGGTTAGTTTAGTTGTCGTTACATTACCATGTCTGCTTCCTCAATTCATACCACTATTGCTATCAGTGTTGGTCCAAGTTTAGCTCTCATTTATAATTAGATTAACTTTTTCATTTTAATGATTAATTAGTTTGGATTATATGGTCATGCTTGATAGTGTTTGTCATTTCAATTCAAATCCTTGGGTCATTTCTTTGTGTTTCTGTTTCTATTGGTTTGAATCTGGAAATCAATAGAACCTTAGGGGCCTTAGTTGAAATAGAAAATCTAGGTAACACTTGAAATAATTGATAACCTAAGGGGTAAAATTGGACTTTCACTTAGGCTGAAATCAGAAAGTTCTAGTATTTAGGACAGTTGTCCCTATCCTTAGCAAAATGCTGATATTGGATAGGAAAAGGACATACAGCTGTCAAAAGATGCTTTACTATTCTGAAATTTTAAAAATTAGGTCAGAATATTCCTTTTGTGATGATTTTTGTACATTCTATAAAAGGGAAACACTCCCTCACTTATACAGAGATTCCGAGCACTAATTTACTGCACAAAATCATTCTGTCCTCTGTTGAAAAGACTAGGGTTTCAAATTTAGAAAAAACTTTCCTCCTTAGTTTTCTTAAAAGCTGAAAAGATGATTTGAAGTAGAAGGTTCTTTTCCTGGTTTTCCTTGGCTGAAGTCTCTGGTTTCTTAAGGCTAAACTTGGTTGTGATTTGGGTGTCATTTGCTGTTTGCTGTTGCTCATTACCTTTTGGGAAAGCTCAATTGTTTTAGTGACCTTTATTTGGTCTTTCTTGAATCATCTATAGGTATGTAACTACACTCTAGCTATGAGAATGAACTTGTTTGTGCAATCTGAATTTATTCACGACTATGTGTGTATGGTTGTATGTTTCAATAATAGAAATTAATGTGTTGTTCATTGTTCTTCATCAGCTTTACATGTGTCTTTCTATGCATTTCAGAATGTAGGAAAATGTTTTAGAAGAAAAAGCTTTGCCTTATAATAACATTTAGTTGGTATTATTCATAATGCTTACTTTCTCCCCTTTATCTGATTCCTTCTACTTAACATATTGTTTTCATTTTGCATTTTTTCTAATGGCTATTTGGTCATGAGCTGTAGTCTATTGGTTCAGCCACCAGTTGGTTGGATCAGTTGTCTTTGAAAGCTTTAAGGTGGGATTTACATGTTAAGAAAAGAAGATGAGGCTGCTATGAACAAGTCATGTTCAAAAGGAGCAAGGGTCTTCTGTTAGTATACAATCTGTAATAGCTTAGTATTAGATCAGTTTATCATTTTGCATACTTGTTTCAAGAAAACAATAGCATAAGTTTTAACAGCAAAGCACAACTCTTTATTAATGTAAAGTTGTTATTTAATACTAAGGGTTATGTAATATTAGGACTGTCTAAACGTGGAATCAAACTTACGTTTCACAAGCTAGGCTGCAATTAATGTGCCTGAGCGTGTGTGCTTGGTAAGTTTAAAGTACAGTTCTGGGAATAACTTTGCATGAATTTGTTGTAATTTCAGAGATTCAAATATTTTGGGTTTGGGCTTGTTTTAAGCCAAGGTAGCCTGCTGAAATTTACATTTGGGCTGCCCTTCATTATTTCACTCCCTGCCTTTAGGGCCCAATTTCAAGACCAAATGGCTCTTGAATTTATGTCTTGTTTCCTCAAGCTTGATGAATATTTCATTGTTTAAGTTTGAGCTGGATCTGACTTTATAAAGTTGGGCCATCCATTCCTTATTGTATGTTCTCATGAACAAAAAGGGATCATATATTTGGAGTCTAGCCATAAATAGCTTACTGTTTGCAAACAGTTATATTATGATTAGCTTTCAATTATATCGTTGTAAATCCGAACTTTTAAATCTGGGCAAAGAAGCTCATTGTAGTTCTTGGTTCATGCATACCAAGGTATAAAAAATGCAACAAAGTAGACTGGCCAGCCTATGTCAATGCACAATTGGGCTTGTTTAAAATCCAAGCCCAACGTGGGCTTTTCTGCCATCAGCGCCTATTTTGAGTCCTAGGATTTTTGATTCCTGAGCCATTTCGCGTGCCCCCAAATCAGTTTAAGATTGTCAAATTCCCTAGCTAAATGACCAATGGGCCATCCTTGGCTCAATCCCTTCAAGAGAATTAATTCTGAGCCCAACCTTTTTCCTTTTTTTATGTTTCCTTAAATTGGATTCCAATTGATCTCCTTAGTTTCAACTTAGTAAAAATGCAAACCCCTTGAAGTAAAATAGTTTGGGGTGTGCCATATACAATTATAATCCTTTAATTATGGCCCTCATGTAAATAAATTTAGAAATGCCTTGAATAATCGTAGTTTGTTTTAGGCTCGATTTAGGCTAGTATTGTGATTATGTATACGTTCGCGTAATATAATTGCAAATTTTACTTTAAAAGACTCGAGGGATGCATTCACGCACCTTCAACCAAACACTCTTAATAAATCAACAAAGTGTTATTAATCATGGACACGCTCGCGTGACATGATTTTGACGCGCCATAAAAAAGAGTATACGTACGCGTAACTCAATTCTTTAATTACGAATAATCAAGTGATTTAAAAGCGGTTTAAAAGATAATTGCGTATAGGTCCTTAAAATGAGTAGTTAAGCAATTAAGCCAAGTATAAATCTCTAAGAAACCGTGCTAGAATCACGGAACTCGGGAATGCCTAACACCTTCTCCCGGGTTAACAGAATTCCTTATGTAGAATTTTTGGTTAGCAGATTTCAAAAAATAAAATATATACTTCCTCGATTTGGGATTTAAAATAAACCGGTGACTTGGGACACTTAATAAACTATCCCAAGTGGCGGCTCTGAATAAAAATAAATTAATAATCCCATTTCGAATAATGTCACTTAAATTGGAAAAACTCCCTTGTACTACCTTCGGGTGTGTATAAAAGGAGGTGTAATGGTTATTATATTATCAGTTATGTTTCAGCATTCAGTTATTCTTTTGCCTTACATACTCATGACATTATTTCATACTGATGTCTCTTTTGCCGGGGACGCTGCATTTCATGCCTGTAGGTCCTAATTGACAATTGGACAGACCCTCCCATTAGACAGAGTCAAACACAGCTTGGTTGATAAGCTCCACTTCCACGGAGTTACCAGGCCTAGAACTTGGAGTCCATTTTATATATACATGTTTGATGGATCGGTCGAGGCCCTGTCCTGACCATGGTATAGTTCCGTTATCTCTAGAGGATTGTAGATGAGTCTTGTATATTTTGTATATCAGTTGATTTTTATGGCAGCTTCATCAGCCTACACATATATATACATCAGCTTTTTGGGTATGTTTACCCCTCATATGAGAGAGGCGTTATTTTAGGATGATTCAGAGTATGACCTCATCGGTCTAAGTTAAGGGTTACCCCTCCAAAGTTTGATGTTACAGAGTGGTACGCTTGGGCTAAGTATGGCACCAAGTGCCAGCCACGCCTCTTCAGGTTTGAGGCATGACAAACTTGGTATTAGAGCAGTTCTGCCCTAGGGATTCTACAAGCTTTGTCTAGTAGAACCTTGTTTATAGATGTGTTGTGCATCACATTATATAAACAGGAAGCTACAAAACATTTAGGAGTCTATTATCCTTCTTTCAAATCCACATCGTGTTATAGAGCTGAGTCATAAGAGTTCGAGCCAAAACGTACGTTTGCTAATTATAAAGATGCTTGCAATTTGAAAAATTACAGCTAGCCAGAGGCTAATACAATAGCAGGTAATGGCGTTAGTAGAGAGAATTCTTGACAACATGGCCCTGTCTGAGGCCCTATTAGATCGTGCATACCAGATGGTGCACTCTAGAATAGTACTGTCAGATATGAATACTAGAACGTTATATCAGAAGGCATGTAGTGGCATCCTAGAAGGGATAAATATTTACTTTAGTATGACTCCCGTCCGTAGTAGATAAAGAATGTTAGGCAACCCGAAGAGCCATTAGATGGACGAAGGGAAGCTAAAAAAAAAGAATGTCTTGTTCGAGTTTTCAGAATAAAGTGATAGATATAAATGTTAGCGGGAAATAAGAAGAGAGTTAATGAAGCATTATGAGTAAGATGTGATACATGGATGTCAACGGTAGATCAAAAAGAAAAATGATGACAGTATTATAGAGTCTATAAACAAGGAAAGGAAAATACGTGAGGTAACATGCCTTGAGTTAACAAAAGAATATAGGTCATAAAGTCACATCCTCATTTCGAGAAATAAGTTCGTGACTCTAACGTGATTTCCAGAAGAAAAAGTTAGGCCCCAGAGTAATAGAAATTTATATGGATTGGCGAACAAGATAAACTAAACATGAATTAGGAACTACGTGATTTGATAATGGTCGACATCTTGGAAATTTCAGGTTGCCTTCCGGCGATAATAGAATGCACAACAGAAGAAGATTCATAAGAAATTCAGAGAATGGTCATTCAGGAAGACCCTTCCCTAAAGCAAGCAATGTGAGCAAAGTTAAGTTTAAAGGACTGTGTGTGCCAGTTACACTAAGTGTCACCCTCGCGAGTAAGGAAAATTGTTATCCTTGGTACAGAAGGATTACCACAATGCGAGTAAGGGTCATCGATGATGTGAAAAAAAATGTCAAAGATGAAGAAGTAAAACATATATACATAGATCATCATAGCACTAAATCTTAGTACTCCCCTAAAGGGGGGAATATGGAGTGATGTGACATTAATTCAGAATTAAGTAGTTCTAGTAACTATGGAATGATAAAGGAAGAATGCGATAAAAATGAGAAAGGGATGAGATTGCACTTATTCAAATCCTATAGATATGTTACAATTCCAAAACATTATCCAAACCCGACATTAGGGAAAGGAAGTAAGGTTCATGCCTGAGATATTATTGATAGATAAAGAGATAGTGTGAGACGTAAGTTAAGACAAAGGAAATAACCCCAGAAATATTATGCGGAATATTGATATGAGAATGGGCCAACGAGTAGTTAATAGTTGATTCTGGAAGAGCAGTTATGGCTAGACAAGAGGATACAGATAAATAAACAGATCGTGCAAGATAAACATAGTGAACCCAGCATGGGGAATTCAGCCTCGTAGATGTGACATCGTGACCCTTGAGAAATATTCAGATAGGAGTTGGGGTAGTTAAAGGTACCATATGAATGTTATGGAAATAAAAGATATTTCCACAGGGAAGACATACGAGCACATAAGTGTGGAGGTAAGTAACTAAGGATAATTATAAGTGAGTACGGACATCAAAAATTCTATCGAAATACGATGTAATAAGCTCGCAAATTTACAAGAGTCAGAGGGTCTTCCCTAAGTACTACAATGAAAGACTAGCTGAGGAAATAAGGAAGAAGGTTTCAACCTAAGCATAGTAACTTGAAGAAGGAATGGTCATGTAAAAATAATCTCACTACAAAATTGTATGAACTCCAAAAGAAAGTGGCACCTATCATGGCTAATGGACGGGAAGAAGAAAAAAAATGTCAAAAGGTGATATTCAAGATCATATGGGTTGTATGGAATTCCAATATGTGTGGGCACTAAGATAAGCCAAGTATTCATGCCACAAGTGACAGAACGGCCAGAAAAAGTAATTGCTTACATTAATGAAAGTTGAGAAGGAACGAAAGGAATTGTTCGATCGATGGTGCAGAGTTAGCTACGTTATGAACGCACTTAAGAGTTCGGAGTATTATCCATGCAGCATATATGTTGACAATCATACAGCCGTAGAAGACTCTTGTATAAGTTAAAAGAAAGAATTGAGTCCAGGTCATAGACAAATGATTGAATTGTTAGAAGATTGTATCATGGATATTCCATATCGTCCATGAAAGGCTAAAGTAATAACTAATACCATGAGCTGCAGATCGGAAGATAACTTAAGCCCACATAAAAGTTGATCAGAGAGAAGAGGAAATTAAAGAGTTACATCAGCTAAGTAAATTAGGAGTTTGATTATTGGACCCAGAAAATTATAGAAATCGTGATTGAGAACATAGTAGAATCACTTTTAATATTAGAGGTACAAGAGAGAGATAATACAGTAGCCATATTTTATAACGGCTCTACGATAAAGCTCATTAGAAGAGTACCGACCTCATAAGAAGTTAGTATGAAGCTCCCACCAGATTGTATATGCACCATAGGTGCAAGTATTATAATAGAGCTTCAAGTTGTGGATATGAATTATACCTATGTGGAAGGGAGGTCATGAACGAGGTAGAAGATGTGATGCGAGACTTTAAGGTAAGTAAGGTAAAGGTGAACAACGTACAAGATACTCAAATACAGAAGGTTGTGAATAGTCCATACTTCGGATAGAAGGCTAAAGCGTAGGGATTCAGTATCCAGGAATGATAACGGCGTCGTTAGTGGAATACCTTCCAGCCTATGGTTTCTAGGTATCGAGAGGCCTAGTCAAGAGAATAAAGAAGAGTTGGAGATGATGTGATGTCTGCTTGATGTTCCAGAAAAACATAAGGAAATCTATGGAGCAAGAAAGATGAAGGAATGTTGCAAGTAGTATAAATAGATATGCATAAGTTGCTAGCGAAGTATGGTAGAACGATAAGGTTATAGGAAGACATGAGTAAAGATAAGAAAAGGCGAGTGAGAAGGTGACGATAATGGATAAATCCTCGGGATTAAGCCCATGAAAAATAAGAGAGCTGATGGTTTCTCTCAGTTGTAGAAAGCTCAGTATAGCCTGAATGAACTCAAAGGAGTCTAAGACTAGTAGCATTTAGAAGAGATGGAATGATGCACTGGTAGTAGAATGAGGGTGTAATTGTGAAAGATAAAGGATGATGTCTGGGCCTTCTGAGTAATGATTTGAATTAAAAAAAGAAGGGAATTTCATGAATTGTATAGGATTAAAATACCTACATTGGGATGCAATGAAATAGGGTTATGGAAGTACAATATCTCCCCAGGTAGATCAGTCTAATCGTTTCAGATGTTCCCCAATGAGACGTAAGCCCTTGTGACAATGTATTACGTAAGAGGTTTCAAGTTATTAGTAGTAGATTGCAGATCAATATTGAAGTGAATCAAGAATGGATGGATAAAAGTTACAAAGTGTGCAATGAGATTAGGCCGTCATTCTCAAGATGAATAGTAATGAGGAAACATTAAAGGACTTAGATTTATACATATAGGATAAGTAACGAAAGTAACCTAGAGTTTGGTAGCATGACTCAGCAACGATAGATCGAAGTAAGAGTTATGATATAATATGACTTGTCTAGATGCAATAAAGTCATACGGATAGATAACTAAGTCTATGAAATAAGATATAGCAATATTCGTAAGTTCAACAAAGTACCGAGCAAAGAACTTCAGTATACCTATAGATGCCTATAGGGATATCTTGTCAATATCTGTATATGTTTACAAAGTGAGGCATAGAGATTGGATAAAAATCAGAGAAAAAAGGAAAGAAGAGTCGCATAGGCGCACTTACAAGGTCAGAGTCGTACATGTTGCATAATAGAAGGTAGCAACAGTTACGAGATTGAAGGATTCTGACCACAAGTCGTGCTATGAAAAAGAGGCCTAAAGGGAGGAATGCCTTGTCCTTTAGATTTATTCACATAACAGTTGCTTAGATGGCAAGGAGAGTACTAAAGCATTCGAAAGACATAGGTTATGAAAATGATAAGTGCATCAACCAACATTTGAGAACGAATGTTCCAAAGGGGGGAAGGATGTTACACCCCATATTTTCGTACGTGAAAATATGCCATAAGTGAATTGATGAATGTTCAGGAATGAGATGTTACATCATACATTTTCGTATGTTACAGTTTTGTCGTAAGTTAATCGACGTAAGTTCGGTAATGAGATTATTTTGAGGTTATAAGCATTATGCTATTTCAAACAAGTGATGAGTAAATTCGTGAAGGTGAGAGGGTAAGCAAATAGAAGAAAATGAATGTCAAAGCTTGACATTTTAAGATAAAATTCGGTCGAAGCTACAATACCCCGTAATTATGTACTAGTGCCATACAAGGTACCATATGAGCATGATAGCAAGGTATATAAGGTGTATTAAAAGTGAATAATATTTTATGTTGATAATTGGGTAATTAGCGATTTTAGTGGAAGGTTAATTAATTAATTAGTTTATTTGGATAAGGTTAATTAATCTCCTTCACGTGGCAGCATGTGTAAAGTTAATCAAGCCTAAATGTGACTTAGGATGTTATTTTATAAGGTGGTATTAAGAGATTTTTTTTGTGGCTTAGTCATTGTTTAAGTGTGGGTCCCACACCCACTTATATAAAATGCCTCTCAAAACCATAGAATTGAGGCTTATGACTAAATGAGTAATGGATGGAATTCATTAAGGGGATGGAAATTCTCAAAGGAATTCTTATGAAAAGCTTGCTAGAATGGATGGATTCTCAAAGGAATTCTTATGAACTCTTATAAGGTGCAATGTGAATTGCAAAATTTAAAGGATTACGGTGCAATCTTTCTCAAGAATATCATACGTTTTTCCCCTACTTCGATCTGCCATTATGTGTTCTTTGCAAAAGACATGTGTTAGAGGAATTGTCAAGAGAATCGGTCCAGGTATGTTAAGGCTAGCCATTTTAATGACCGGGATGCCATGGTTCGCCGACTTAGCAAATTATCTTGTGAGTGGCATTGTACCGAATAAGTTCTCTTCAAACCAAAGCAAAAAGCTCAAACGAGATTGCCTTGGCTATTATTGGGATGAACCGTATCTCTTTCGGATTTGTACCAATGGTGTGATTTGAAGAAGTGTGCCGGAGGATGAACAAGTGGAAATTCTTGAGGCTTGCCACTCTTCGTCATATGGTGGTCACCACGGTAGAGCTAGAATGACAACAAAAGTGTTAAGTTGTGGATTCTATTTGCCTATTCTCTAGAAGGACGTTAGTGATCTAGTCAAGCATTGTGATGAGTGTCAAAGGGCCGGTGCGATTTCTGAGAAGAATGAGATGCCCCTCAACACCATCTTGGAAATTGACATCTTTGATGTGTGGGGCATTGATTTCATGGGACCGTTTGTGAGCTCTTGTGGGAAAACTTATATTTTGGTAGCTATGGACTATGTGTCAAAATGGGTTAAAGTTGTGGCTTTACCCAACAACTAAGCTCTATGTGTGGTGGCATTTTTGAAGAAGAACATCTTTACAAGATTTGGTACTCCAAGGGCTATCATAAGTGATGGGGATTCGCATTTTTGCCACAAGGCTTTTGATACCTTACTCACCAAGTATGGTGTGACTCATAAAGTCTCGCCCCCTATCACCCTCAAGCAAGCGGATAAGTGGAAGTCTCCATCCGGGAGATCAAGAGTATTTTATCAAAGACAGTGAATGCCAACCGGACATATTGGTCAAGAAAACTTGATTATGCTTTATGGGCTTATAGGACGGCTTACAAAACACCGATTGGGATGTCTCCATATCAATTGGTGTTTAGGAAGGCTTGTTACCTTCTGGTGGAACTTGAGCATAAGACTATGTGGGCATTGAAGAAGCTTAATCTTGAATGGGATGTCGCCGCCAATTTAAGGGTAATACAATTGAATGAGCTAGATGAATTCCGATACCATGCATATACAATCTCATCCTTATACAAGAAGAAGATGAAGTACCTCCATGACAACTACATTCGAAATATGGAGTTTAAAGAGTGATCTTGTGTTATTGTTCAATTCTCGGTTACAGATGTTTCCGGAAAAGTTGAAGTCAAGATGGAGTGGCCCATTTGAAGTTGTTGGTATGACACCATGCGGTACATTAGACTTGAAAAATAAGAATGATGAAGTGTTTAGAATCAATGGGCACCGGGTAAAGCACTATCTTGGAAAAGTTGATGATGGCCACGCCGTGGCGATTCTTCATTTCAAGTGATTGGTAATTTGCATTGTGCCATGACGTTAAATTAGGCACTTCTTTAGAGGCCACCCATGTGTCTTTTTCTTTATCTTTTCCTTCTTCTTTAGATAGGTTTTGTTTTGTACTAACTAGTTTTGAAGTGTATGCAGGAATGAATGTGCTTTGCAGGGACTGTGCCCTAAAAAATGGCCAAGTGTTGAAAAAGTGCGGACCGCATAATTTTGTATGCCACAACAGAAAGGAGTCTGCGGCCGCAAAATTCTGTGTACATTCGCACAACTGAAAGACCAAAAGTGCAAGTTCTCTGAAGTTGGTCTATCAAAATTCGTAGCCAATCTGCGGCCGCACTCACTTTTGTGTGGACCGCAGAGTTTTAGCAAGGTTCAGGTAAAGAGTGCAGACCACACTCAAAATTGTGAAACAACACTTAGCTTAACTGTTGAACGACTTGGTCAACCTAGAAATAGAACCTCAGTTCACTATTCACAGCTTTACACACCTTGAGTTCTTGAGATTTAAGCAAGCATAGTGCACGTCAAATTGTTTCACACTTCACACTCATTTCATCAGTCTAGATTCTTCCTTGCATCATTCATCACTGGTTTGTTCAATTCATTTTCAATTTTTCTTAATTTTTGTTCTTTAGTATTCTTGTTATTTTTAGGCCTAAAATGTCAAATGTTAGTCATGTATGCTTAAAATTATGTGGCTAATATCATATGTATCCATTGGGGGACTGGGTAGATCATTAATCATGCTTATTTGCAAATACCATGTCTAAATTGTGTCAAAAGTTCTAAAACCTAAACTCAGTGCCATGTGATTTCAAATTGTGCGGCCTGCACACGATTGTATGGTCCGCAGATCTTTAACTTAGGGCACAAGTGTTGCATGAATTGTGCGGACTGCACTCAAAATTGTGTGGTCCGCAGAAAATTGTGTGCAACCGCACTGTTGAAAGATCAGAGAACTAGTAGTCTGAACCTAAGGTTGTGCGGCCGCACTCAAAATTGTGCGGCCCGCACTTCTTGATGTGCAACTGCACTTTGAGATTGTGCAGTCCGCACTTGGCAATCTGCGACCACACTCACTTTTGTGCATACCACATTGTCTCTTTTGAACATTGTTCTGCTACATCTATTAACACTATCTTTTACCTGTAACTGACTCATGTGCCTTATATTGCAGAAAATGGTTTGATCACGAGGTCGAGGTGACACTTCTAAAGGGAGGGGTGAACCCTCCCGAAGCTGAGGCAGAGGCAACCTCCCATTTTCAGTCCAAAGAGCAATAAACAAGAAGGCAAGTGCTAACAGAGTCCTTGAACCCTCAGAATCTAGTGAGTATCTCTCGTATAGGGAAGCTTCAGAGGGAAACTCTGTGCAAGCACAACCCGATGCCTAATCTCAACCCAAGTAGTTTTTGGGTAGACTCCAATTAGGAGATGAATCCTCCTCCGCTGCTAGTTCTTCTGAGTGTTCGGAAGAGGGTAGCCAAGATTCTGAGCCCTCTTGCTCGCATATCCCGACAACACAAATCCCCATTGATGTTCATGATGATGTTCCTAATGATGGTAGAGAGGGTGACACTAGAGTCGGTGGCCTAGAGAGGTCAAAGTAGAAGGAGATATGGGAGGACAGATTTGTGCACTTGACTGCCTTCAATAGTTTCAGAGAATGGTGGCCCTAGAGATCGCTCATACTTGAGCAACAATTCTTAATGAAAGATTTGGATAAATATAATCCAAAAGTCCTTTGGTAGTTCAGGGAGCGCAAGGGGTGGATGGGATTTTACCCAGAGTGTCATGGATGCCAATGAGCACTTGGTACGTGAATTTTATGCCAATGTGACACACATCAAGAAAGGTACCAAAGTGACTAAAGTGTGGAATTTGAAGGTTAGATTCGATCAGTACACTTTGAACTCGTACTTGGGATTTGAGGAGGTAGAGGCAATTCAGTATATGGAGAAGCTCTCTATGGGTGATGCAGCTCGCCCCTTGGTAGCAGAGATCTTAGCAGCTCCAGGGCCACCACTATTGTGGATCACAGCGGGAGTCCCCATTGCATGGAACACCCTCAATTTTGAAGCAAAAGGGTGGCAAACGTTTGTGTGCAGTCGGATTGACCCAAACAAGAATAAGAACAATCTTCCACTTCCCCGAGCAGTTCTGGTCGCATCTATCATGGCCGAGTACCCAATCAATGTGGGTGCCATCATGTCGGCCAATATGTCAATAGTTGTCCGAAAAAGTGAAAGCTCATATCCGTATCCAGACATCCTCACTGACTACTTTAAGGATGCCAAGGTGGAGCCAAGGAGATTTGATACACAGGTGCGGGAAAAAAAGCCCTTCTTATGGTACTCTTTGCAAGGACCGGGAAACCCAAAGTTCAAGGGTGTAAAACAACTACCACTGGTGGCCAGTCTAATGAGCCAACGGTTGTGGTTACAGATTTTGCTACTGAGCCTTCTACAGTTGCCATTCCTTCCACAGCAGCCGGTCCTTCCACCAAGACAACTGACATGCTACCACCTCCATCTTCTAGACCATCTACATCAGTACTAGTGCCTGCCTCATCCCCATATCCACTCAATCGCTGTGAGTCTCCCAGACATTGGCGAGTCTCAATAACTGGATGCGGACAACTACTTCAAATATGTCTGACATATCCAGTGTTGTTGCAGCATAGTCTTCTACCTCAGTAGCATCACAGGTACCTCTATTATTGGGGAAAACATGGTAAAAGATCCTGCAAAATCAGAAGACCATTATGGATACTCTGGTGGCACATGGGGAAGTCACTGAGGAGCTGGGAAAATAGGTGAAGAATATTCGGAAATCTCAAGCTTCAAAGAAATCGGTGGATAGGTTGATAAAAGAAGTGGCCAAGATAGCATCTGCTGGAGATATACCACTTGATTTGCTAATGGAGTCAACACTAGCAGCACCATCAGTGCTAGAGCTATCAGATGCACCAACTGGCCAGTCTGAGGAGCCAGACCTTGCTGCCCACACTGCTAAGGAGATGCTATAGATGTTCTCAAACCTTGTTATTCCCTTACCGGAGGATGATTAGATCTAGTTGGCGGAGCCAGATGATGCTGATGATCCCATGCACACTAAGACCATATAGGGAGTTCTCTTAACTCTCTACCCTTTCTCAATATGATTGTTATTAAGCATTGAGAACACTGCTTTTTCTTATTCGGGAGGGGGGGGGTGGTCTATTTTGATTGATTTGATATGACATTGGCTTGTAATAACTTTAATACTCCTTTTCTTTTATCTTTATTCTCTTTTTGATTATGTATATATTCCTCCCTCTCTTTTGATGTATATAGCCTATTCCCCTCGGTTTGAATATTCATTTGTCTTACTTTCACTAGTTTATTTCATAGCTTCTCTAGTTTGTTTGTCTTATTAGTATAACTTCTTACTTACTTTAATAGATTCTTTTTGATTTGGTAGTTTCTTTTTATGTTTAAGTGTTCAATAAGCCTTTGGTTTTCTTAACTCCATGGTTCTTTCTAAAGGTGGGTTTCGTGTGAACCGGGTGGATCTTCCCAACGATGGATGACATGACAACCTTCTTAAGGAATTGAGTCCGTTTTTGATGTTTAGGTAAAAACAGTAGTATTAATGAATACAAAGGGTCAAGCATGCTTCACTTGGTACCAACACTTTTAACTATGGTCTTATGGTTAAAAACAAGTTTTTTGCAAGAAATAGTTTTAATTAGTGACCTTTAGACTCTTGTGTTGAGTTGAGCAATCATCGAGTAGTTTAGTTGAACTATTAGTGATTTTCAATCATGAATAGGGTTGATGTGAGCCCTCGACTCTATCCTCTTTAGCAATCCAATTGTGTGAGAAGTGAGATTTTTGTTGCAAGTCCAAGTATCCGTGCGAATGGTCTAGAACTTGCCCCGAATGTGTTTCTAGGCGAAATTCTAAGTTTTGCTTGGCTTGAGAAGTGATTGTAGGCTCTCCTTGGACCGCTTGAAATTGTCCATGTCCCACCAATGTTGCTATCCCTAGTCAAACTGTTTGAGCCTAAGACCTTTCCTATTGGATAGCCACGTTACAAGCCTTAACCCATTTTGTAGTGACCCTCTCTTGGCACCCTAACTTTCTTTATCACTCTTGAGTAGTAGTTGGCTAAAACATAAGTTTGGGGGAAAGACGAGGAGACTGAAAGTGGTAAGAAGGAACAAAAAGAAAAGAAATGAAGAAAAGGATAGGCAAAGAAAAAGAAAGAATGAACAGAAAAGCAAAAAAAAACACAAAAAGAAAGTGAATACAGTGAAGAGTTGAAGGGATTCAAAGAAAAGCAATGATGCAAAGCATGGAGAAAACATAGAAGAATAAAATGACCATCATGACAGAGAAAGAGTGATGTTAAGTCTCTCTAGTTCCCCCAAGGAAAAAGAAAATGACTCAAAGTGTCGACAAAGTATGAGCCAAAAAGAGAAAATGGAGTGCTTAAGGGAAGATGAACCCATTCTATTCCACAAATCCTACCTTAGTCCAAAAGCCTTCATTACATCCCTAAAAAGCCTACATGATTTCAAGTCGAGTGAGCTTACATTAGTGGTGATTTAAATGAGGGGCAAACATATGGTACCTAGAGCCGTACTTGTGACATTCTTTTGAGAGAGATGAGCGAACTTTTCACAAATCCTTTAATTGAGTGCTACATTCTCAAGTGAGATAGCTAACGGAGAGTATAGGAGATTGAGTTTGGGATCCACAATGACCTACATGAAAGAGAGATCTTCTTTAATGAATAAAGTCAACTCTTGATGCTCTAGTGTCACATTTGAACTATTATACTTGAAAAGTCAAATCATTGCCTTGTTGATAATTCATAGGTGTTGTGGGTAATTGTTTGTCCCAATTGATTCATGTTTGATTCACCTTAGGCTAGCTGAAATAGATCTTTTCTTGTGGAGGTGAGAATTACCTTAGTTGCTTGAAGACAAGCAAAAGCTTAAGTTTGGGGGACTTGATAAGTAGGGATTTTGACTACTTATTTTGCACCCTCTTACTTGCATTTTAGCTCAAAAATACTTAAAGGTATTCCCGAGAACTGATAAAATGTGCTTACTTGTAGGATTATTGGAAAATGAGCCAAAGAGATAAAAATCAACTCAAGAAGGAGTAATTAAGGACAAGGACTAAAACAAAGCAAAAAAGAGCAAAGTGTGGATCGCACAATATTGTGTGCGGCCATAGACTATGAAGAATCCTCTGTCAAATAGTGCAGACCGCACAATTATAGTGCATCCACAGAAGTTGTGGTTCAGAGAGATGTGATTTTGGTGTACGAAGAAATGCGGACCACGCTATTATTGTGCAGCCATAGAATCAAAAGTGTGGCCGCACTCAGAAATGTGCGGTCCACAGAAGTTTATCATGTCCAAGTTAAAGCTCAAGAGTGCGGCCGCACTCATAAATGTGCGATCCGTAGAATCTGAAGAAGTGCGGCCGCAAACAAGAATTGTGCGGCCGCAAAAGTCTATCCTGTCAAGCCACCTTCAAAGTGCGGACCGCATGTAGAATTGTGCGGCTGCAGAATCTTCGCAGGGGCAATTTTGTCCGATAATTTTAGCTGTGTATAAATAGTCTTTTTGTCAAAATTAGGTTAAGTTTTGAGCATCAGAGAGTAGATAATCATTTTTCCTTTACTGTTTGGGTAACTTTGTGATATTTTATCATTTTAGCATTGGATTTTCTTCCATTTGTCATCTATTATGAGTGTAATCTTATTTTCTTCTTTCGTTTCTTCAATTTTCTCTATGAGTAGGTAAATTTCTAGCTAGGCTTGTGGCCCTACCCTAGTGTGGGTACCGAATGGGTATTTGAATTAGGGCTTGTTTGTGATTGGGTTAGTGATATTTAGCTTGGTTCTTTCTTAAATTTAAGAATTAATAGTTGCAAACATTGATTCATGCCTATTTGACTTAGTCTCTACTTGAGAAAAAGAGATTAAGTCTAGGAAAACTTGGCTATCAAGGAATTGGGGTGAACTCAATAAATTGATAGCCCCAATTAAAGGGTTGAATCTAGAGATAGTAAGACCCAACTTGAGCATTTATCATTTGTTTTGCACTACCCATTTGGACTTGAGAAAGCCAAATTGGGCAAAATCGCTCTAACTACCTAGAGGTATTGAGTAGGTAATTGCGTGTGATTGCTATATTACGACCCCGACCAATCAAAATTGCTCTAGAGCCTAAAATATGTTAGGTAACCACCTAGATAGAAGTCACTACCCTAGATCGTTTATAAACTTTAAAAACTACAACACCAAAAATATCGTTCTCTAGCTTTTCATTTGCAAACATTAGCATAATCATTAGAAGTAGAAAGAAAGAACCAAACATGTGGAAGTGCATTTTGGGCACGTCATACACTTAGTCTAGATATATACTGAATCCAATATAAGCTTTCTGTGGAATCTATCCCGACTCACGTTGGGTAATTATAATTGTATCGACTTCTTCACAATCACAATTAGTGGTGTGAATTCTGGTGACATCATGCTCCATTCAGGTGGTCAGACTAGAGTGAGGAGAGCTTTTAGAAGCTCAAGATTGCCTTGAGCACAACTTTAGTTCAAATTTTGCCTTCAGCATCAAGTTATTATATAGTGTATTGTGATGCTTCTCGGATTGGTATTGGGTCTGTCTTGATTCATAATGGTAGAGTGATTGCTTATACTTCACGTCTGTTGAAGCCTCATGAGAAGAACTACCCCATTCATGATTTGGAGTTGGTAGCCATCATTCATGCATTGAAGATTTGGAGGCATTATTTGTACAACGTGTATTGTAAGGTATTCACTTATCATAAGAGTTTTCAGCCCTTGTTCAAACAAAATGATCTAAATTTTAGGCATCTGAGATGGTTGGAACTATTAAAAGACTATGATATTACCACTTTGTATCATTGAAAAAGCAAATGTGGTGGCCGATGCTTTGAGTAGAAAGACGGTGAGTATGGGTAGCCTTGCATACATTCCTATTGGTGAGAGACCGCTTGCATCAGATATCAGGCCTTGGCCAATCAATTTGTGAGGTTAGATGTTCAGGGGCCTAGTCGGGTTCTAGCTTGCATGGTTTCTCGATCTTCTTTATATGATCCCATTAGAGAGCATCAATATGACAACCCCCATTTCCTTGTCCTTAAGGACACAGTTCAACACAATGATGCCAAGGAGGTTTCTATCAGAGATGATAAGGTGTTGCGGATGCAGGGTCAGATTTGTGTGCCCAATGTAGATGGGTACGTGAGTTGATTCTTGAGGAGGCCTACAGTTCATGGTATTCCATTCATCCGGGTATTGCAAAGATGTGTAAGAACTTGAGGAAGCACTATTGGTGGAGAAGAATGAAGAAGGATATAATGGAGTTTGTAGCTTGGTGCTTGAATTGTCAGCATGTGAAGTACGAGTACCAGTGGCCTGGTGGTTTGCTTAAGAGGCTTGAGATTCCTAAGTGGAAATGGGAGCATATCACCATGGACTTCATAGTTGGGATCCCATAGACTTTGAAGAAATTTGATGCTGTATGGTGATTGTGGACCGGATGGCTAAGTCTGCGTATTCCATTCCAGTTGAGTCACCTATTCTTCAGAGTGGTTGGAGGAGATCTATATCCGCGAGATTGTTTGCATTCATGGTGTGTCGATGTCCATTATTTCAAATTAGGGCACGCAGTTCACATTGCAGTTTTAGAGAGCAATGCAGCGAGAGTTAGGCACACGGGTTAAGTTGAGTACAACATTCCACCCTTAGACGAATGTACAGTTCGAGTGCACCATTTAGATATTGGAGGATATGCTACGTGCTTGTGTCATGGATTTCGGGGGTTCTTGGGATCAATTTCTACTGCTTGCAGAGTTTTCCTACAACAACAACTACTAATCGAGCTCCAATGAGGCCTTGTATGGGAGGCGGTGTCGGTCTTTGGTTGGTTGATTTGAGTCGGGTAGGGCTAGGCTATTGGGTACTAACTTGGTTCAGGATGCTTTGGATAAGGTTAAGTTAATTCAAGATCGGCTTCGCACGACATAGTCTAGATAGAAGAGTTACGTCGATCGAAAGGTTCGTGATGTTGCCTACATGAGAGGGAGAAGGTATTGCTCAGAGTTTTGTCCATGAAGGGTGTAATGAGGTTTGAGAAGAAGGGCAAGCTGAGCCCTCGGTATATTGACCCTTTTGAGGTGCTTGAGAGGATTGGAGAGGTGGCTTACAAGCTTGCATTGCCATCTAGTTTATCGAGTGTTCATGTAGTGTTTTATGTTTCATGCTCCGGAAGTATTTTGGTGATCCGTCCCATATTTTGGACTTTATCACGGTTCAGTTAGATGGTGATTTAACTTATGATGTGGAGTCGGTGGCCATTTTGGATCGGCAAGTTTAAAAGTTGAGGTCAAAGAATATAGCTTCAATGAAGGTGTAGTGGAGAGGTCATCCAATCAAGGAGGCTACTTGGGACCGAGCGATAGATGCGGAGCCGCTATCCACCCCTGTTTGAGACTCCATGTATGATTCTAGACCCGTTTGAGGACAAACGTTTGTTTAAGAGGGGGAGAATTTAACGACATGGCTTGTTATTTTGGGTATTGAAGCCACGTTCCCCTATTTATTTCGTATTTATTATTCGTTTGTTGCTATGTGAATTTCCGAGGTAGTTGGTTTGGTTCCGGGGATGTTTCGGAATGAATTGGGATACTTAGTCCCAAGGCTGGAAGCCTAAGTTGAAAGAGTTCACTAGATGTTGAATTATGTGTAAATGACTCCAAAATGGAGTTTTGATGGTTCTGATAGCTTCGTATGGTTATTTTGGACTTAGAAGTATGTCCGTATATTGATTGGGAGGTCCGTAGGTGATTTTGGCTTGAATAGGCGAAAGTTGGAAAAGTTGAAATTTGGAGAGTTGAGAAGTTTGTCCAAGAGTTGACTTTGTGGTTACCGATCTTTAATTTTGGTTCTGCAAATTGGAATAGGTTCGTCGTGTCATTTGTGACTTGTGTGCAAAATTTGAGGTCAATCAGAGTTGATTTGGTGTGTTTCGGCATTAGTTTTAGATGTTGGAAGTTCAATAGGTCATTAGGCTTTAATTGGGGTGCAATTTGTATTTTCGATGTTGTTTGAGGTGCTTTGCGATCAGTGTCACCAAGAATGGCATAGTCGCAAAGCTTCGTCATGCCATACACCCTTTCAGTCGCTTTCCACACAAGCATATTCCCGGACCGCATGCATACATCCGTAAGTAACTTAGTGCAACATGGAAAATTATATTAAGAGGAATCAACAAAGAAAAGAAAAATAGGTCTCGACTAAGTTAGTATGATGCTTTAGGATATGTTGGTATGCTTGGATGGGGTCCCGAGGGGCCTCGGGTTAGTTTTGGGTGATTGCAGATTGAGTTTGGCCTTGTGGAGCTGTAGATTTTCTGGTGTCTGGTTTCCTTATACGCGTTCGTGAGAGAGGTCTCGCATTTCCAAAGAGCATCTGGGTGGAATGCAAAGTTTGTTCTTCGCGTTCGTGAAGAAAGCCTCACATTCGCGAAGGTATTGTGTTTTTCTACATTGCGATCGCGAGAGGGAAATCGCATTCGCGTAGAAGGATGGGTCAGGTGGGGCACCGGACTTGTAAGCCTTCGCGTTCACGGGAGCGGTTCGAGTTCACGTAGACTTGTGTTCATTGTTCTTTTAAATTGCGAGGGAGGTCTCACGTTCGCGTAGGAGGATCTTGGACAGCTGAGGATTTGTGCTTCGTGAACGCGAGGCACCTTCTGTGTTAGCGAAGAAGGACATCTGGGCAGCTGATATTTAATTTCAAAATACAGGGTTTAGACCCATTTTTCCTATTTTGATCTAGAGACCTCAATTTTGGGCGATTGTTGAAGGGAATTTTCAAGGAGTTTACTGGGGTAAGTGATTCTAACTCAGATTTGGTTGATAAACATGAATCTATCATTGTTTTAACCATTTATTTTGTGTTTTGGATTGGAAAAATTGGGAAAAAATATAGAAACTTCATGAAGTATATTTTGAGGATTTTAACAACAATTTGAGGACAGAATTGGATGATTTTTGTATGGTTGGACTTGTTATTGAATGGGTATTCGAATTTTTTAAATTTTGTCAGATTCTGAGATGTGGGCCCGGGGTTGAGTATTTGACTTTGGTTAAGGAACTTAGCTTTATCATATGGAATTAATTCCTATGGCTTGTATTGATTGTATTAACTTGTTTGTGGCTAGATTTGAGTCGTTCAGATGCCGATTCGCAAGGAAAGGGCTTGTTGGAGTAGGAATTTGTGTGGTTTGAGGTAAGTAACACTTCCAAACTTGGTATTGAGGGTATGAATTCCTGCACTACGTGTTATGTAGTTTGTGTGGGTGTGCACCATGGTAATTGTGACTCGGTTGATTCTGTGGTACTATGTAGTTATCCAATCTTGTTGTTATTCATGTAATCTCCATGTGTTAGAGAAATTAAGCTATGATCCATGATAGAAATCATGTCTAGGCTATATGTTGGTACTATTGGGACCCATCGAGGTCGTTTCTGCTGTTGAGTTATTTGTTTTAATTGCAATTATGTACTCAGTCATATTCATCATTTGCATATCATATCTCAATCTCTATTTTCATTTATTGTTACATTACGTATCATTGTTTGGGTTGATTGGCATGAGATTTGTGAGCCCAAGTGACTAGAGAGATTGATGAATAAGTGAGGGCGAGGGCCTGATTGTGGAATCAGGCTGCACACCGCAACAAGCTTTATTGATTCATTATAGGATCAGGTTTGCATACCACAGTATGCCTTGGCTTACATTAGCGCTTGGGGAGGATTCACTCTTCCAGTGTCTAACATACCAGCAGTGAGTGCAGGTACTGTTGAGTTCTGAGTGCGAGTGCCGAGTGATTGAAAGTGCTGAGCGATTGAGAGTGCTGAGCAATTGAGAATGCTGAGTGAGGTTGAATACTCCGAGAGCATGAGTATATGAGTTTATCACTATGTTGCATTACATGTGACATGCTTATTTGACATTTAGACATAAAGATGTAATATTCCTCGTGCTAGCTATACTTGGCATATTTAATCAGTATTGAGTCTAAACTGTTGAACTTGAATGCATGTCTACATTTCTGTACTATGTAAAATTGATTATGAGATTTCTCTGAGTTATTACTGTCATTTTTGTGTCATATCGGTACTGGTATTATCTGGATTTGGTTTATACCTATCTGAGCTCGTTACTGCTTTAAGCCCAAGGTTAGTCCTATTACTTATTTGTCACGACCCAAAGTGATGGATCGCGACGGGTGCCAAGTCCTACCTGTCGAACACCCTTAAGCATGCGTCTAAGATATAAACATGAATAACATATGTTGAACCACTAGAATAGAATACGTGAGAAAATGGGTCCAAAAGTCATATATACATACACGTGTGAAATACATAGGGCAAGCCGACAAGGCTGCTATAGAAAACTACATATCCAAAACTGGAAGTCGGCAAGGCACATACTATCTAACTATGCATACTATCTACAGACCTCTAATAAAAATACAACTGTACAAAGACGGGACCGAGCCACATCATACCCATATATATATATATATATATATATATATATATATATATATATATATATACATACATACAATCATATCGTACCAAAATCAAAAGTAGCTCCGGATCAAGTGGAGCACACTAATTCTCGTTGATCAGGGATCCTAAGAAGGGGGATCGTCATCTTGCCTACCTGCACCTGCGAGCATAAAACGCAGGCCTCGGGAAATAGGGCGTCAGTATGAATAATGTACTGAGTATATAAGGCATGAAAATTAGTACATAAAAGACATAGATGAAACATCCAATGAAGAAATTCATCTGTAAGTTTGAATAAATTTATAAATCATGAAACATTTATAATGTCATGCACGTGCATATAAATGTCGTGCCATGGATGGGTATAGGTATACATAACATCATCAAGCCTCTGAGGGCATCCCATCATATCGTCTCGGCCACTGTGAGCAACATCATCAACATATATGTTACACCCCATGTTTTCGTACGTAAAGGTAATACATAAGTAATTTGATGAAAACTCAGAGATGAGATATCACATCCTGCATTTTCGTACGATTAAAGTTTTGTCGTAAGTTAATCAATGTAAGTTCGGGATTGGGATTATTTTGAGGTTACAAGTATTATGTTATTTCAAACAAGATAAGTAAATTTGTGAAGGTGAGTGGGCAAGCAAATCAAAGAAAATAAGTTTCATCGAAGTTTCACAAGTTGGGATAAAATACGGTCCGAGCTATAATACTTGGTATTTATGGACTAGTGCCATGCAAGGTACCACATGACCATAATAGTAAGGTGTTCAAAGTGTATTAAAAGTGAGTGGTATTCTAAGTAATTTGAGATAATACCTAATTATGTGGATAATTGGGTAATTATTGGTTAATGAGGAATTAATAAATTAATTAAGAAATCAAGTAGTTAATTGTTGGATAAGGATGAGCCAAAAAAATGTGGCAGCATTTTAAGATTTATCCAAGTGACTCTTAAGTCATGAGATTTGGTATCATAATTAGAAGAATATTTGGCTTAGTCATTAGGAAAGTGGGGCCCACACCCAATTATATAAAAAATCTCTTAAAAGCACAAAACCAAGGTTGGTGACTACATGAAGCATGGATGAGAACGTTACTGCTTCTTCAAAATCATAAAGTTTGCATTCTAATCTTTGGTATGTTTATGCAAACAAAATCGCTTAGCATCTTAGCAACGTGAGATATTGCAATTTTAAGGGAGTACGGTGCAATCTTTCAAAAAAATATCATATGGATTTTTTCCAACTCCGATCTCGCCATTACGTCATTTTTTTGCAATTGTCGTATGTTAAAAGGATTGTCAAGAGAATCGGCTCATGTATGTTAAGGCTATCCCTTCTTCCTTTTTGGCACGGTCTATACGATACAAACGAAATGAGAAAATGCACAACTTCCATAAATGACTCCTTTCATAGAAATATTAGAGGTGCATATGTTCTGGAATTCCCATGTGTCCTATTATTTTATCATCTATTCATGGGTGCCAGAAAAATACATAAGTTGAAAAAGTTCACTTCATTATATTACTCAAAGTCATAATGGTCTTATGACATTTCGAACGATTTTATTAATGTACTTCTCATACATTGCATTCATGTACATTGACCCATGACCAGATGGCGTTATATATGCGCATATATTATATTATATTTATATGGGATATGAGAAAAGGTTACGACGTTATATACACACCACAACCTGATCAGCTGGTATACATTGATGATTTTGTCCATAGTGGCTGAGATTATATGATGGGATGCCTCAGAGGCTTGATGATATTATGAACACATATGCATGACACGATATTCATACGCATATGCATGACACTATAAGTATTTCATGATTTACAGAGTTGTCCAGACTTACACGTTGAGTCATGTATTATATCTTTCTTCCATGTCTTTTATGTACTTATTTATGTGCCTTACATACTCGATACATTATTCGTACTGACGTCCTTTTTGCTTGGGGACGTTGTGTTTCATGCTCGCAGGTGCCGATAGATAGGTCGAGATTCCTCCAAATAGGCTATCAGGTCAATGAAAGATGTGGTGCACTCCATTTGGTTCGGAGCTGCTTGTTTGGTTAGTATGATTTAGACGTGTATTTTTTGGTATGATGGGACTTTGTCCCGACCCTTATGAAAATTATGTATTCTTAAAGGCTTGTAGACAGATGTCATGTACGTAAAAGATTGTATGGCCTTGTCGGCCTATATTCAGTATACGAGTGGTTATTTTGGCCTTATAGGCCCATACGTCATATGTATAAGTTTGGGTTACATGTTGGGCCATCTAGTGTCAAGTATTTCTACATGTTTTATTGTACTTATCTCGTGACAGACTCTTTGGCTCATTTACCTATTATAGTATGATACGAAAGATACATTACGTAGGTACTCGATTGAGTAAGGTACCATTTTCCCGTTTGCGGCCCATAGGTTTGGGTCGTGACAAAAGTGGTATCAGATCAGTTCTGTCCTAGGGAGTCTACAAGCCGTGTCTAGTAGAGTCTTGTTTATGGGTGTGTCGTGCACCACACTTATAAGCAAGAGGCTACAAGGTATTTAGGACTATCACCCTTTCTTCTTACTCTAGATCGTGTGGTAGAGCTCACTTATAAGAATTCAAATTCCGAACTTCTATTTTATTCGTAATAAGACAATGCCTACATTCAGAAAGATGATCAATAAGAGATATAGTTGTGGAAATGTTTAATTAGAGGAATTCGATTTGTCATCTTGCTTATGATGAGTAAATGTGAGGTATTCAGCAGATCATGCGTGTACTAAAAGGTGCACAGTTCTTGATAAGGAGCTTTTAGTAAAGAGTACTTATCCACTCTTGCGGTAAAAGGGAATAACGGAATCAGAAGTTAGACACGAGTTGCAGCAAGTAAAAGAAGCAAGGTGAAGAAGGGTACAAGGTACCGAATTAATAAAGAATATCATTATTTACCATTTAAGAAGGAAGATATAAGCATTTTTAATTACCTTCAATAGTAATAGATGTACGTACAATCGGCCACACCTATCTTAGTCATTCCCTGTGGGAGCTAGCGGATATGGTCTAAGAGAAGGACATGACAGTAGGATCCGGCTGGGGTTAGTGTAACCCAAAATGAGGAATAGATGGTTTGTGTTAGTTGACATTTCCGATGGCTATTATGAATGTGCTAGTAGAGCTCTTTGTGAGATACCCAGATGGTGCACTCTAAAATACTACAGCAAGATATGAGTACTACAAAAGATAGGCACTGGAAGCCTGGAAAGGAGAAATATTACCTTAGTGTGACTCTCGTCCCTAGTAGAGCGAGGGGGTTGAGCAACTCGAAGATCCGATGAATGAAGCAAGGAGAGCTAAAAGAGAAAGAATATCTTGTTGAAAGTTTCAGAATAAAGTGATAGACAGAAATATTAGCTGGAAATAATAAGAGAGCTAATGAAGCATTAAGAGTAAGATGTTATACCTAGATGACAACGGTAGGTCAAAAAGTTGACAGTATTACAGAATTTATAGTCAAATGAAGAAAGAGATGAGGGGTGATGGGCCTTAAGACAATAAAAGAATATAGGTCATACAGTCACATCCTTATTCCGAGAAATAAGTTCGCGACTCTAGCATGATTAACAGAAGGGAAAGTTAGACCTAGAGTAATGGAAATCAATATGGACTAGTGAACAAGATAAACTAAACATGAATTAGGAACTGAGTGATTTGATAATAGTCAGCATCATGAGAATTTCAGATTTCGTTCCGGCAATAATAGAATGGACAACAAAAGAAGATCCATGACTAATTCAGAGGATGGCCATTCAGGAAAACGCTTCCCTAAAGCAAGCAATGTGAGGAAACTTAAGCTTAAGGGGCTATATGTGCCACTTACACTAAGTGCCACCATTGCGAGTGAGGAATTTCGTTATCCTTGGTACATAAGGATTATCGCAAGGCGAGTAAGGGTCATTGATGATGCGAAAGAACGCCAAAGATGGAGAGGAAAAACATCTATAGGCAGGTCGTTGTAGCTCCAAGCCTTAGTACTCCCCTAAAGGGGGAGGGGATATGGAATGATAGAGGAAGAATGCAACAAAAATGAGAAAAGGATGAGATTGAACTTATCTGAATCCTACATATATGCTATGATTCCAGAACGTTATCTAAGCACGACGACAGAAAAAGGAAATAAGGGTTCCTGCCTGAAAGGTTATTGATAAATAAGGAGCCAGTGCAAGAGGTAAGTTAGATAAAGGAAATAACCCAAGAGAGATTATGCGGAATATGGATATGAGAATGAGTCAACGAGTAGTTAGTATTTGATTCAAGAAGAGCCTAGTTATGGCTAGACAAGAAGTTACAAACAAATCAGCAGATCATGCAAGATAAATGTAGTAAACCCCAACATGGAGAATTCAGCCTCGCAGTAATGTCATTATAATACTTAAGATGTATTCAAATAGGAGTCGCGGTAGTTAAAGGTACCATATGAGTGTTACGGGGATAAAAAAAAGTACCAATGTGAAGGCAGTCAAAATATCAGTTCATAAGCAACCCTACAAGCACAAGGGCACGGAGGTATGCAACTACGGATGATTATAGGCAAGGAAGGACATCAAAAGGTCCGTAATAATCTCACAGCTTTACAAGAGTCAAGGGTTATCCCTAAGTACTACAACGAAAGACTAGCTGAGGAAATAAGGAAGGAGGCTTCAACCTAAGCACAACGACCTAAAGAGGAAATGGTCGTGTAACAATAGTCTCACAACAACATTGTAAGCACTCCAAAGGAAAGTGGCACCTACCGTGGTTAATGAACGGGAAGAAAAATTAAAAGTAATATTCGAGATCATATGAGTTGCACGAAAACTCTGGCATGCGTGGGAACTAAGATAAGCTAAGTATGCACGCAACAAGGGGCCAAAAAGACCATGAAAAGCAATAGCTTATGTTAAGAAAGCTAAGAAGGAACGAAAGGAATTATTTGATCAATGATCCCGAGTTGGTGACATTATGAATGCACTTAAGAGTTTGAAGTTCTATACTTGCAGCATATACAGTCGTAAAAGATTCTGGTATACGTTAAAAGGAAGGAATTTGGTCCAGATCATAAACAAAGGATTGAATCATTAGAAGATTGTATCGTGGTATTCCATAGCGTCCATGAAAGGCTAAAGTAATAACTAAATGCCATGAGCCGTAGATCAGAAGGTAGCTTAAGCCTACATAAAGGCTGATCGAAAGGAATAAGAATCTAAAAAGTTACATCAACCAAGTAAATCAGGAGTTTGATTATTAGCCCCAGACAATTGTAGAAATCGTGATTGAGAACATTGTAGGATCATTCTTAATATCAGAGGTACAAGAGGGATAGTAAAACAACCATAATCTATAATGCCTCTACAAGAAAGCCAGCTACAAGAAGTACCAGCCTTATAAGAAGTCAGTATGAAGCTCTTACCGGATTGTGTATACACCAGAGGTGCAAGTATTATAATAGAACTTCAAGATGTGAATATGAATTACACCTATGTGGAAAGGAGGTCATGAAAGGTATAGAAGATGTGATGCGAGATTTTAAGGTAAGAAAGGTGAAAATGAACAACGTACGCGATACTCAAATGTAGGAGGTTGTGAATAGTCCATACTTTGGATAGAAGGCTAAAAGCGCGGGGATTCAATATCCAGGAATGATAGAATCATCGTTAGTGGAATATCTCATAGCCTACAGTTCTATGTATCGAGGAGGCTAATTAAGACAGTAAAGATAAGTTAGAGACGATATTATATCTCGCTTAATGTTCCAGAATGACATAAGGAAACCTATGATGCAAGCAAGTTGAAGGAAGGTTGCGAGTAATATAAATAAATATGTGTAGGTCGCAAGCTTAAGTATGGAAAAGCGACAAGGTCTTAGGAAGGCAAGAGTAAGGATACGAAAGGGAGAGTGAGAAGGTGACGAGAATGGATAAGTCTTCGGGATTAAACCCATGAAAACAAGCGAGCTAATGGTTTCTCTAAGTTATAGAAAGCTCAGTATAGCCTGAATGAACTCAAATGAGTCTAAGACTATATCATTTGAAAGAGATGAAGGTGTAATTGTGGTAGATAAAGAATGACATTTGGGCCTTCGATTGAGTAATGATTTTTAAAAAAAAAATCATGGATGGTACAGGATTTGGATACACCCTTATAAGGTAAATCACATTGAGATACTATGAAATACGGTTATGGATGTATAGTATCACCCCAACGTGGATCAGTCTAATCACTTCAGATATCCCCCGATGAGACGTAAGCCTTGGTGACAGTGTATTACGTAAGAGGTTTCAAATTATCTATAGTAGAGTGCAGATCAACATTGAGGTGAATCAACAATGGATGGATAAATGTTATAGAGTATGAGATAAGATTAGACAATTGAATAGTAAGGAAAAGCATTAAAGGATTTAGTTGCATATAGGATAAGCAACAAGAATAACCTGGAGTTTGGTAGCAGACCTCAGTAACGATAAGTCGAAGTAAGAGTTATGGTACAGTATGACCTACCTAGATGCAGTAAAATCATATGGGATATGGGAAAAGGTTACGACATTATATATGCACCACCACATGATCAGCTAGTATACGTTGATGATTTTGCCCACAGTGGCTGAGATGATATGATGAGATGCCCTCAGAGGCTTGATGATATTATGAACACATGCACAACATAATATTCATATGCATATGCCTGACACTATAAGTATTTCATGATTTACAGAGTTGTCCAAACTTACAAGTTGAGTCATGTACTCTATATTTCTTCCATGTCTTTTATGTACTTATTTATGTGCCTTACATACTCGGTACATTATTCGTATTGACGTTCCTTTTTCCTGGGGACGCGGCGTTTCATGCCCGCAGGTCCCAATAGACAGGTCGAGAGTCCTCCAAATAGGCTATCAGCTCAGCGAAAGATGTGGTGCACTCCATTTGCTTCGGATTTATTTGTTTGGTTATATGATTTAGACGTGTATTTTTCTGTCCCGACCTTTATGAAAATTATTTATTCTTAAAGGCTTGTAGACAAATGTCATATACGTAAAAGATTGTATGGCCTTGTCGGCCTATGTTCAGTATACGAGTGGTTATTTTGTCCTTATAGGCCCGTACATCATATCTATAAGTTTGGGTTACATGTTGGATCGTCCAATGTCGAGTATTTCTCCATGTTTTATTGTACTCATCTCATGACAACCTCTTTGGCTCATTTACCTATGATAGTATGATACGAAAGATACGTTACGTAGGTACTTGATTGAGTAAGGTACCGGGTGCCTATTGCAGCCCATAGGTTTGGGTCGTGACAACATACCAACTGATCAGGTGGTAGTGCATATATAACGTCGTAACCTTTTTCCCTTATCCTATATAAATATAATATACATATATATATATGTATATATATGTATATATATACATATATATGCGTATATAACGCCATCTGGTCATGGGTCAATGTACATGTATAAATGCATGAAATGCATAAGAAATTCGTTAATAAGATTTCCTCGGAATGCCATAAAACTCAATATGCCTTTCGAATAAACTTTATCAAATACGTTATTTTTCTGAGACCCATAAAACAGATGATAGAATAATAAGACGTATGAGAGAATAAGAATATACACATCTCTAGCATTTCTACGATTAGAATAATTTATGGAAGTTGTGCATTTGCTCATTTTGTTTGTGTCGTATAGATCATGCCAAAAGAAAAGGGATGGCCTTAACATACCTAGAATAGGGGAAAATCCGTATCATATTCTTGGAAAAGATTGCACTTTACTCCTTTAGAACCACAAAATTTTACGTTGCTACGGTTTTAAAAATTCTCGTTGGAATTGTTTGGTTGCAATAATTTCATTAGAAGCTTTTTCGGATGGAGTTTAGCTTCTGTTCTTGAAGTACGTTGAACTTAGAAAGAATGATATATGATTCTCACTTTGTTATTCTCTGTCCAAATGAACCAAACTTTTTATAACTTTAAATGTTTACACGTTGATGACTTATTCACTTTAAGTAACCACCTAAGCTCATATGACTACTTAGTCATATGTCTTAATAGTGGCCTACTGCCACATGGGGGGTGGGGTAGGGATTTTAAATATTTATCCACTAATTTATTAATTAATTAGGTAATGTCTCGTTACCCGATAATTAACCAATTACCAGCATAATTAAGAATTATTTCAAATTACTTAAATAAATACTCATTTTTAATACACTTTACGTACCCTACTATCATGGTCATGGGGTACCTTGTATGGCACTAGTCCATAAATACTGGGTATAATGGCTCGGGCCGTATTTTATCCCAAATCAAAAACCTTTAACGAATCTCATTTTCTTAGATTTGTTTACCCTTTATCCTTCTCGACACTTACTTATCTTTTGTTATAAATAGCATAAAAACGTTAACCTTAAGATAATCTCATCCCCAAGTCTATGTCGATTAACTGAAGACGAAACTTTAACATACGAAAACGCGGGATGTAACATCCTTCCCCCCTTAGAAACATTCGTCCTCGAATGTTTAACTCCCCGGGATCTGTATAACTTTGGCAGAGTCGCCTTTGTAACAACACTACTATCAACTCTTCCTATAGAAACTCAACAATTCCACGCCATATAGGACCACCGTCATCAATAACGACAATGGCCTAAAATGACCAATGATAATAACTAACACAAGAATCCCTACACGTACCTTAAAGTTGTGATGTCTCAGTCGGACCCTTCTCTGGAGGTGGAAATAAGTAAGGATATCTAGACTTCATGTCTTCTTCGGCCTCCCAAGTCATTTCTTCAACATTTTTGTTTCTCCAAAGTACTTTCACCGAAGCTACATATTTGGTTCTCAATCTTCCAACCTGTCTATCTAATATAGCAATGGGAGTATCTTCATAT
Source organism: Nicotiana sylvestris (assembly GCF_000393655.2). Lineage (NCBI taxonomy): Eukaryota > Viridiplantae > Streptophyta > Magnoliopsida > Solanales > Solanaceae > Nicotiana > Nicotiana sylvestris. The sequence continues at coordinate 94,608,500 of NC_091064.1, read as the reverse complement.
AATAGCTGCTCTGTGACCTGAACGTCGTCAACTAACACAACTCTGGAAGGATCTCCGATACATTTACAGAACATAGACACATAAAAGACTAGATGTACAGACTCCAAGTCCGAAGGCAAGTCTAACTCATATGCTACCTGGCCTACCTTGCGTATGATCCTATATGGTCCAATGTACCGAGGGCTAATTTTTCCTTTCTTACCAAACCTCATAACACCTTTCATCGGTGATACCTTTAGGAATACCCAATCGTCAACCTGAAACTCCAAGTCTCGCCGTCGATTATCCGCATAAGATTTCTGACGGCTTTAAGCTGCTAACAGTCTTTCCTGTATAAGCTTAATTTTCTCGGTTGCTTATTGTACCAATTCTGGTCCTACTAATGTAGTTTCCCCAACATCGAACCACCATATTGGTGACCTACACTTCCATCCATAAAGAGCTTCGTATGGAGCCATTTGAATACTAGAATGATAGCTATTATTATATGTGAACTCAATAAGTGTCAGATGATCATCCTAGCTACCTTTGAAGTTGATCACACAAGCTCGTAACATATCCTCAAGTGTCTGAATAGTACGCTCAGCATGTTCGCCTGTCTGGGGATGAAATGTTGTACTAAGACTTACCTGAGTCCCCAATCCTTTTTGGAAGGACCTCTAGAAGTTAGCTGTAAATTGAGCTCCTCTATCCGATATAATAGATACAGGGACCCCATGCAGTCATACTATCTCCTTAATATAAAGCCTGACTTAATCCTCTACGGAATATGTAGTCCTTACGGGTAGAAAAAGGCTGACTTTGTAAGCCTATCAACAATTACCCATATCGAATCGAACTTACGCTGGGTACGAGGTAGGACTACGATGAAATCCATATTGATTACTTCCCATTTCCAAGCCGGAATCTCTATAACCTGCAATAATCCACCAGGTTTTTGGTGATCAATCATAACCTGCTGACAGTTAGGACACTGAGCAACAAACTCTGCTATATCCTTTTTCATTCCGTCCCACTAATATACTTCCCTGATATCATGATACATCTTTGTCTCTCCTGGATGGATTGAATAACGAGAATAGTGAGTTTGCCCCATAACCTGCCGACATGGCCCTGCAACATTAGGGACACATAATCGTCCTTGATATTGAGGACCCCATCTTCTGTAATTTCAAATGGTGTCTTCTCCTTTTGAGGGGTGGTATCCCTATAATGAACTAACATAGAATCCTCGTACTGGCGTTCCTTTACTTCAGTTACTAAAGAGGATGTTGTCGTATCCTAAATAGTAATTCCAATATCACCTGAGTCCAGTAACCGAACTCGAAGACTAGCTAGCTGATGAACCTTATGGGCTATTCCCCTCTTTTCTGGCTGTAAATATGATAGTCTACCCATAGATTTACGGCTGAGGGCATCGGCTACTACGTTCTCCTTTCCCGGATGGTATAAAATATCAACGTCATAGTCTTTAAATAGCTCCAACCATCTCCTTTGACGTAAATTCAATTCCTTTTGCTTGAAAATATACTGGAGGCTCTTATGATCCGTATAGATATCAACATGAATGCCATACAAGTAGTACCTCCACATCTTTAGTGCACGAATCACCGTGGCTAATTCTAAATCGTGGGTCGGGTAGTTCTTCTCGTGCTTTCTTAGTTGTATAGAAGCATAAGCTACAATCTTACCATGCTGCATCAGCACATAACCCAGTCCAACCCCTGAAGTGTCACAATAGATAACATAACCATCGGTCCCTTATGGGAGGATTAGAACCGGTGCCGAAGTTAATCTGTCCTTTAATGCCTAGAAACTCCGTTTGCAAGCATCAGTCCATTGAAACTTTGCTCCCTTCTGAGTCAACTTTGTCAAAGGTGCTGAAAGGGAAGAAAATCCCTCTACAAATCTCCTGTAATAACCTGCCAAACCAAAAAAACTACGAACCTTTGTCGGTGTTGTGGGTCTAGGCCAAGTCTTTACTGCCTCAATCTTTTGTGTATCCACCCGGATGCCTTCACTCAAAATGATATGCCCAAGGAAAGCTACAGAGTTTAACCAGAATTCCCATTTAGAGAATTTTGCATACAACTTCCCTTTTTGTAGAACTCTGAGCACAGTACGCAAATGATCTGCATGCTTAGCCTCTGAATGAGAATACACCAATATATCATCGATAAATACAATTACGAACAGATCTAAAATGGGCCTGAACGCACAGTTCATCAAATCCATGAATACTGATGGGGCATTGGTCAAACCGAACGACATAACACGAAACTCAAAATGCCCGTATCTAGTTCTGAATGTTGTCTTCGGAATATCTTCCTCCTTAAACCTTATCTGATGGTACACAGACCTCAAGTCTATCTTTGAAAAACACTTAACACCTTGCAACTGGTCAAATAAATCATCAATCCTCAGAAGCGGGTACTTATTCTTGATTTTCACCTTATTCAACTATCTATAATCATTACACATCCGTAAGGAACCATCTTTCTTCCTCACAAATAACACTGGTGCTCCCCACGATGATGTACTAGGTCTGATAAAGCCTTTTCAAGCAAGTCCTTTAGTTGTTCCTTCAACTCCTTCAGCTTTGTGGGGGCCATTCAATAGGGAGGAATAGATATTGGATGAGTATCTAGTAGTAGGTCAATATCAAGCTCAATTTCTCACTCTGGCGGAAGACCTGGAAGGTCATCGGGAAAAACATCGGGAAACGTATTAACCACAGGGATGGACTGAATGGTTGGTGACTCTACTTCCATATCCTGAACCTGAACTAAGTGATAAATACAGCCCTTTCTGATCATCTTCCTTTCCTTGAGATAGGAAATAAATCTACCTCTCGGCCGACGCCATATTACCTTTCCACTCCAAAATAGGCTTCGTGTGAAATTGAAATCGGACTATATTTGATCTACAGTCAACGTTGACATGACATGAAGCCAACCAATCCATACCCATTATAACATCAAATTCTACCATATCTAACTTAATTAGGTCCGCTACGGTAGATCGAGTATGAACTACTATTATACAACCCCTATATACTCGCTTAGCTATCACCTGAGTCCCCAACAGGTGTAGACACCTTAAAAGGTTTAACCAGTTCAGGTTTTATTCCAAACTTACTAGCAACCAACGGAGTAACATATGGTAAGGTGGAACCTGGGTCAATCAGTGCATATACATCATATGAGGAGACTGATAATATACCTGTAACAACATCAGGTGATGACTCATGATCCTGTCGTCCTGCCAACACATAAATGCAGTTCTGAGGACCGCTCGAGCTAGATGCTCTGCCTTTGCCTCTACCACGACTCATTGGTGCTTGTGAACCTTGCCTAGGGTGGCGTACTAATGATGACGAACCAACTACAGATCTAGCTGGTTGAGCTATGCTTGCATCACCTCTCGTTGGACAATCCCTTATAACGTGGCTCGAATAATCACAATTATAACAAACACCCAATCCCATATGGCACTATCCGTCATGGTTCTTACCACATTGAGGACATCATGGAAAGGGCGGCCTCATCTAACTTGACTCACCCCTATACTGAGAACCTGAGCCCTAGAATTCTGACCAAACCCTAAATATGTGGAACGATCAAATCTCTTACCGCCAAACTGAGGGGGTGCGCTAGCCGATGGCTGGGCTTGATACCTCGGGTAGTGTTGCCTCTGACCACCTTGAAACTCACTAAAAGGATCTGAAGACCTCGCTCTCTTATTCTGGGCCCTATTATGCTCATGATCGGCCCTCTATTTCTCTTACGTTCATCTACACCTTGAGCGTATACCTGAATACGAGAAATATCCATATCTGGCTGAAGTGAGACCGACATACAATTCTTAAGCAAGTGTGGCTCTAACCCCATCATGAACCAGTGAACTCGATCCTCCATCTTAGATACAATAGTGGGAGGATACCTAGCCAACGAATCAAACTGAAGACTGTACTCCCGAACACTCATGTTTCCTTGTCGAAGGGTTAAAAACCTATCAACTTTAGCCCGCCTAAGCTCTGGTAGCAAATAATAACGAAGAAAAGCTTCTGTAAGCTCCTGCCATACTGTTTGTTGGATGGGAATTCTCACCTCTAGACAACTCCCAAGACTCGTACCAATTAACTACAACATCCTGAAGTCTATAGGAAGCTAACTCAATTGACTCAGTCGTGGTGGCCTTTATTACCCCTAAATTCCTCTGCATTCTATCGATAAATACCTGAGGGTCTTTGTTTGGATCTGCCCCAGTGAATATCGGAGGGTCAAATTAATGAAATCACGAACCCTTGCACTGACAGACCTAACTACATGACCAATACCTACTTCCTGACACCGAGCCTGGGCGGCTACTAATCGAGTTAATAACTGAATAGCATCTCTCATCTCCTGACCTGGTGTATCTGGCTGAGGGACTAAACGCACAAGGGTGGGCGCTGGAGCTGGTGCCCCTCGAAACTCTTCTGGAGAGGATAGAGTATGTGAAGTCTGAGATGGAATCTCACTATGAGACTCTCCCTGAGCCCTGGTAACTTGTGGTGCTCGACTAGTAGTCTCACCAGCCATAGACTTTCCCTTCTAGGCAGTTGTAGTCTTCGGAGGCAATGGTGAAAATGTAACATATCGTTAGGAACATGACTTCTTATATCGCACGATCTAAGATAAGAAGAGAGGATAACATCCTATATGTCCTACAGCCTCATGTTTATAAGTGTAGCGAACAACACACCCATAAACAAGACTCTACTAGACACGGTCTGTAGACAACCCTAGGACAGAACTGCTCTGATACCACTTTTGTCATGACCCAAACCGATGAATCGCGATGGTTGTCGAGTCCTACCTGTCGAACACCCTTAAGCATGCGTCTAAGATATAAACATGAATGACATCTGCTGAACCACTAGAATAGAATACGTAAGGAAACCTGTCCAAAATTCATATATACATACACGTGCATAATACGAAGGGCGAGCCGACAAGGCTGCTATAGAAAGCTACATATCAAAAACCGAAAACTGGCAAAGGCCACATACTATCCAACTATACATACTATCTTAGACCTCTAATAGAAATACAACTGTACAAAGACGAAACTGAGCCACATCATACCTATATATATATATATATATATATACACACACACACACAAGCATATTGTACCAAAATCAAAAGCAGCTCCAGATCAAGTGGAGCACGCCAATTCTCGTTGATCAAGGATCCTACAAAAGGGGACTATCAGCTTGCCTACCTACACCTGCGGGCATGAAACACCGACCCCAAGAAATAGGGCGTTAGTTCGAATACTGTGCTGAGTATGTAAGGCATGAAAATCAGTACATAAAAGGCATAGATGAAACATACAATGAAGAAATTTATTTGTATGTTTGAATAACTTTGTAAATTCTGATACATTTATAATGTCATGCACATGCATATAAATGTAGTGCCATGCATGGGTATTGTGACGACTCGTCCAGTCGTCTCATGATTTACCGCTCCTTTTTCTCCATTTCTATTTCTTTATGCTTTGTTATCCATGTTTTATGGTATCGGGTTGGTCGGATCGAATCCGGAATGATTTTGGAAAGGTTTGAGACACTTAGTCTCTTTTAAGGAAGTTTAAGTTGGAAAAGTCAATCAGATGTTGATTTATGTGTTAGAGGGATTGGATGTGAGTTCCGATGGTTCAGTTAGCTTCGGGAGGTGATTTATGACTTAGGAGTGCGATCGGAATGAGTTTTGGAGGTTCGGAGTTGATTTAGGCTTGAATTGGCGAAGTTGAGATTTTGGCGATTTCCGTTTGATAGGCGAGATTTTGATATAGGGGCCGGAATGGAATTCTGAGAGTTGCAGTAGTTTCGTTGTGTCATTTGGGATGTGTGTGCAAAGTTACAGGTCATTCGGACGTGGTTTGGATGGGTTTTTGATCAAAAACGGAATTCGGAAGATTTTTGAAAGTTTGGCTTGAATCCGATGTACTTTGAGTGATTTGATGTTGTTTGAGGTGTTTTGATGTGCCTCGGGGTGATTTCGGATGGTTAACGGGAAGTTTGGATTGTTGTTGCAGCTGCTGAATTGCTGCTTCTGGTATTTTTGCACCTGCGGATTGGGGACCGCAGGTGCGGTGCCGCATATGCGAGAGAGTGGCTGTAGAAGTGACCAGAGGTATGTTTAACTAGGACCGCAGAAGTAGCTAGGAGAACCGCATATGCGATGTCGCAGATGCGGGCGAGGAACCGCAGATGCGGATGGCTAGGAACTTAAGTGATTCCACATAAGTGGGCGTTTAACCGCAATTGCGGTACCGCAAAAGCGGGTATGGGACCGCAGATGTGAAAAGGTCTAGGCAAAAGGTATAAATTGCCTTCTTCATGAAAGTTTGCTAAGTTTATCATTTTTGAAGATGGGAAAGAGGCTAAGGCATAGGATTTCAAGAGGAATCAAAGGATATCAGTTGGGTAAGTTCCCTAAGCTTAATTACTTGGGTTTAAGATCATTTTTCTATTGTTTAATTATGGTTTTAGTGGAGATTAAGGAAGAAAAATTGGGGATTAGGGATTGAGTTTAAGAGGCCTCTAAATGGGGATTTGAGGGGTCATTTGGACTCCGATTTCAGTGTTTTTGATATGTATAGACTCATGGAAGGATAAGGATTCCATTGATGTGGAAATTATCGAATTCTAAGACGTAGGCCTAGGGGTCGGGTTTTGGTAATTTCAGGATTTGTGCCATTTATTGATTGTTTTCGCTTGGGCTTTGTTCCATTTACATATTTTGATGTCCTCATTTTCATTTTGGATAGATTCGATGCGAATGGAGGTCGATTCAAGGGGCAAAGGCATCGCGAGCTAGATATTTGACCGGTTCGAGGTGAGTAATGATTGTAAATGTTGTTCTGAGGGTTTGAAACTCCGGATTGCACATCGTAGTGCTATATTGAGGTGAGGCACACGCTTGATAACAAGTGCGGGGTCGTGCAATATTGGGGATCGTGACTTGGTCCGTCCTTATTGATGATTTTGCCGCGAATTTGATTGAAAACTAATTACTATCATTATTATTTGGGCTGAATGCCATATTTGGGCCTAGTGCCAACTATTTGAACCCTTAAGGGCTTTTTATTGATATTTCCTCACTATTTTGACTTTATACTTGAACTCAGTCATGTTATTTTCCACTGTTTTCATGCTCAGCCATGTTTACTCAACTTTAAGACTTAAATGATATTTTAAATGATGTATGGGCTGAGAAACAATGTTTTATTATTGCCCGAGGGGCATGTGAGGATTTTTGTCTGAGTAAGGCCGAGGGCCTATATTATGAGGAAATATTTGATACTGATTATGAGGCTGAGGGCCTGAGATATGTACGCCACGACGTGGCTTGATTGTTATAAGGCCGAGGGCCTAGAGATGATGCCACGAGGTGGCTTGATATTGCACTTGGGCCGTAAGGGGCCCCTCCAGGAGTCTGTACACCCCCAGTGAGCGCGGGTATCCATTGTGATGTGAGATTGAGCCCGAGGGGGTGGTATTGTTCTATGTGATTGCCCGAGGGGCTGGTACTGTTCTGAGATGTTGCCTGAGGGGCGGATTTGTTGATACTGTGCCCGAGGGACGAGCCTTTATGTGTTTACTTTTCATAATTGACTGTCAATTACATGCTTAATTATTGAAAAAAGGCTTTTCATGAAACTACGTTTGAGTTAAAGGATTTTACCTATCTTTCACTGGTTTACTGTTTTAATTGTTTTACTGCTTCATTATAGAATGCTTTGTGCCTTACGTGATTTCTTGCTTTCAGTCTTTATTTGCAGTTGTTACTCACTGAGTTGGAGTACTCACTTTACTCCCTCCACCCTGTGTGCAGATTCAGGCGTAGCTGATCCCGCTCCCGAGTGCTGATCATTTCCAGCTTCAGGCGGATACGAGGAGTCTTCAGGTAGCTATTGGCGTTCGCAGCCCAGAGCTCCTCCCTATCTCTTTTCCTTTATGTTCTTAGTTCCTTACTAAACTTTGTAGTTACTTTGGAGTATTCAGTATTATTAGATGTTCGTGACTTATGACACCCCAATATCAGGCTGTGTTTGGGCTGTATTCCGCACATTATACTATCTTTTGCTTAGACTGTTTATTACTGTTTAAGTGCTTAAAAAGTGAATTGGGTTTAATTATCTAGCCTTGTATTCAGGAGAGGCATCATCACGACCGGGTTCGGGTTTAGGGTCGTGACAAGTTGGTATCAGAGCCTAGGTTACATAAGTCTTACAAGTCATGAGCAGGTTTAGTAGAGTCTTGCGGATTGGTATGGAGACGTTTGTATTTATCCTCGAGAGGTTGCATATCCTTTAGGAAAAACCTCATATTCTTAAAACTCTTGTCGTGCGAACTTGTTGATCCGAGTACTAAACTTTTGTTGTTCTATTCTCTCATAGATGGTGAGGACACGCGCTACCGGTCAGGATGGACGACCACCAGTACCACCAGCCGTGGCCACCAGAGGCCGAGGACACGGTCATGGTTGTGGTAGGGGCAGGGCAGCACTTACAAATCCACCAGCTACCCCAGTTCAGGATCAAGTCCCAGTTATGGATGCTCCTGCATCACTAGCTCAGGCATCAGATGTGCCCATTGTGATTCCGCGTCTTCAGGAGGCCTTGGCTCAGATCTTATTAGTTTGCACTGGCCTAGCTAAGACGGTTTCATCCACTACATCCACAGCTACTTCTCAGGATGGGGGGGGGGGCAGTCAGACTCTCGCTGCTTGCACACTTGAGTAGGTCGTGTAGGGACTTCAGATGCCGGGGGCACATCCAGCCCAGTCGGTTGCAGCTGCTCAGGACTATGTAGTTCCTGTTATGACAGAGGATGAGCAGTGTAAATTGGAGAGGTTTGGTAGGCTTTAGCCTCCGACCTTCAATGGTGCAGAGGGCGAGGGTGCCTAGGGTTTCTTAGATAAGTGCTAGAGGATGCTTCGTACAGTGGGTATTCTGGAGACCAGCGGGGTCACTTTCACTACTTATCAGTTTTCTAGAGTTGCCTTTACTTGGTGGGAGGATTTTGAGAGGCACAGGCCTGTTGGTGAAGCACCCCTTACCTGGAAGTAGTTCTCCGTTCTCTTTCTGGAGAAGTATGTGCTGCAATCCCGCAGAGAGGAGCTGTGTAGAGAGTTCGAGTGGTTGCGTTAGGGAGAGATGACTGTGATGCAGTACAAGATGAGGTTCTCCGAGTTAGCTCGTCATGCTATTTAGATGGTTCCGACAGATAGAGAGAGGATTATGAGGTTTGTTAATTTGCCTCACTTATCAGCTTCATATTCTCATGACCAAGGAGAGGGTTATTGGTGCTACGTTTGAAGAGGTTGTGGATATTGCCCGTGAGATTGAGTTTGTGATGGCCAAGAGCGCGAGGAGAGGAAGGCCAAGAGGTCTCGAGGATCTTGTAGTTACAGCGGTAATTCTTCGAGGTGTCAATTTCAGCACGGCAGAGGCCGTCCATTCAGGCATGCTCAGCTAGCTTGCCCAGGTTATCGTGGGGCGTCATTGGGTCATGGTTCTCACAGTTCTCATCAGGTCCAGTCATCACTTAGTGCCCTTCCAGCTCAGAGTTCGTCTCGTGCTCAATCAGTCTAGGGCTCTTCTATGCCGAGTGCATCTGCTAGTCACTCCGGTGCGAGGGGTTCCCTTCAATCCCCTTCTCTAGCATCTGGGAGTTGTTATGAGTGTGGTTGTCATGACCCAAACTGATGGGCCTCGACGGGCACCCGGTACCTTACTCAATCGAGCACCAACGTAACATATCTTTCTTATTACATCATCATATACACGTGACATACGAGCCTAATAGGCCAACATAATCATTTATAAACTCAAAACATAGGCCGATAAGGCCGTACAATCTTCCACATACACGATATATGTCTACAAGCCTCTAAGAATACATAAATGTCATAAAGGTCGGGATAGAGTCCCACCATACCAAACAATACACATCTAAATCATACTAACCCAACAAGCAACTCCGAAGCAAATAGAGCGCACCAACATCTCCCGCTGAGCTGATAGCCTACTTGGAGGGCTCTCGACCTGTCTATCGAGACCTGCGGGCATGAAACGCAGCATCCCTAGGCAAAAGGGACTTTAGTACGAATAATGTACCGAGTATATAAAGCACATAAATACATACATAAGAGACATGGAAGAAATATAGAGTACATGACTCAACCTGTAAGTCTGAATAACTTTGTAACTCATAAATTATTTTTAGCGTCATGCATATGCGTATGAATGTCATGTCGTGCATAGGTACATGTTCATAACATCATCAGCCTCTGAGGGTATCCCATCATATCATATCGGCTACTGTGGGCAAAATCATCATCGTATACCAGCTGATCAGGTGGTGGTGCGTATATAACGCTATAACCTTTCCCATATCCCATATACATATATATACATACATATATACACGTATATAATTCCGTTTGAATACATACATATATATATGTGTATATAACGCCATTTGAATACATACCCATATATGCGTATATAACGCCGTTTGAATCATATTTCAGCCACTGTGGGCAACATCATCATGTACCAACTGATCAGGTGGTGGTGTGTATATAATGCCATAACCTTTTCCCATATCCCATATACATATATTTACATATATACGCATATATAACGCCATCTGGTCATGGGTCAATGCACGTGGATGCAATGCATGAAAAGTACGTTAATAAAACCATTCAGAATGTCATAAGACCATTTTGCCCCTTGAGCAATATCATAAAGTAACATCCTTTCAACTTTGGTATTTTTCTGAGACCCATGAACAGATGATAAAATATTATGACACCTGGAAATTAAAGAACATAGATATTTCTATTACTTCTATGAGTAGAGTCACTTTTGGAATTTGTGCATTTGCACGTTTCGTTCATATCGTAGGGATCATGCCAAAAGAAAGAAGGGATAGCCTTAACATACCTGGAGTAGGAACAACTCCGTATAATTATCCCATTGGAAACCTTTGTGGATTGAATTTAAAACCCAAAAATTGGATTGAAGCTTGTGCGCTTTTGAATCTTGAGGAACGAAATTGGTGTTGGGCTTGAATATTTGGACGAAATTGAACTGGATTCTGTCCCTACGTTTTGGTTTAAACCACAAGCAAATTGATTGTTTTAGACCCTTTTAGCCAAGAAATGATATCAAACATTCCTGGATAACGTTTAAGATTCAAGTCTTATTTAAGACTTTAAGTTTTGGACTCTTTCAATTTAAGACACATATACCTATATTCATGAGTCATTCTTGCAAATTAGTGGCCTTGTGCCACGTTTTTCTTTTGTAGTTGATTAAATTTTGTCCGCTTATTAGTTAATCGGGTAATGTTCCGTTACCTGGTAATTAATCAATTACCTGCAAAATCGAGAATTATTCCCACTTACTTAAAATATTACTCACTTTTCACATACCTTATACACCTTTCTATCATGGCCATGTAGTACCTTGTATGGCACTAATCCATAAATACCAGGTATTTTAGCTCGGGCCGTATTTTATCCCAGAATGCCAAACTTGGACAAAATTCATTTTCTTAGACTTGCTTCCCCTTTCACCTTCATGAATTTACTAATTACTTGTGAAATAGCATCATCCTTATAATCCCCAAATAATCTCTTCCTTGGACTGATGTCAATTATCTTACGACAAATTCAACGTAAAATATTGCAGGGTGAAACATCGTCGTAACTTATTACTGTGAAATGTAATATCACCGTAATGTAATACTCTCGGGTACAACATTGCCGTAATATAATACTGCGGGATGTAATATTGACGTAATATTGCAGGGCACAACAGTGGTGAGATGGGTCATAAGTGGAGGCAGTGCCCTCGTCGTCTTGCAAGTTCATCTCAGCAGAGGGGTCAGTCATCGGCTTCAGCGCCAATTACTTCACCACCACCTGCCCAACCAGCTAGGGGTGGAGGTCAGTCTGCTAGGGATTGCCCTAGAGGGGGAGGTCGATCAGGTGGCGGTCAGGCCCATTTCTATGCACTTCCAGGCAGACCCGATGTTATTGCTTCAGATGCTATTATTACAGGTATTGTTTAGTCTGCCATAGAGATGCATCTATATTATTTGATCCTGGCTCCACCTTTTTTTATGTGTCATCATACTTTGCTCGTTATTAAGTATGTCCCGTGAGTTTCTTGCTTCACCTGTTCATGTATCTACCATGGTGGGTGCTACTGTTGTTGTAGATCGTGTGTGTCGGTCATGTGTGGTGATTATTGGGGGGTTTGGAGACCCGTGTGGATCTTTTATTATTGTGTATGGTAGATTTTGATGTCATTTTGGGCATGAATTGGCTATCTTCGTGTCGTGTTCATGCTAAAACAGTCATATTGGCTATACCGGGTGTGCCACGGATCGAGTCTTGAGGTGTGACTGATTATGTTCCCAGTAGAGTGATCTCATTCTTGAAACCCAGCGTATGATTGGGAAGGGTTGTCTTTCGTATCTAGCCTTTGTGAGGGATGTCAGTGCTGAGACTCCTAGTATTGATTTTGTTCCAGTTGTGAGAGATTTTCTCTATGTGTTTCCTACAGACCTGCCGGGCATGCCACCAGATAGGGATATTCATTTTGGTATTGACCTAGTGTTGCGCACTCAGCCCATTTCTATTCCGCAGTATCGTATGGCACCAGCGGAGTTGAAGGAATTAAAAGAGCAGCTTCAGTAACTCCTTAATAAAGGGTTCATTCGGCCTAGTGTGTCACATTGGGGTGCGTCGGTTCTATTTCTGAAGAAGAAGGATAGCACTATGAGAATGTGCATTGATTATAGGCAATTGAACAAAGTAACAATTAAGAACAAGTATCCTTTGCCTAACATTGATGATTTATTCGACCAGCTTTAGGGAGCGAGAGAGATCTCCAAGATTGATCTCCATTCGGGTTATCACCAGTTGAAGATCAGGGACTCGAATATTCTTAAGTTAGCTTTCAGGACCCGATACGGTCATTATGAATTCTTGGTGATGTCTTTTGGGCTGACCAATGCCCCATCAGCGTTCATGCATTTGATGAACAATGTGTTTCGGCCTTATCTTGACTCGTTTTTCATAGTCTTCATTGATGACATTCTGGTGTATTCACATAGTCAAGAGGAGCATGCGGAGCATTTGAGAGTTGTGTTGCAGAGATTGAGGGAGGAGAAGTGTTATGCAAAGTTCTCCAAGTGTGAGTTTTGGCTCGATTCAGTGACAGTCTTGGGACACGTGGTGTCTAGTGAGGGTATTTAGGTTGATCCGAAGAAGATAGAGGCGGTACGGAGTTGGCCCAGACCGTCCTCAGCCATATAGATTCGTAGCTTTCTTGGTTTGGCGGGGTATTATCGCCTTTGTTTAGGGATTCTCATCTATCGCATCGCCCTTGACCAAGTTGACTTAGAAAGGTGCTTCATTTGTATGGTCGGATGAGTGTGAGGAGAGCTTTTAGAAGCTCAAGACAACTTTGACCATAGGTCTAGTGTTAGTTTTGTCGTCAACTTTAGGTTCATATACCGTGTATTGTGATTCTTCGAGAGTTGGGATTGGTTGTGTGTTGATGCAAGAGGGTAGAGTTATTGCTTATGCTTCTAGTCAGTTGAAGCCCCATGAGAAGAACTACCCCGTTCATGATTTGGAGTTGGCTGCCATAGTTCATGCATTGAAGATTTGGAGGCATTACTTGTATGGCATATCTTGTGAGGTGTTCACTGATCAACGCAGTCTTCAGCACTTGTTCAAGCAGAAGGATCTTAATTTGAGGCAGTGGAGATAGTTGGAGTTGCTTAAGGACTATGATATCACTATATTGTATCATCCGGGAAAGGCCAATGTGGTGGCTGATGCTTTGAGCCAAAAGGCAGTGAGTATGAAGAGTTTGGCATATATTCTAGTTGGGGAGAGACCTCTTGTAGTTGATATTTAGTCCTTGGCCAGTCGGTTCGTGAGGTTGGTTTTTTGGGAGCCCAGTCGGATATTGGCTTGTGTTGTTTCTCGGTCTTCTTTATATGATCGCATTAGAGAGCGCCAGTATGATGATCTCCATTTGCTTGTCCTTAAGGACAGAGTTCAGCATGATGATGCTAGAGATGTGACCATTGGTGATGATGGGGTGTTGAGGATGCAGGGCCGGATTTGTGTGCCCAATGTGGATGGGCTTCGGGAGTTGATCCTTGAGGAGGCCCATAGCTCGCGGTATTCCATTCATCCGGGTGCCGCGAAGATGCATCAGGATCTAAGATAACATTATTGGTGGAGAAGAATGAAGAAAGACATTGTGAGATTTGTAGCTCGGTGTCTCAATTGTCAGCAAGTGAAATTTGAGCAGCAGAGACCGGGTGGCTTGCTACAGCAGATGGATATCCCAGAGTGGAAGTGGGAGAGGATCACTATGGACTTTGTTGTTGGACTTCCACGGTCTTTGAGAAAGTTCGATGCTATTTGGGTGATTGTAGATTGGCTGACCAAGTCTGCGCACTTCATTCCTACGTGTACTACTTATTCTTCAGAGCGGTTGGAAGAGATCTATATCCGGGAGATTGTTCGGTTACATGGTGTCCTCATTTCCATCATTCCAGATAGGGGCACTCAGTTTACATCGCATTTTTGGAGGTCTATGCAGTGAGAGTTGGGTACTCAGGATGAGTTGAGCACAACTTTTCACCCTCAAACGAACGGGTAGTCCGAGATCACTATTTACATATTGGAGGACATGTTGTATGCTTGTGTCATTGATTTCGAAGGGTCATGAGATCAGTTTCTACCACTTGCAGTGTTTGCTTGTACAACAACTACTAGTCGAGTATATAGGTGGCTCCATATGAGGCTTTGTATGGGAGGCGATGTAAATCTCTAGTTGGTTGGTTCGAGCCCGGTGAGGCAGGCTATTGGGGATAGATTTGGTGTAGGATGCTTTGGAGAAGGTGAAGGTGAATCAGGAGAGGCTTCGTACAGTGCAGTCGAAGCAAAAGAGTTATGCTGACAGGAAGGTTCGAGATGTGTCCTACATGGTAGGTGAGAAGGTTCTGTTGAATGTTTCGCCCATGAAGGGTATTATGAGATTTGGAAAGAAAGGGAAAATTGAGTCCGCGGTTCATTGGGCCTTTTGAGGTGCTTCGGAGGATTGGGGAGGTGGATTATGAACTTGCTTTCCCACCCAGCTTGTCGAGTGTACATCCGGTATTTCATATTTCTATGCTCCGAAAGGATATTGGGGACCCGTCTCCATGTTTTGGAATTCAGCACGGTTTAGTTGGATGATGATTTGACCTATGAGGTGGAGCCAGTAACTATTTTGGGTCGACAGGTTCGAAAGTTGAGGGCAAAGGATATAGCTTCAGTGAAAGTACAGTAGAGAGGTCGGCCCATGGAGGAGGTTACCTAGGAGACCGAGCGGGAGATGCAGAGCATATATCCTCACTTGTTTGAGGCTTCAGGTATGTTTCTTGATTTGTTCGTGGACAAACGTTTGTTTAATTTGGGGAGGATGTGACGACTCGGCCAGTCGTCTCATGAGTTACCACTCTGTTTTCCCCATTTCTATTTCTTTATGCTTCGTTATCCATGTTTTGTGGTATCGGATTGGTCGGATCGAATCCGGAATGATTTTGGTAAGGTTTGAGACACTTAGTCTCTTTTAAGGAAGTTTAAGTTGGAAAAGTCAACTGAATATTGACTTATGTATTAGAGGGCTCGGATATGATTACAATGGTTCGGTTAGCTTCGGGAGGTGATTTATGGCTTAGAAATGCGATTGGAATGAGTTTTGGAGGTTCAGAGTTGATTTAGGCTTGAATTGGCGAAGTTGTGATTTTAGCGATTTTCGGTTGATAGGCTAGATTTTGATATAAGGGTCGGAATGGAATTCCGAGAGTTGTAGTAGTTCTGTTGTGTAATTTGAGATGTGTGTGCAAAATTTTATGTCATTCGGACATGGTTTGGTTGGGTTTTTTTATCAAAAGCGGAATTCGGAAGATTTTTTATTGTTTGGCTTGAATCCGATGTGTTTTGGGTGATTTGATTTTTTTGAGGTGTTTTGATGATTGGAAAGAGTTTGAATAAGGTATTAGGATATGTTTGTGCTTTTGGTTGAGGTCCCGGGGGCCTCGGGGTGATTTCGGAAGGTTAACGGGAAGTTTGGATTATTGTTGTAGCTACTGAATTGCTGCTTCTGGTATTTTCGCACCTGCGGATTGGGGACCGCAGGTGTGGTGCTGCATATGCGAGAGAGTGGCTGTAGAAGCGACCAGAGGTATGTTTGACTGGGACCGCAGAAGCAACTAGGAGAACCGCAACTGCGATGTCGCAGATGTGGGCGAGGAACCACAGATGCGGATGGCTAGGAACTTAAGTGATTCCGCAGAAGCAGACGTTGAACCGCAATTGCTGTACCGTAGAAGTGGGTATGGGACCGCAGATGCGAAAAGGTCTGGGCAAAAGGTATAAATTGTATTCTTCGCGAAAGTTTGCTAAGTTTATCATTTTTGAAGATGGGAAAAAGGCTAAGGCATAGGATTTCAAGAGGAATCAAAGGATATCAGTTGGGTAATTTCCCTAAGCTTAATTACGTGGGTTTAAGATCATTTTTCTATTGTTTAATCATGGTTTTAGTGGAGATTAAGGAAGAAAAATCGGGAATTAGGGCTTGAGTTTAAGAGGCCTCTAAATGGGGATTTGAGGGGTCATTTGTACTCCGATTTCAGTGTTCTTGATATGTATAGGCTCGTGGGAGGATAAGGATTCTGTTGATGTGGAAATTATCGAATTCCGAGACATGGGCCCGGGGGTCGAGTTTTGGTAATTTCGAGATTTGTGCCATTTATTGATAGTTTTCGCTTGGGCTTCGTTCCATTTGCATATTTTGATGTCATCGTTCTGATTTTGGATAGATTCGACACGAGTGGAGGCCGATTCGAGGGGCAAAGGCATTGCAAGCTAGAGATTTGACTGGTTCGAGGTGAGTAATGATTTAAATGTTGTTCTGAGGGTTTGAAACCCCGGATTGCACATCGTAGTGCTATATTAAAGTGAGGCATACGCTTGAACGAGCATGGGGTCGTGCACTTTTGGGTATCGTGTCTTGGTCTATCCCGATTGATGATTTTACCGCGTATTTGATTGAAAACCAATTGCTATCATTATTATTTGGGCTGAATTCCATATTTGGGCCTAGTGCAAACTATTTGAACCCTTCGGGGCTTTTTATTGATATTTTCTCACTATTTTGACTTTATACTAGAACTTAGTCATGTTATTTTCCACTGTTTTCACACTTAGCCATGTTTACTCAGTTTTAAGACTTAAATGATATTTTAAATGATGTTGGGCTGAGAAACACTGTTTTACTATTGCACGAGGGGCTTGTGAGGATTTTTGACTGAGTAAGGCCGATGGCCTATGTACGCCACGAGGTGGCTTGATTGTTATGAGGATGAGGGCCTAGAGACGATACCACGAGGTGGCTTGACATTGCGCTTGGGCTGTAAGGGGCCCATCCAGGAGTCTGTACACCCCCAGTGAGCGCGAGTACACATTGTGATGTGAGATTGCGCCCGAGGGACTGGTATTGTATTATGTGATTGCCCGAGGAGCTGGTAGTGTTCTGAGATGTTGCTTGAGGGGCGGATTTGTTGATACTATGCCCGTGGGGCGAGCCTTTATGTGTTTGCTTTTCATAATTGACTGTCAATTACCTGCTTAATTATTGAAAAAAGGCTTTTCATGAAACTACATTTGAATTAAAGGATTTTACCTATCTTTCACTGGTTTACTGTTTTAATTGTTTTACTGCTTCATTATAGAATGCTTTGTGCCTTACGTGATTTCTTGCTTTCAGTCTTTATTTGCATTTGTTACTCACTGAGTTGGAGTACTCACTTTACTCCCTGCACCTTGTGTGCAGATTCACGCGTAGCTGAACCTGCTCCCGAGTGCTGATCATTTCCAGCTTCAGGCGGATCCGAGGAGTCTTTAGGTAGTTGTTGGCATTCGCAGCCCGGAGCTCCTCCCTATCTCTTTTCCTTTATGTTCTTAGTTCCGTACTGAACTCTGTAGTTACTTTGGAGTATTCGGTGTTATTAGATGCTCGTGACTTGCGACACCCCGTTATCGGGCTGTATTCCGCACATTATACTATCTTTTGCTTAGACTGTTTATTACTGTTTAACTGCTTAAAAAGTGAATTGGGTTTAATTGGCTAGCCTTGTCTTCGCGAGAGGCGCCATCACGACCGGGTTCGGGTTTAGGGTCATGATAGGTATAGGTGTACATAACATCATCAAGCCTCTGAGAGTATCCCGTCATATTGTCTCGGCCACTGTGGGCAACATCATCAACATATACCAACTGATCAGGTAGTGGTGCGTATATAACGTCATAACCTTTTTTCCGTATCCCATATAAATATAATATACATATATACGCGTATATAATGCCATCTGGTCATGGGTCAATGTACATGTATAAATGCATGAAATGCATAAGAAATTCGTTAATAAGATTTCCTTAAATGCCATAAAACTCAATATGCCTTTCGGATAAACTTTATCAAATACGTATTTTTCTGAGACCCATGAATAGACGATATAATGATAAGACTTATGAGAGAATAAGAATATACACAACTCTAGCATTTCTATGAATAGAGTAATTTATGGAGGTTGTGCATTTGCTCGTTTTGTTTGTGTCATTGATCATGCCAAGAGAAAGAAGGGATAGCCTTAACATACCTGGAGTAGGAAAAATCCATACAATATTCTTGGAAAAGATTGCAGCGTACTCCTTTAGAACAGCAAAATTTTACATTGCTACGGTTCTAACATTTCTCATTGGAATGGTTTGGTTGTAATAATTTTGTTGGAAGCTTTTTCAGATGGAGTTTAGCTTCTGTTCTTGAAGTACTTTGAACTTACGAAGAAAGATATATGATTCTTACTTTGTTATTCTCTGTCCAAATGAACCAAACTTTTATAACTTTGAATGTTTGCACGTTGATGACTTATTCACTTTAGGTAGCAACCTAAGCCCATATGACTACTTAGTCATATGTCTTAATAGTGGCCTATTGCCACGTGGGTGGTGGGTGGGAATTTTTAATCTTTATCCACTAATTTATTATTTAATTAGGTAATATCCCCTAACCCGATAATTAACTAATTACCCGCATAATTAAGAATTGTCTCAAATTACTTAAATTACTACTCATTTTTAATACACTTTACGTACCCTACTATTGTGGTCATAGGGTACCTTGTATGGCACTAGTCCATAAATACTGGGTATTATGGCTCAGACCGTATTTTATCCCAAATCAACAACCTTTAACGAAACTTAATTTCTGAGATTCGTTTATCCTTTATCCTTCACAGCACTTACTTATCTCTTGTTATAAATAGCATAAATATGTTAACTTTAAGATAATCTCATCCTCGAGTCTACATCGATTAACTGAAGACAAAACGTTAACATATGAAAACGCGGGACGTAACATTATTGAGTATATTGGGTCGGTTATACTCATACTACACTCTACACTTAATGTGAAGATCCAGGTACATCTTGACTCGGTGGTTGCTAGACTTGGAGCATTATCTTCTTAGAGACTATTGAGGTAGCTGCTTTGGCGTCCGCATACCTCGACTCTTCTTCTTTTCAATTTATTTAGCATTGTTCTATCTTTCCAAACAGTTGTATTAGAAGTTTCTGACTGTGTTGTCATTTATTAGTTCATGTACTCGGTGACACCAAGATCTTTGGGGATTTTGTATTTGAGTCATCGTTATTCTTTTCGGCTATTTATGAGATTTTTACTGTTGAACTCAATATATCATGCTTTTAAATTAAAATGCATAGTTATTTTATGATTGTCGGCTTGCCTAGTACTGTTATAGGCGCCATCACCACATGTTGAAATTTGGATCATGACACTAATAGAAGAAGATCCACGAACTTACAAAGAATTCACATCTTCTGTAGCTTCGATGTTTTGAAAAGATGTCATAAATGCTTAAAAGAAGTCTTTAGTTGATAATAAGACTTGGATCTTGACTGAGTTGCCAAATGGTGAAAATATATTTGTATAAGTAGATATTTAAATAAAGAGTTAAACCAAACAGGTCGAGAGAAAAATTCAAGGCAAGATTAGTTGCAAAAAGGTTCCACAAAAGGAAGAGTTTGATTATTTTGACAATTACTCTCCTGTAGCAAAAATGACAATAATTCGAGTATTGTTAGCTTTGGCTTCCTTATATAATTGGAGATCCATCAAATGGATATTAAAGTCACCTATTTTAACGTTGATTTAGAAGAAGAAGAAGAAGAAGAAGAAGAAGAAGAAGAAGAAGAAGAAGAAGAAGAAATATATAGGGAGAAATCAGAGGAATTTGTTGTACCAAGACAGGAGAATAAGGTTTGTAAACTAGTGAAATCCTTGTATGGGTTAAAACAAGACCTTAAACAATAGCATGAGAAATTTAACCAAGTCACATAGTCAGATAAAATTGTGATAAATGACACAAAGAAGTGTGTTTACAGCAAGACTTTTGACCTTGGATATATATAGTTTACCACCCAACCTTTGGCCCAAATCCCCCTTGCACACTTTCTGTGGACGATAATAACCTTACACAAGAAACCTTTCTAAAGTGTATCTAGTACCCACCTCCTTTGACCAGATCCTGTTAATAAGACATCCGTGTATGTCACGCGTTTGACTTTACTTAATTTTAACCCATTACCTTATAATAACTAACCCGACCCTACTCGACCCAAACTGACCCTACCCGACCCACAGGGTAAAAAGCGTTAAAACCAAACTTACCCAAGTCAGTACTCAAAATCTGATACATCTAGAAGGAGCTACTATAAAGGCGATTCCGGCGACCATCTCAAGCTATGCTTTCATCGTGGATTTCCGGTGGATTTATGCGGTTAATAGGTTAGTAATTTTCTTCTCCTTGCATTACCTGTTTATTTTAGTAGTGGGTGGGGTGAACCTAGGGTTTTTTTGAAATTTCTTCTATTTTGCTTAGGGTTATCGGACTTTTTAAAAGGGGAATCTTTTGTCATTGTCGATATCACTGTGAAGTTGTCGTCTTGTTTCCTTTACAGATAGTTTTTTTATAAAAAATATTTGTCTTGTGTTTGCAAACCGTGTGTAAAGTTAGGGTTTAACTAATTGTTGTAATAGCATTGCTTTGAATAATGTGATATGTTCTTGTCTTTGTCTCCACTTTTATATTTCATATGTAGTTCTTTATTTTCAATTGTTGCATGTGGAAAGTCCATTTATTTGTCCCTTATTTGTTTGCAGATAATGTCTTTTAAAATCATTACCCTCAGGTGGTACCATGATGGGCTATTAGTTCCTGGTAACTTTGCTCGTTATATGGGTGGTAGTCAAGCATTGACTTTATATGTAGATGTGGATTTACTGTCTCTTATTGAACTGATGAACTACACTAGGATCTATGACTTTCAAAATATGGTTGAGTTGTATATTTGTCCAATGGATAGGACATTTAAATTGGTAAATATTCTCACAGACAAGGATATTTTAGACATTTGTAATGAATTGGAAGATGGGAATACCTTAGATATTTATGTGGCTGATACTGCCCTTTTATGTGTTGTTGACATAAATGAGGCTAGTAAAGGGGTTTGTGGGTCTAATAATGGAGCTTTTAAGAGCACAACTATCTTAGAAGAAGAGGAAGATAGTGAATCTGAATCTTAACCTACCCCTGCTCATGAACCTACCCCTTCCCCTTCCCCTTCCCCTTCCCCTTCCCCTTCCCCTTCCCCTTCTCCTTCTCCTGAACCTGCTCCTGCCCCTACACCTTCAAGAGAACAAGAGAGTGGAATAGATAGTGAATCAGACTTTGATAATAGTGAAGGTGAGGATGACAATGAGAATGATTTAGACTTTGACAATAGTGATAGTGATGAGAGTGATGGAGTAGATTTACATGTTCCTGATGATAAGGATTATGGATCTGATGTTCATGAAGAATTTGTAGAGTGTAGGGATGAACTGAGGAAGTATATGAGGAAAAGGAGTGAAAGGCCAAAAGATAAAGGTGATGCAGGAGTTGATATTGGTTTTGATGAATTAAGAACTGGTAGCAAGCAAGATAGGTACACAGGCTTAGTAGGGACAGATGAGCCTTACTTTGGGTCTTCCGATGCTGAATGTTTTCCTTTAGATGCTGAAGATGAATTTGATGAAGAACATAAGGAGAAAATGGTTGTCAAGAGGAGGAAGAAAGCCCTGATATTTGATTCAACTGTCAAGAAAATAACTTGGGAGTTGGGGCTGATTTTTGAGAGTGTTGAACAATTTAGGTTTGTAGTTAGTAAGTATGCAATTCAGAAAGGAGTTCAAATTGAAAAGTATATTAATGAACCTGGTAGGGTGAAGGTAAGATGCATGCATCCAAAATGTCCATGGATCTTAGCTGCAAGCAAAGATGGCAGATCGAACAATTTTAAGGTAAAAAGGTATTGTCCTATCCACAAATGTTACAAAACAAATAAAAACAAGTTTTGCAACACCAGATACCAAGCAAAGCATTACAGGGATAAGATTGTGTGTCAACCAAATATGAAAGTTTGGGAGCTAAAGAAACTTTCTAAGGATGAACTGGACATGTATGTTGGTAGGTCTACTGTACATAGTGCTAGAGCAAAAATTCCGAAGGAGATAATAGGTGATGTGCATGCTGAGTTCAAGAGACTGTATGATTATAGAGATATTCTATTACAGACAAATCCAGGTACAACTTGTGTTGTGAAGGTAGAAGATCAAGGTGAAAGCAAGCTTGTCTTCAATTCATTTTATGTTTGCTTCTATGCTATGAAAAAAGGATGGTCTGAAGGTTGGAAAAGGATAATTGGCCTTGATGGTTGTTTTCTGAAAGGCATTTGTAAGGGTCAACTTCTTGTAACAGTATCAAAGCATGGAAATAATCAGATGTTTCCTATAGCTTAGGCTATTGTAGAGGTTGAGAAAAGTTTCACTTGGACATGATTTCTGAAGTGTGTGACTCATGACTTAGAGTTACTTTGGAAGGGATCTTACTATCATGTCTGATATGCAAAAGGTGAATATATTCTTCTGTTTCTGTTTTCTGTCAATATTTATTTTTTCAAATTTCTATTTCTATTGGCAACTAATTCAATTCTTTTTATGTTTAAGGGATTGCTTAAAGCTGTATCAGAAGTGCTGCCTAAAAGTGAACATAGGTGGTGTGCCAGACATATATTAGCAAACTGGTCCAAAGATTGGAGAGGATTAAAGAGGAGAAACAACTTTTGGAGGTATGCTAGAGCATCATGTCTGGCAGAACTGAATTTTCACCTGGACAGTTTGAATATTCTTGGGAATGGGATATGTGAGAGCCTCTTGAGGTATAACAAGGAAACCTGGTGCAGAGCATACTTCAACTGTGACAAGAAATGTGATATAATTGACAACAATATATGCGAGACATTTAATGCTTGGATACTTGCTGCTCGGCACAAGACAATTATCACAATGTTGGAGGAAATTAGAGTAAAGATGATGGAGAGAATAGGAATGTTGAGGGAGTTTGCAGATACATGGATATGTGATATATCCCCAATTGCTATGAAGGTGTATCAGGAAAACATGGCCCAATCTATGAGGTGTACAATCAAGTGGAATGGTGAATATGGCTATGAGGTTGAGGATACCTCATTAAGAGTTGTGCTAAAGCATTGTGTGAATATGCAAGCTCAAACTTGTACATGCAGGTCATTGATGCTGAAGGGTATCCCTTGTGCTCATGCCATCACTGCTATGAATTTCAAGAACCTTGACTCAATTAACTACATATCTCACTAGTACCACAAATCCACCTATCTGAAGGCATATTCAACATTCATCCAGCCTGCGCCAAACATGCAGATGTGGCCAAATCTACCAATCCACCAATTGAACCCCCACCAATTAAAAAGATTCCTGGCATACAAAGAAGAATTAAAGAAAAGAAGAAACTGAACATCTTACTTCTGGAAAGCTTTCAAGAAGGGGTATGGAGATGATATGTTCAAACTGTGGTGGATATGGACACAACAAGCGAAGCTGCCCTAAGAAAGCAAGGCCTGCAGATTCTACTCCAGCAAATGCTTCATATATACAAAGATGTGGAGGAAGAGGAAGAGACAGAGCAAGAGCAAGAGGAACAGGAACTGTAGGCAGAGCTTCAACTCCAACTACTTCTACCCCTGCTACTGTTAGTAGAGGAAGAGGAACTGGTAGTGGTAGGGGAAGTTCTGGTTTGGACTATTTCAATCAAGCAGTGGCTTCACAAGTTTTTCTGTAAGTAGTTCAAAGTTAATTTTATATCTTGTTTGCTTTAACAACTTTACTGAATATTTTCTATTTTTGGCAGTCTGGTGGAGGTAAGCCAAGAGTGGTCTCTCATGGTAGTGAAAAGAGGTCCTCGACAGATATTCTGGAGTGTGCATGTAAGCCAAGAAGTGGTGTAAAATGGAATGGTAGACCAGCTATTACTAGAAGATAACTTGAAAGAACTGCTGCAACTCGTTCAAGAACTACCGCATCTCAATCCAATTTAAGTCAAGCAAGTTCATCATCCCAGCCATACAAGAACAACCACTAAATTCTATTATTGTCACTATTAATTTATTTTGGAACTGCTATAATTTCCCTTTGGAACTGTAATTTATTTTGGAACGGCTGTTAGGTTAATTTGGAACTGCTATTTAGGTTTGTTCTTAGTGTTGTTATTTTGTTAAGGCAGCCTGCGGTTATTTTGGTATGCTGTAAAACTAGGCAGTGTATATTTTTGTTAAGGCAGGCTGCTGCTATTAGGTGAGTGTAATGAACACCTTTACTCTATGATGAAATATATTTTTAGTGTTGTTTGATAATTTCTAGGTAGATGTGTCTTTAGTGTTGTATGAATGTTGTTATTTTAGTATGTTGTTAAGCATTTGTGCTGTTATTTCTGGAAAATTTCAGCATTTGAGTTGTATATCAGCCATTATTTGACTGTGTTTCAGTGTTTTATCAGTCATAATTTGAGGTGTGTTTTAACTGCACTATCAGCTCACACAACAACAAAGTCAAACGAAACAACATTAACAATTGCCAAAAAAATCATTCAACTCACACAACAACAAACTCAAACAAAACAACATTAAAAATTGCCAACAGATTTCATTCATTTCTAACAAAGGAATACAAAATCTATCAAAAAACTTTATTCATTTTCTTACATTATATAACAATCTTTAGAACTACCTAACATAATCAACTTCAACACAATTGCAATTAAAATCAGCACACACAATCTCCTTCAATTTCTTTGGTTTCTATTTTCCTTCAACAATGCATCAAATGCTCTCTTCTTCTTCAGCAACCCCAAAATTACCATTTTCAAGTGCTCTGGATTTGGGGGTCAAACCGCATAAAGAAATTACATGTCGATCGACTGTCCCTCTGAAAAATTGAAGAGAAAAAATTATTACCGAATATAAAATCGATTAGAAAAGTACAATTGATATTTACCTCATAAAATGGACATCCGTAAAATCGACGACCCGGATTATCAACACTCCATGACTGTATCACCACAACTTCTTCACCACAATAGCAAAATTTTCTCAGATTATGCTTTTTCCCAAACCTTAAAATTGAGCCCTAGAAATTTAACCCTTATGTCAAAAAAGAGAAGGAAGAAATAGATGACGATTGTAATATTGGCTTCGAGCTTCAAGAAGAGGAATAAATTTTGGCTTCAAGAAGATAAAATTTTCTTCAATTTAGAGCTTTCAAGGAGGAAGAAGATGATGAAAATCGGGTCCTAGTATAGATAGAAATGGGTTAAGGACCTTTTAATCTTTTAAAAATGGTCGTTGTAATGTGTTTTTGATCGTTTATTAAAGACAGAAATTGTCTTGAAATACTATCCACGTGCTTGGTCCAGTTTGTATTACATAAGCTTAGACCTGGTCAAGGAGGTGTGTACTAGGCACACATTAGAAAGGTTGTGTGTGTATGGTTATTATGGTCCACAGAAAGTGTGTAAGCGGGATTTGGTCCATAGGTCGGGCGGCAACTTATGTAATTTTCCATGAATGAAATGCATAAGAAATTCGTTAATAAGATTTCCTCAGAATGCCATAAAACTCAATGCCTTTCGCATAAATTTTATCAAATACGTATTTTTTTAGACCCATGAACAGACGATAGAATAATAAGACTTATGAGAGAATAAGAATATACACAACTCTAACATTTCTATGAATAGAGTAATTTATGAAAGTTGTGCATTTGCTCATTTCGTTTGTGTCGTATAGATCATACCAAAAGAAAGAAGGGATGGCCTTAACATACCTGGAGTAGGGAAAAATTCGTATAATATTATGGGAAAAGATTGCAATGTACTCCTTTAGAACTACAAAATTTTACGTTGCTACGGTTCTAACATTTCATGTTGGAATTGTTTGGTTGTAATAATTTCGTTGGAAGCTTTTTCAGATGGAGTTTAGCTTCTGTTCTTGAAGTACTTTTATGTTAGGAAGAAAGATATATGATTCTTACTTTGTTATTCTCTGTCCAAATGAACCAAACTTTTATAACTTTGAATGTCTACACGTTGATGACTTATTCACTTAAGGTAGCAACCTAAGCTCATATGACTACTTAGTCATATGTCTTAATAGTGGCCTACTACCACGTGGGTGGTGGGGTGGGGATTTTTAATCCTTATCGACTAATTTATTAATTAATTAGGTGATATCCTATTACCTGATAATTAACTAATTACCCGCATAATTAAGAATTGTCTCAAATTACTTAAATTACTACTCATTTTTAATACACTTTACGTACCCTACTATCGTGGTTATGGGGTACCTTGTATAGCACTAGTGCATAAATATTGGGTATTATGGCTCAGACCGTATTTTATCCCAAATCGACAACCTTTAACGAAACTCATTTTCTGAGATTCGTTTATCCTTTATCCTTCACAGTACTTACTTATCTCTTGTTATAAATAGCATAAATATTTTAACCTTAAGATAATCTCATCCTTGAGTCTACATCGATTAATTGAAGACAAAACGTTAACGTACGAAAACGTGGGACGTAACATTATTGAGTATATTGGGTCAGTTGTACTCGTACTATACTCTACACTTCATGTGAAAATCCAAGTACATCTTGACCCGGTGGTTGCTAGACTTGGAGCATTACCTTCTTAGTGACTATTGAGGTAGCTGCTTTGGCGTCCGCATACCTCGACTCTTCTTCTTTTCAATTTATTTAGCATTGTTCTATCTTTCCAGACAGTTGTATTAGAAGTTTCTGATTGTGCTGTCATTTATTAGTTCATGTACTCGGTGACACCCGGATCTTTTGGGATTTTGTATTTGAGTCATTGTTATTCCTTTCGGCTATTTATGAGATTTTTACTGTTGAACTCAATATATCATGCTTTTAAATTAAAATGCGTAGTTATTTTATGATTGTCGGCTTGCCTAGTTGTCACGACCCAAACCAAAGGGCCGCGACGGGCACCCAGTGCCTTACTCAACCGAGTACCAACGTAACATATCTTTCTTATCATGTTATCATGAGTAAATGAGCTAGAAAACCCGTCATGAGATAACAAGAATAAAACATAAGGGAATACTCAAAATATGAAGACCCAACATGATATACAAACTAATATATGTGACATACGGGCCTATAAGGCCGACATGACCATTAGTAAACTCGAAACATAGGCCGACAAGGCCATACAATTATCCATACACCTGACATCTGTCTACAAGCCTCTAAGAGTACATCAAATCATAAAGGTCGGGACAGGGTCCCGCCATACCAATCAATACATATCCAAAGCATACTGACCAAATAGGCAACTCCGGAGCAAGTGGAGTGCACCAACACCTTCGTTGAGCTGATAGCCTACTAGGAGGACTGTCAACCTATCAATCGGGACCTGCGGGCATGAAATGCAGCATCCCCAGGCAAAAGGGACGTCAGTACGAATAAAGTACTGAGTATGTTAGGCAGGAAAGCATACATAAGAACAGTAATGTAAAGAGAAAGATAGAGGAGATACAACCTGTAACATCTGAGTGCCTCTAGGGGCTATGATATGAAATGCATAATACATATATATACATAAACTTTTTAAAACATTCGCCTTTGTGGGCATCATCATCATCATATCGTCCCGGCCTCAAAGAGGACTCGGTAAAAGCGTACCCGACCATCATAAGGTTCGGTAGAATCGTACCCGGCCATGTGGAGCTCGGTAAACCCAACTGATCAGTGGTTTCACAATAGGTGTCGTACCCGGCCGACTATAGAGCGGCTCGGTAGAGTAAAATAAATACTATATGTAATGCATGCTAGACTTATGGAATCACCTTCTAAACCTTTTGGAGTGACTTAAGAGCACTATGGGCATCCATACCCTCAATATGAACCTTAGTAGGACAGTCGAAACGGGATTTGTTTGTTTGTTTCAGAGTCGCCACTTGGGAATTTTAAGGCGTCCCAAGTCACCAATTTTAATCCCTGAATCGAGGAGAATATGACTCTATTTATTATTCTGCGAACCAGAAATACTAAGTAAGGAATTCTGTTAACCCGGAAGAAGGTGTTAGGCATTTCCGAATTCCGTGGTTCTAGCACGGTCGCTTTGTTTTTATTCTTGGCTTAATTATCTCGATTTTACATTTTTATTGCATGATTTTGTTACCGCTTCTGTTTAGATTGTTTATAATTAAAGACCCTTCTTCGAATCGAATCACGCGTACGTGTATTCGATTTATATATTATATATTTTTTTTAACGTGAGAAATCGTGTCACGCGTACGTGTACACAATGATATTGATAATATATTTATTATAAAAATAATTATTTTTTTCGAAATTGTGTTTAAAAATAAAATTAAGAACATTCGCCCTTTGGTATAATTAAGTAGTGAACATCACATCTCGGGTTTTTATGAAATTAATAATGATATTCTCCGAGAAATCTCTTTTTAGTAAAAATTTGCTCGAAGTTGCGCGAACGCATAATCCGAATCGCCTTTAGAAGTATAATCAAGTCACGCGAACGCATCCTTAATTATGCAAATATTCTTGACAGTAATATAAATTCTCTACAAATGTTTATTGCATCCATCTATTTTTAAATGTAAGAGTCATGGAGAATCACCGATTGGGATGCCACCAAATTTCTTGACAAAGAATTCAAAATTTATTAGGCGTTGCTACAAGTCTTATTTTACGCGTATGAATTATATACCTCAAAACTATTCAAATTTTAAAGAATTAATGATATGAAAAAGAAACAAACAACATGTAACTAAAAATACTACCATTTTTATCGTGGATACAACATTAATATATCCAAAAATCGAATCGCATATAAAACTGGAAAAAGAATTAATTTGATAGACAAATTAATAATTTCTGAAGAATTTTCATTGTTATATTTAATGCGAACTCTATTTCTACATATCCTTGACATAAAATGTTGCAATTCGTGCTTATAAATCCCATATCCTTCTCATATACTTGTTTTTAGTCCAAAGTTATAATTATTTAGTTAATTTTTGATTACGAAGATTGAGTTTGAGATAAATAAACCAATTCTTATTCTCTGCCTACGCGAATATTTGCAAACACTAACTCTATATTTTGTAAAAAATCATCGACATTATTTCATACATTAAAAGAAATGAGTTGATCGCGTTCCTAAAATAACTATGCCATTTGTTATTAAGAAAGAGAACTAATCTACCAATTGATTTAATAAGACGACATCATCTAGCCTTAAACAAAATTGGATATTTGACAAAATAAGCTAGTAATGTAATTTCTGGGTATTTCCGTACTATTCTTTACTTAGCTCAATATCACAAGATTTAATTAATGGCCAATTTTCTGCAATGTTCCCTATCTCAACAATTCAAACAGTAAATGTCATCACTAGTCCTCAAAACATATAAGATTATCGTGGAATTTACTACTCCAGAAGGTTAATTAGTTAACAGTTTATCATGTCAAGTATAATACTATGTTAACCAACTAAAACAAAACTGAAACTTAAACTAATAAAATTTAAATGAGTAGAAGACATCCTTATAATTCCAAACTTCATTTACTTGCCATGTTGAAGCTTTTCATGACATGAATTTATAGATATGTACCTGATATTGGAAGCAAAAGAAAATGATGATGAGAATCAGCGACAGTAATAACAATACAGCAACAACAGTCCAGCAACAGTAACAACCCAGTAACAGACCGGTGGAGTAGTAATCCCAAAAACAAAAGCTTTAAGCTTTGAATGAAACAACAACCATTAATACTAATTTCAAACAAAGAAAGAAAGCAGAAGATTTTTTAGTTTTTTTTTTATTATTATTTTGAAAGCTTTAAATATTTTTCGGAATTTTTCTTTCTCTTAAATGTTCAGCCCTTTTTTTTTCTCTTCTATCTGTGTCTTTTTTTTTCTCTCGATGTCCCTAAATCTGATTTCAAGACTTCATATATATAACTCATCCCATAAACCTTTCAATTAATTAAAATCAATATTTTTTGTCTACCCAACCCATTATCTTCCCACTCATCCCCATTACATTAAATAAACATATCACACCACCCCATTATATTTTGTCCTCCATGCTTCACTTAAAATAATACAAGATTCCCCCTACTAAATTTTGTCTTGTCCCCCCTTTATATTAAATAACTATATCACAACCCACCCCATTTCATTTTGTCCCCCATGCTTCATATAAACAATTACAAAATGTACAATTCCTAAACTACCCCTCCGACCTTACTGAAAATTACCAAACTACCCCTGAACGTACTACAAATTACCAAACTACCCATCAGCTATAACACATCAAATTAATCAAACTTAACCAAAATATAGACAATATGATTAATTTCTAACAATGTTCAAACAACAAATTTCATGAACATGATTTCTTCAACATTTCAACAACAAAGCACATGAACATGATTTCAACAACATTTCAACAACAAATCACATGAACACAAATTGAACAACAAAGAACAACTAAAATTTGATTGAACAATATTTTAGCAACAAACAATCCTATTTTCGGATTCAACAACAACAACAAACAAGTATATTTAGATTTCTAACT